>NW_004955528.1:601373-641520 GCF_000276665.1 Chinchilla lanigera | reverse complement strand
AAAAAAAAAAAAAAAAAAAAAAAAGTAAGGAAAGGAAAGACACCAGGGTGCACACCTGTAATTCCAGCTGCCTAGGAGGCTGAGGCAGAAGGATTGCAAGTTTAAGTCCAGCCTGCAAAATTTAGCAGGACTCTGTATCAAAATATAGGCAGACAATCAGACAACTAAATGGAATGGAGATGTAGCTTGTTGCTCCCTGGGTTCACTCTCCAGTAAACAAGAACAAAACATAAAAATAAAACAAAGGCAAACAGTCTAATTCACAAGAAAATGCAAAACAACAACAACAAAAAAAAGAAAAACAAAGAAAATGCAAGTCAAGAAAATCCCTGGGCTGCAGTGTAGCTCAGTAGCAGAGCACTGGCCTAGTATGCATGTGGCTCTGAGTGATCCCTAGCACAGTGTGTGCGTGTGTGCACGCACACACACACACACACACACTCTCATCATGGTGGCACATGCCCAAAATCCCAGCACTGAGGGAGGCTAAAGCAGGAGGATCATATGTTTCAGCCCAGCCTAGGCAATTTAGCCAGACCCTGTCTCAAACTAAAAAATAAAAATGGCTGCAGAAAAAAAAATGGCTGGAGGTGCAGCTCACTGGTAGAGCAGCCCTGGGCTCAATCCCCAATAATGAGGAAACAGAAAAGAAAAAGAGAAAAAAAGAAAAGAAAATTCCTCATAAATATTTCAGCCTACAAAACAACTTAATGAGACATATATTCAAATATACTGTAGACCAATAATTACAAATAAACACAAAATGATTAAACTATTCTATTACAAGATTAAAGGTCACAATTAAATTAAAAAAGAAAATAATACAGCTATTTAATACTTACAAGAGATACAACAAACATGAAGGCAATATAATTAAAAATAAAATAGGGCCAGGCATGGTGCACACCTATAATCTCAGCACTTGAGAGGTTGGAGGAGGAGGATCACTACGAATTTGAGGCCAGCCTGGGATACATAGTGAACTCCAGGCCACCCTGAACTATAGAGTGAGACCCTGCCTCAATCAATCTATCAATCAATCAGAAAAAATAGCCAGGTATGGTGCCACATGCCTGTAATCTCAGTACTTGGGAGGCTGAAGCAGGAGGACTGCCACAAGTTTGAGGCCAGCCTGGGCTACATTGTGAGTTCAAGGCCAGCTGGAATTTCTTAACAAGACCCTATCTCAAAAAATAAAATAAGGGCCAGGGATATAGCTCAGTGACACAAGTGCCTGCCTGACAAGCGCAAGGTCCCGAGTTCGATTCCTGGTACCAAAAAAAAAAAAATTAAATTAAATTAAAAAGTAGGAAAAACATGTCAAGCATCTAGCAACCAAAAATAAATAAATAAATAAATGCCAGCTTAACAATATTAAACTAGAATTTCAGCAAAAAGAATCTTCTAAGATAAACAGGACTAAGAAGGAATAGTTTAATGAAAGAAGAAATCCTCCAAAAATGTCTCTCAAACTTTCTGGACTAGCATCTACATTGAAAGTTTCCCAAATACCATCTTTATCACATGTAACGGACTCTGAACACTTCATTCAGCACCACTCCTCTATACTGAAAGAAAACACGAGGCACCACCTTCTATCCACCGAGACCCACTGAAGTATGTTCACACATGTCTGGAAAGCGGAGCAAGAAGCTGCATCAGTCACTCATGTATATTTAACTAATAACCTAAGCTTAAAGCATGTAAAGCACCCAACTTGATCTGAGTCACCAGCCCTCCACACACCAGCCCACACAGCAGGTGCTTACAGAAGTGACCAGGAGGGCGGGAGGTGGAGGACGCTAGCCAAGTGTTAATGCACGTGGAGGGCCTGCAGCGCCTCTGTTAGTTCCTTACTGCAATGGACCATACCTGTAAAAACTACCAAATCAGAAGGGCAGGTCTTCAGTGTGGACCCTAAACCATGCTCACCCAAGGAGACTAGACCCTGACTTTCAAAACACAAGAACCTGTCTTGGGACAGTGTCAAACTCTCAGAAGTGCCGCACCACAGTGTCTCCTTGGGACGTGTGGGAGGCTCTCCCATGGAGTCTTAGGGGCAACAGCACCAGAGCAAAGCACAGCACTGCACAAGAGAAGAATCCAGCAGGCGCTCTGGGGAGGGAAGGACTGGACTGCTTCAAGTGCAGGTTTGCAGCCTCTCCCTGCCCTCTGCTGGAAGCCCTGGGACTCCAGCCTTGGGTCAAGCCAGGGGCCCAGAGGTATGGGCTGGACCCTCACCCTCCATGAAGTTCAGAGCAGCCTTGAGACCCTTGCCAGGCAGTGTCTGTCTTGACCTTAGGCCCCAGGCTCCAGGACTGTGCACAATACACCTCCGGTGTCCAGGAGCCATCGGCCCAGGGAGCAGCAGCAGACCCTGATGGAGGCGGCCGTGACCTATGTCAGTTCTCTGCTCAGCAGAGACACCAAATGGCGCCTGCTGTTAAGAAAACTGCTTGACCTTGGAACACTTAGGAAGGGTCCTGGGCCCCAGACCACACTTTGAAAGGACAAAGTATACATGTGTGTGTGAGGAAACTGGTGCTGTCCCAGGTGTGTTACAAGTTTCTTTAAACTTTTTTGGGGATCAAACTGGTTCCTCACACATTAGCAAGCATTCCTACCACAGAGTGCATCCCCCACAACTTTTTTCATTTTGTGGCAGGGTCTCACTAAGCTGCCCAGGCTGACCTCAAACTTGTGATCCTCCTGCCTCAGCCTCCAAGTAGCTGAGATTATAGGTGTGTATTACCCCATTCAGGTTATTTTTACATTGAATTTGGTTCTCTCTACAGTCTTTCATTATGAGACAGATGCAGAAATTATGAAAAATGCTTTTATTTTAAATCAAAGTACCAAGCAGATATTTGCAAAACAACATACAAAGTGAAACTCAAACACTGCCCTTCCCAAGGGTGCCTCCAGGCAGGCACTCAGAGAAGCTCTTGCCCTTCTGCAAAACCAAATCAATCCTATCTCCTCAGAAAACCAAACTGAAGGCAGCATGAACACCTGTGTCTGCACGTGGCTGATAGGCCTCAAAGGTAGGACTGGTGCACAGAAGCCCAGCAACCCTGAGGAGCCAGTAGGACCTGCGGGAGGCAGGGGAGAGCTGCATAGGGTCACTGCACAACTCCCACCACCAGGAAAATCCTGCCCTCCTTACCCTCAGCGCCTTCCTCACCTATCAGGAACAGCCTTGGAGGACGGGCTGGCAGCAGATGTCTGTGGGCAGCCTTGGGGGCACTGGGAAGAGGGATGGAAATTAATTTTGAAGCTGCTTGGGGCTTATTTTTCTATGGCTCTACAATTAACTTTATCTTCTGGTACCTCCATGGACTAAGGGGGAGGGACTGAAAGGGTCCCAACCTGGCTCTTACAAAGAAAGGAAACTGACCCACAAGCCAAAGTGTAGAAAGCACCTTGGACACTCCCTGGAAGGTCTCTGGCTCCCAGGGCAACAGGTGTTTCATTAGTGACGCTGTCTCTGACAGGGTCTGGGCAGTGCCCACATGTGCTAGACCCTCCTGATGCCCCCAGGGTTACACTGCTACATGTAACAAAAGATTCACGACTTGAATAAAAATGAGCTTAGAAAAGGAAGAGGTACACAAACAGGTAAACATCATGCTGAAACCAGTTGACTCACAACAACAGCAAATGATGCAATGGAAGGAAAACAAGAAACAGAACTCAGTAGCTTGATGTGGGGTGGGGAGGCAGATAGGGACCTGGTCACAGAAGAGGTGTGGAGGTAGGGTCTTGACACTCAAGGGGTCATCGATGGACAAAGGGACAGCTAGTTCCCTTTAACACAGTGAAGAGACAGCGGCCTGCCTTGTGCTGTGAGGCCCTCCGGAGAAAGGCCTTTGGCTGACACAAAACCAACAGGAGGGTCCATTAAGTGCTGAGCCCTTAGGACTGTCCTAACTCACTCTGCAAGTGGCTTGGGCTGTCTGTCCCCTGAAATGTCTGGCCCTAGGAGCTATGGCCTAGAAGATGCCCCTGCCTGTATCCCTTAAGAGCTCAAACCTAGGTCTGCAGACCACCCACAGGTAGCCTTCAGGGGGCATCCCAGGTCACACCTGTCCCAACTGGCCCTGCCCTGCCCTGGGCAGCTTCCTCCAATGCCCTGAGATTCTCCCTCTGGCCAGAAGGCTCAACTCCACCTCCAGGGGAGGCTCAAGGGCCTGAAAGCTAGCATGGGGGTTCCAACAGCAGGCGGCACACAAGAAGCCATCTGAGCCACTGAAAGTCTGAAGGAACACTGCCAAACAAATTCTCCAGAGCTTCACCCTGAGCAGGTTGCAGCCCAGGACCTCTACCCACAGCCATGTGCATGCATAGTGCCCAGGCCTACCCCATAGTCCGCTTGGGAATCCTAGGCACTCAGCATTGTTTTGGTTGAAAATGCTATAAATCTGACTCTTTCTATTCACCTACTAAGCAATTCACTTAAAAACACCTGCAGCACATGTGCAATGGTGCCCAGACCTCACCTGGTCTGTGGGGCCTTATGGCCACCTGAGCACCTGCTGGGTCTGCACCCCAGCCCCAGGACCATGTTTCCACAGGCAGAAGAGTGGGGTGCTGACCACACTAAACCTACAAAAAACTGTGGGAAGAAACCAAATCCATAGGATCCATGGGTTTCCACACTTGGGTACATTTCCCAAGACATGTGTTAGTTATGTCCCCCTCCAGCAGGCTCAGACCCCATGATGGGCCCAATGGGGGCATAGGCACCAGGGCCTCAGTGACTTGGGTGGACTGTGTGCCACCAGCACCTGCAGGGTGTTGAGTGCCTGCCACCCCTGCCTCTGCTGCCTGCACCTAGCTATACCCAGACCTTCTGGTCACTGCCCCCTGGCTCCTGCTCAAGGCCAATGTGTAAACAGTATTAATAAGCAACAGATGGAAAATATATATTTCCCAAGGAAAAGGGGGGGGCGCTTAGAAGGTGAAGACCGATTTTTCAGGTTGCTGGCATCTTTCTGTCCCTCTTTTTCTTGATTCTTCTGGCAAGTGCTCTCTTTGGTTCAGCCCATGAGACCTGCCTGTGCTGAGCCAGCTCCGTGGCCTCCGCCTGCAGCGGCCTGAGGAGAGGCAGCCAGTCCTGTCCACCCCGAGGGGCCTCTCCCACCCTACCAGCTACTTCTGCTCGTGGTCCTCTGCCATGGCAGCCACCTCAATGGTAGCTGTGTGTTCATCAGGCCCTGGGGCAGCCACTGTAGGCACTGTTACAATTGTGCTGCCCGCCGGTGATGCCTGGGCCACATTCTGCAGGGTGGGGCCCAGGCTGGGTAGGGTGAGCAGCTGTAGTGGGCTGACCACTTTCAGCACTGTGCTGCCGTCCTGCATGGCTGCTGTGCTCAGGACTGTGAGGCTGGATGCGTCCGGGTGGATCTCCACTGTGCTAGGGAAAGTGGAGCCTGAGGAGGCCAGGACTGTGTAGCCCCCAAGCAGTGGAGAGGCTGGTGAGCTGGCCGGAGGAGCCTGAGGGGAGCTCTTGCCCAGGACGGCTGAGGGCAGTGTGGACACCACTTTGCCGAGTGGTACGCTGGTCAGCTGGGACACCGGCACACCCGGGCTGAGGGCGATCTGTGCAGACTGGGTGAGCACCTGTGAGGCCATGGAGGCCGGTCCAGATGTGGCCCGTGCCAGCCGGGGTCGCTTCATGGGGGGCGGCAGGGACACAGGGGTCAGCGTCATAAGTACGTTGCTGAGGTGCTGAGACTTGTGCTTCAGCTCCTTGGCACGGCGGCGGTGCTCATCACACTGCTGCTCCAGGGCTGTGGGAGACACACACGGTGTCACCATGGGGGTCAGGACAGGCAGCATCCCCACAGGGCTGGGAGGGGAGCAGACACACACCATCACCGGACAGCCGAAAAGCTAACTGCAACCAGACACCTGCCAACGGTGAGGTCAGCAGCATGGGCCCTCAGATGGCCTTCGGCTGAGCCAGCACTGCCACTCCACAGATGGACGTGCATATACTAGACCTTCCCTGTCTATTCCACCGTATTCCAGTCACAATCTCTGTACAGACAGCTGCTGTGGCACCAAAGCAGCCTGGGTGATGAGCCTGTTTACATGCACACATGGTGCATATGCAGTGTATACAGAGCAAACACGTGTAAGTACCAATACCACAGGGGGCCGGAATAAACACACAACACCACAGGAGCAAGCCTAGCTCTGGGTGGGTCAAGGGTGGCTCTTTTCACTTCTCTATCATTTCTCCTAATGACTTCTTGCCACCACAGAAAGGTCAGTAAATGTAACAACCTGTACCTTCTGCCCTGCTGAAGTCTGGCCACAGGCGCTTGAGTTTTACTGACTTTTCAGTATGTGATGCCTGGTTTCTCTTACTCCCCACTTTGGTGGAGATGGCCAAAACACTGAGCCCACAGACGCTTTGAACCCCAGCGCACCTGCCAGGTCCCGGGCGTACTGCTCCCGTGAGCGGTCCATCTGGCATTTGTGGCTGGCAAGCACCTTTTTCACCAGGTCCAGCATGCCGAAATTCTGTACAATGTTGTTGAGGAGGACAGCATCTTAAAGGAGCAATGTGAACACTTGGTGAGAACCCAGGCTCCCTCCCAGAGGGCCCAGACCCCAGGGCTGGGCGTGGTCCTTGGGGATCCGGCCTGCCGGAGGAGCCCAGTTCCATAAGCCAGATGTGTGCCAAATGACCCTCCCACTGCCAGCACAGCCAGGTCCTGCATCTATGCTGGGCTTCCATCCCAGGTACACAGCAGGGCCTGGCAGGAGCTGGCGAGAGGGAGACAGGGTCCCTCACCTCGGAGCTGCAGGGGAGGATCCTGCACCCGCTGCTGTAGACCTTTCATGGTCTCCTCCAGTTCCTGTTGGAACTCCTGTATGACCTCATCCAGCAGGCCAGCATCTTTCAGTCCCCGCCAGAAAGCAAATGTGTCATCTGTGAGGGAAGGAGAAGGCTAGGTGGGCAGGAAGAGTATTGCTGCTTGAGGTAGCCCTCAGTGAGGAAAAGCAAAGGACAGCCAAGAATACTGCCCAGGGAAGTCAGAGCACTAGGCACGCATTACTTAGCCCGTAAGTCTAATAGGGTGGTGACTGAGGTCCACTGCAGAGTCCCCATGACCACAGCAGCCAGAGCCCAACCCAAGCCACGGCCACCTGCACTCATGAGAAATCCGCAAGGCTGTACCTCCAATAGCTGTCGTCCAGTCACTGGGGTCTTCACAGGTCTCTATGGTGATGGTGGCAGGCGAACCATTCACTACAAGCAAAATGGAGCACAGGTGTCATTCTGCACAGTAGCTCCCACACCCTCACAAGTCCTGCCAATCCTCCCAAGGCTACATCTGAACTTCTTTTTTTCTGTACTGGTAATCACACTCAGGACTTTTCACTTGCCAGGCAGGCACTTATTCCACTGAGCTATATCCCTGGCCCTCAAGGCTATATCTGAATCCCTCCTCGCCACTTGTTTTCACAAAATTAACAAACACATTTCCACAGTGCAATCAAGGAACTCCCCTGCTGTGCTGTTTAGGGTAGAGCGTCAACTTGATTGGCTTTGGGATCTGCCTGGGGGTTGACAGGGATACTTCTGAGTGTGCTAGAGGTCTCTTGGACATGGGGGGGTCTATGTCTGGTCCCCCGCCTTTATGCTCTGGTACAGCCATTCTGCTTTGGTGCCATGAAGCTTCCGCCTTGGAGCCAGCCAACAACAGACTGAATACCCCAAAACATGAGCCACATTAAGCCTCTCCTCCTTTAAACTGTGAGTGTTGGGCAGTAACGAGAAAATCAGTAAATACACTGGCCTCATAGACAGTTTATTTTTAATCACAGACATCTCCAAATATATACAAAGCATAAAAAAAAAAAAGAAAAACTGGAGAAAAACACAGCTATTGCCTCCTGCCAGCAATTCCCAGTATTTTGCTTCTCTGGTTCTACTTACAAATTTACCCAGCAAGCTCCTGCAACTCAACCATCGGGGACTTATTGGTTTTGCCACCAATAAGCACGACCCAGGTCACCCTGGATTCCACTGTTACCTCTCATCTACTTTTCACTGATGCTATTGTAAACTTAGCATCTATCATGTTTCCAAATTTCTAAATTAGAACAGGGGTAGACCACCTATTCTGATTTACTCCTGAGTTCATTTCCAGGGCGTGCAAACCCCAGCTATCTGCACAGTTCAACTTGGCTGTTCTGGGGTTTCTGATAGAGGCCTCACATAGAGACCCGATACAGAAGTAGAACTGGAAACAAGTGAGTATTTGGGTAAGGTTTCCAACTTTATGCCGCCTTTTCTACTCAACAAAGATGTGGTGCTGGTGAATATTACACATACCTGAATCAATGGGAATGAATCAATGGGGACATGAACAAATGATCTTCCCAGTTCTTACTAACTAGACAATAGTTCAGCTAGCTTAAAGATTCCAACTGCAAGAAGAAACAAACAGCAGGAAGAGCTGAATCCCAATCCAGACTGCTTTCCCAAGGTGAAGCAACCTTGATTAGAAGACTCAGAAGCCTGGTCCTTCTTTAGGAAAAAGCACTAGCAGTGCCCATTTGTCCTGGCTGGCCACCTATGGGTGACTTTAGTAAGGCAGAGCAGAGGGTCTTGTGCAAAACCTCTATGCTGGCCACAAGGACACTGAATGTCCCCTCTCTATACCACCTCATGCTCCAAGGTACCCCAGGAGGAGCTCTGCCCTGACTCCTCCAGCATCCAATCTGGGGCTTTGAAAGGAGCTAAGCAACTGACAACTTCAGATTGTTATAAACCATAACCATCAACCAAGGCAACCCAACAATGGCCAGCCACTCTGCCTGCAGCAGCTTGAGTGTCCTTGGGCTTCTCAGGACTCAGCACTATGACCTGCAATCTGTTAGGCAGGGCACAGGAAAAACATGGGGCAGAATGACAAGACCTCAAGCCACCCTGGTCTCTTTCTCCTTCTCCTAGGGACAGGTCAAGGAAGGCCTATAAACTGGGCCATGTTTGGGTGAACAAGGATGTCCTCAATCATATGGTAGCACACTCCAACCTGACACTACAGAGTGACAGCAAATGACATCATTGGAAAGGAAGTACTGCCAGGCATCATCAGATGACACAACTTGGAACTCAGGACCCAACTTGACTCCAGCCTTAGTTTAAAAAGAAAGAGAGAGAGAGAGTTTAAAAAGAAAGAGAGAGAGGGAGAGAGAGAGAATGAATGAATGAATGAATAAGAAAGAATTTTTCATTCAGAAAGCTGGGTGGAATTCCAGGGAACTGTTACTCTTTCTATAGTTCTGAGCTATGGATAGCCACATGAAAGAATGTCCTAAGTTATCACCCAATGTCCAGGGGGCAGGAAGCACTTGCAGCTGGACACCAGCAGGAGGACTGAGAGTGACACACAGCTCTGCAAGCCACCAAACACTGAGGGAGCAAAGCCATAACCAAAAGGCAGGCCTTGAGTGCGAGGGGGCAGCCCTGGGCACAGAGAAGTCCCTTTAGTATTCTTTATACCCTGCTCTACGCATGCACTGTCTTATAATGAAAATGACTTACAAAGTAGATACTTTAGTCTTTCCTGTCAATGAACCCAGAAATTCAAAAGATTTCTTTGTGAGGAAGGAAGAGGCCAACCTGACCCAGCAGGACGCCATATAAAAGGTGGGGTGCCCAAGAGGAGATGACATGGGACCCAGAGGAAGGCTTGTCAGGCCAGGTGCGCTGTTTCCTTTTTAAAAATTTTTGAGACAGGCTTCAGGGACAGATGGCACCCACTGGCAATAAACTTGTGGGTGGTGGTGACCAAGGCTATGAAGGATGACAACATGTGGCCACCTGCTCCTGCTGCTCCTGCCTCTGCCACTCACAGTGCCCGGTTCTAGTGTGGCCCAACTTGGGGTACTGTACTTGTCCTCTGACTCTGTGATGCTGTTTCAGGTGGACACGGTGCACAGCTCCATGCTCAACTCCTGCAGCACCTGGGTTGCGAAGCTCTTTGCCTCACCCAGACATGGAAGGTGCTGGCCAATGATGTCAAGGATGAGAAGCCAGGGCTGCCTCTGGTCCACCCCTCCACCTGCCCAGGGATGGTCCTTCCTCTGGGCGCTTCCCACTTTCCCATCCCTTCCACCCGTAACGCATGTCCCACCTTTGCACTCTTCAAGTCTATTTTTATTTTCTTCTTGGCCCACATCTCTACCCATGACCTGTGCTTCCAGACTTCTGATTGCGCCGTTCATCCCTTGTCATGTTGCTGCCCTAACCTATGTGAGGGATTTGCTTTTTTGCCCTTGCAGGTTCCTCCGATACCTTACAGCTTTCTCCAGTTCAGCCTGTAACAGGCCCATCCCCTTGCCCAGGGACCCCAGTCATCTTCCTGCCGAATTCCCTGAATGCTATGGATCAGTGCTGGGGAGCCAAGGGAACTGACACTCACTCTGCCACCCCACCACCTCTCTCCACCCCTCTGGCTAGTTGACATAGCTCCCTCATAGATTTCCTTCCTCCTTATCTTTGAGGTGGGTGCCTTCTCCATCCAGTTTTCCTGTCTCCTTTCCAGGCCCCTCCTGACCTGCTGCCCCCAGCTCCTTAGTCTAGGCCACATCCTTCTCTTCCTCTTGGCCATAGGCCCTTTCAGATTCTTATGTTAAGGGTCAGAGACCTGACCTAAGGCAGCTTTATAGTTTTCCTTTGTTTCTTGTTCCATTCACTAGCCTAAGACCACATTTCCTTGATTCTAGGATGCCATTAATAGTGAAACCCACCATTCATTTAATAACAGCCAGTGGGATAGCAGGCTAAGAAAACCATTAAATGTATAGATTTTAAAGGTGTGCTTTAGTACACAAATGTTAGAATGTTTAAAAGCTGAAGACAGAGCTGAAGAAATACGGTAACAATGGTAATTAATATTTACCGAGCTCTGTATTTAAGAACTATATTGTCTCATAGTTTCATTTCTATAATTTAAAGATCCCTGTAGTATCACCTATTTGCCTAACCCAGGAAGTGGGTATTGGGGAGGAAGTGGCACAGTGATGATGATTTGTTACGATTGGCTGTCCCAGAATGGACCCACTTCCTAATATGGTGCTAGGCACCAGCAGGGTAGATCCTGACCTGAAATGGTCACTGAATGAGAGCTGTAGGCATCTTAGTGAAGAGATCTTTCTAGAGAAAGAACTAGAGCCACTGTTCCTCATCTGTGCTGTTGGTATTTCTTAATCATTGATAGTAAAATAAATGCCCATAGAGATGGCAGTTTCAAACTGAGCCTCCCTTTCCCCCCTAAGAAGCTTGCTAATTGATTATTGAAGTGGCTAGATTAAACGATGTGTATGCCTTTTAGAATATAAATCATAAATACACACATACATACATACACACATAAATTTTTTGAGATAGAGCCAGGTATGCTGGCATACCCCTGTAATACCAGCACTTAGGGGGTTGAGGCAGGAGGATTACATTGAGTTCAAAGCCAGCCTGGGCTGTACAGTGAGTTCATGTCCAGCCTGAACTACAGAGTGAGACCCTGTCTCAAAAAAACAAAGCAAAACAAAAATTAAAATTTTAAGGCAGGTTTCACTAAGTTACCCTAGCTGCCTTTGAACTTGAAATTCTCCTTCTTCAGCCTCCCAAGTAGCTAGGATTTACAGGCAGGTGCCACTATGCCTGGCTAGGACAGCTACACAGACTGTAAGACCAGGAGCCTTCACACCTACCATCAGCTGCAGCAGGTGTGAGTGGGATGTACTCTGCAGATGTTGGGCTGCTCAGGGACACTCGGGCTCCTGACAGGTCGATTTTGGTGCTTCGGCAGGTATTAGAGCAGACCTTGTCATGCTGATAGAAGTCCAGCTCCCCAGAGTCCATGATCTTTCTGCAGAAAGGACAGAGCAGCCCAAGTGAGACCCAAGATACCTGGCCCACGCTCCTGACTCGGGCCATCTGTCTGCAGGAGTAGTTCTCAGCAGAGGTGTTAACCAGGGGCAGGGTCCCACAAGGCAGGAGGTTGGCTAAATACTCCCCTAGGCATAAAGCTCCACCAGGAACACACTGCAGCTGGTACAGCTGACCCAGGTTACCCACATAGTACTCTGTCCAACTTAAGGAGAAAAGGACGCTGGCCGATGGGTATGTTGGAGGCTAGTGCTCCATGCTGTGACTATGGTATTGGGAGAGGTAGCACGGCCCACTTAGATTAAGAGTGGCCCAGTTCTTTTTTTTTTTTTTTTTGTCTTTTTTGAGACAGGGTCTCGCTGTGCAGTTCAGGCTGGGCTTGAGCTCACTTTGTAGCCCAGGCTGGTCTTGAACTCACAATGATTCTCCTGCCTCAGCCTCCCGAGTGCTGGGGTTATAGGCATGCACCACCATGCCTGGCAAGAGTGGCCCAGTTCTGAAGCAAAGATGCAGGAGTCACTTCTACAAAAAGTCCTGATCTCTGGACAGGACAGGAAAAAAGGTCCATATAACTCAGAGACAGCATCTGAAGCTGTGGTCATTTCTCATTCTTATCTGCCAGAAAGGCAACTATATATCCTGACCAGCTAGGATCTATCTGTTCAGACTCTCTCTCCTGCCTGCAGCTAAGTTTAGGGTCTCAGCCAGCCAGCCTGCTGTGTCCCATAAACAGGGCCTGAAGTTCGAGCATAGCTTTGGTTTTGGGCTATGCAGACCTCAGGTACATACATAGCTCTCCACACACCACCCCTAGCCCTGCATCTCTACAGCCTTGTAGTCAGTCACTCTAGAAAACCAGAGGCTGACTCAGTGGGATGGGACTGAGGGCTGTGGGAAAGGACCAGGCTGGTCACTCTCAAGACCAAACTGACTCTGACACAAAACAGTGTACCAGCTGGGGAAGCGAGGAAGTGGACACTGGTCACTGGCACCTTCCCTGCAGCACCGACATCTTCCAGGCACATGGACACAGGTGTGCCTAATGGTTCACAAAGAACACAAGCCAAGCAAGATGGACTGACCATCTGTGCACTCCACATGAGACTTTAATAAAAAGCAATATAGAACACAAAAATAAGGCCAGGTGTGGTGGCTCACGCCTGTAATCCCAGCACTCGGGAGGTTGAGGCAGGAGGATCATTGCAAGTTCAAGACCAGCCTGGGCTACAAATTGAGCTCAAGGCCAGCCTGAACTGCATAGTGAGACCCTGTCTCAAAAAAAAAACAAAAAACAAAACCAAAAAAAAAAAGAACACAAAAATAAAAGATGACATCAAAGGCTATCCTCAGGTTAAAACCTGGATCCCCACCTGATGCACAAACACCAGATTATACCTTGCTTTCTAAATAATGACTAGCCAAGTGCCTGCAGAATTTGTGGAAATTAAAATTTCACACACACACACACACACACACACACTTCCTAAAAGTCTGGTAGTGCCCCTGCTACAGCGCAGATGCTCTACTCCCCATGGGATGCGAACAGGTGCACCCACACAGGAGGGGCTGTTAGCACCTACCACATCAAACATACACCTTGTCTTCAAACAGCCAAAACCAAATGAAAAAACAAGGCTGCAACCCCTCCCATCATGAGCACACTCGTGCAGAGCCCACCTGAGCATGATGCCATTCATTCGGATGGCTCTCTTCCAGTCCTTCAGGGTGGACTTCCCCGCCAGGTGGACGAACTCCTTTGGGCTGATCACATGCTCATCATACTGCAGAGAAGCACAGCATTGCAGGGTTGGCTTGGCCCCACACAGAGGTCTAGTGGGGCCACCGGGTACTCTCCTCTCCTCTCTTGCCTGACCCTACGCCAGGAGTTTATGGTAGGGAAAAGAACCATAGTGTGGCTACAACAGCCATAGGCTTACTACAGAATACTGCGGTAAGACAAAGGTATGCCCCAGTCAGCAGTGGCTGGAGTGGGGACCAGGTTTCCATCTGATACTTGGCACACTGCTGCCCCACAAAGTACACAATATGCCTGGTACTGGGAAGGGCTGGGCTAACCCACTGCAGAAATCCTGCAGTACTAAATTTCTCATGATTGGAAGCAGCAAACCTCCTTCTTACATGCAATTTATTCCATCAGTAATACATACACTCATTATATCACGACAATGTTAACCAGAGACACAAGCATAAAGACAGGCTGTGAGCAACCCCTTTCCCAGACTAGGGCCACTCCTGGACCACAGACAGCACAGGAAGCATAGTAACCTGCCTTGAGTGATACTTATCTACATCCATTTCAAAATCAGGGGAATTGTTTCCCAGACTCAAGGTGTTCTGGGGCTTGAGGTTTACCCCATGCTAGAGCTCAGAAAGCCTGAGAAGATAAAACACTCCATTCAATCTTGCTGTGCAAGTAATTTTTGAAACCAAAGTGTTATGGCTTGTGTCTAGACGACCCTCCAAAGCCTCATGTGATCATATGTGGGGCTTTTTAGAGATGGCTAGATCTAGAGTGTGTGATGCTGGGATCAAGAGTTTGTGATCACTAAATTAGTACACTGCTTGGTTTGGCATAGTTCTGAATGAGGATAAAGGGAAGGCCCACCCTGGGTATGAGTGCTAACCGCCCTAAGGGCATGTAGTATGGATTAGGATATAAGGGGAGAAAGAAGGCTGCTGCTGTAGCTTGCTGCCTTGCTGCCTGCTATGAACTGTTTCTCCTCTGCCATGCCGCCATGCCTTGGAGCCAGCCAACTATGGACTAAAACCTCTATAAACCATAAGCTAAAATAAACCTTTCCTCCTTTAACTTTGGGCACTGGGCATTTTGTCTCAGCAATGAGAAAATGTAACTAAGACACAAAGAATGAAAATAAAACTGCATTTCTTAGGCTGGTTGTATAGCTCAGTGTTAGAGAGCTCACCTGGCAAGTAAAAGGTACCTGGGTTCCATCTCCAGCACCACAAAAACAAAACACTTCCTTAGAAAACAAGCAGGCTAGGTAGGATGAGTCACTGTGTCCTGGGAATGCCTCCTCCCAAGCAAGCTGTCACTCGAGCAGAATGCCTCACTAGGCAGACACAGTAATGGCTGGCTCCTAATCCCGAGTCTCTGTACACTCTCATCACTACATGCCACAGACGAAAATGTACCCACTCACGCAGCCACCCTTCTGGCCATAGCATGCTGCCTTCCTCCTGAGATGCACATACCAGAACCTGCCTGGCTTGTGCCTGCCTGGCCAGTCCCTGCTTGAGTCTGATGCTTTGGCTCTTCCGGCCTCACCTGTCCCACAGACTGTCCCTTTCCTTTCTTGCCCTCACAGGGGCGAAGACTCCCTGGGGGTTCCTGGTTCTTCTCTGCTCTGTTCTCTCTGGCAGCCTGGGCTCTGAGCACATCAAGCCTTGGCTGTCAGAGCCCATGGGCCTCCTTGGCACCACTGTGTGGCTGGTGTTTTATCTTCAGGTTCTTCTCAGGACATCACCATCAATACTGCCAGTCGATCATGTGGGATTTGCCCTCATCTCCCTCACCCTTCATGCTTTCCTGTACTCCATGTTTTTATATGGGATCTCTTTCCCTCTGCCTGAAACACATTAAGAATATCCTTTATTGATGATTTGCAAATGGCAACTCAGTTTTGCCTGAAAATGTCTATTTCACCCTAATTTTAAGAGTGAATTTTATTGTGCCCAATAATTCTCTGGTGGTTTAGGAGGGGAATCCAGCCCTACCACCCCTGGCTTCCACTGCAGTGCTTTTAGGGTTCTTCCTCCTAAGCAATCGTCCTTTGTGCTTTGGCCATTTTTAAGATCTTCTTTATCTCTGTTCTGGTGTTTCATTATGGTGTTATCTGCAGCACATTTCTTTCTTGCTTCTAACTTTTTATTCTGATATAACTGCAAAGATAGTCCAGGGATCCCCACTATGCCCTCTCTCTTGGTCCTCCTGTACATCTACCCTCTGTTTACATGTGTGAATACATGCCACCCTCTTCTGGATTGTGAGACCCCTGGCCCCAAGGGACTTGAATGTATTTCCTGAGAACAAGGTACTCTGACACAAACACAGAACACTTCTCAAAATCAAGGGGCTGAGGAAATAGCTCAGTGGCATAGTGCCTGCCTGGCAAGTGCAAGGTCTTGAGTTTAACTGCCAGTACAAAAAAAACATAAAAAACTTTTCACTGGCACATTATCATCTAATCTGTAGGCCATGTTCAGATTCAAACTGTCCTAATGATAGCCTTTATCATTACTTTCCCTGATGCAGGTCTTGACCCAAGATGGATGTGTGTGGCTGCCATATCTCATCATGCTCCTTTGCCCTGTAACAGCTTCTCAGCCTGTCTTGGTTGCTTTGTTTTGTTTTCTTTTCTTTTCTTTTTTTTGGTCTGTTTGAGACAGGATCTCATTATGCAGTGCAGGCTGGCCCTGAGCTCACTTTGTAGCCCAGGCTGGTCTCAAACTCTCAGTGATCCTCCAGCCTCAGCCTCCCAAGTGCTGGGATTACAGGCGTACGCCACCACACCCAGCTAGCCTATCTTGGTCTTTCTTAACCCTGGCATTTTTGAAGCACACAGTTCAGGTATTTGTAGAATATCTTTCAATTTTTGTCTGTTTTGTTGGAAGTAGTAAGGCTGTGAATATTTGGCAAAAGTATGACAGAATTCCTGCTCATCCATTCTAGCAGGAAGCATGCACGGTGGTCTGATACCGATGATGTAGACATTCATCTCCTAGTTTAGGAGGCACCTGGCAGGATTCCCCACTGCAGTTACTTGCATCTGCATTAACATGTGATCTGACAGATAATTTCAGACTGTGGCTCACCTCACTTCATGACTAGTGTGAACACCCCTTGAGGACTTCTGGAACATCACTGCTTCACATTTGTAAGCTGACATTCTGACACGAGCACTTCACTCCTTCTTATGCACACACTTAATAGTAAACGACATGAAATAAACTATAATAAATACAGGCTCAGATATTTATCCTACTTGAGTTATAATCCATGACTGCCATTATTTTCTTTTACTTATTGTGTGTGTGCATGTGTATGGTGCTAGGGTTAAAACATAGGGCCTTGTACATGCTAGGTAAGTGCTTCACTACTGAGCTACACCATCATTATTTATTTTGATATCAGATCATCCCAGGTAGAGGAAGTGGGGGTCTTTTTATCCAGCTTGGACTCTCTCAGGTCCCCAAACTGTGGACTGCTCTCCTCCCTTATCATGAAACCTTTACCTCTCTCTTTGTAAACATGTATGTCAGACTTTTTCCTGCTTCTACTGCCCACTTTTATGTTCTGTAGATTATATTCTAGATGATTTCTTTGGTTTTATCTTTCAGTTCACTAATTATCTCTTCTACTATGTCTAATCTGCTCTGAAACCTAACCACCAAGTGTTTAATTCTAATTCTTTTCATTTTTCATCATGTTTTTGTCAAATCCACTTTTTTCTTTACATAGGTTCTCTTTTATTTCTTGATATAAATTAAATATATAATTATTTTGTATCCTGTGTCTTAAAAGTTCCAGTGCCTGGAGGTATGTAGAGCTCAGTGGCAAAGAGCATGCCCTAGGTTCAACCCTCATTACTGGAAAAAAATCCAATACCTATAGTGCAAATGGGTTTGACCCTGCTGCCATTCCTCTACACACAGTCATCCAGATTGCCTTGTTTCCTTGTCGGTGGGGTGTTCGTTTTGTTGTGAGCTGCTCTCTTTTTTTGACTTTGTGGAAATTACTGGAAATCTCAGATAAAGAAAAATTCCTCCCAAGAGGATTTCTCATCACTTCTTAGTCTCTGGAGGGAACGGTAACTAAACTCTCAAGTCCACATGTGAGTGCTCCACAGCACAACTCTCTGCTCTCGATGCACACACGGGAGACAGCAGCCCCCTCACTCTGGCTTGGGCAAGCTTAGAAGGCTATTGTTATGGTTTGTGTCTGGGTGTCCCCCCAAAGCCTCACACTGCCATGGGGCAGGCTTTTAGAGTTTGATTGATTATGGGTGTGAGAGCTGCACCCGCCCTGGGGTGGATAGTTTGCATATGTAAGGGAGAGCAAGAGGCTGCTTGCGACCATTCCTGGCTTGTGTGCTTGTTGCTTTGCTGTGTTCAGCCGCAGTGAGCTGTAGCCCTCTGCCATGTGCCACCCTGCCTTGTAACCTGCCAAGTATGGACTAAAACCTCCACAAACTGTAAGCGAAATAAACCTTCCCTTCCTTAATTTTGGGCGTCAGGTATTTTGTCCCAGCAACGAGAGAAAAGTAACCAAGACAGCTATCACGGTCCCCTCTGGCAGTACCAGCTTTAGAGTGAACAAGCCACTCCCGCAATGTACAACCTCAGGGAAGTCTTGGCTTAGTCTTCTTATCCCCTGGCTGTAAAGCTGAGCTAAGTCAGTCAGCAAGGCTCTCAGGCAAAAGCTAGACTCAGTGTTTTATCTGCCTCTGTTACTCCACCTTTACTCAGGCCCTAGGCCTGACAACTTCTGCCTTAAAGAGGCAACTGGAAGATACTTTATGAAAATACCTTAAAAGGTATTTTTAGCTGTTTTTCAACATAAGGTGAATCTGGGTATCTAATCTACCACGTTGCCAAGAAAGAAGGTGTCATTCCCATTCATCTTCCCCCTCACCTCTAAATCAGTCTCTTGAGAGCATACCTCCTTCTGCCAAACAAAGCCACTTTAACTTAGAGGCTGTAGCCTCTACCACATAGGCAGAACCCCCTTATCACCTGCCTCCTACAGCTTCACTCTGGTAGCAGGAATCACTTCTGCTGGAGGCTCGTCCTCACTGTGCCCACAGCTGCAATCCAGCCTGTCCCACATGCAGGCTACTATACAGTACTTCCTCTGTCCTCCCAGGCTTGTGGAACTCCTGTCTCCCTAGTACCCACAGCCCAAGCTACACTCCCCTGGAGCAGAAGCAGGTGCACCTTGTGATCTCACCTGAACACATTTCACATTGATGCCAGGGCACACAAACTTCCTCCAAATCAAGTTGGCTCTGCTGTCTCCACAGGTGATGGGGTACACAATTTCAGCCTCCAAGTTCTCCCCCTCTTCAGCCATCTTCACTTCTCACAGGCACATTGACAAGAAAAAGAAGAATGAGAAATCAGTTATAATCTCTCCAAAATACTTCCTCCAAATGCCTTCCAGCAGGTGCCAACCTAGAAACCAAAACTGAAATCCAGGAAGGCCCCAAGTAGGGCCATGATGAGTAAGGGACTCAGTCTGGTCAGAGTTTTAGATGGATCCACAAAATAGATTTAACTACAGTATTATTAATATAATCCCACTAAACTATGGTCCAACTGGAGAGCCACAAAAAGACATAAAATCAAGCTGTATTTGAAACACTGCACGGGAGGCCTTAGGGATTTAAGGCCCTTTAATTTGGGCAACACAAAGTCCCACAGATGTTAATAGAACAGTGATAGTCATAGCAAATGGGTACAGAGGCAGCAACAAGACAACGAAATCCCGAAGAGGAGAAAGCTGCAATATTAGGTGGTCCTTTGCTCTTCCCCTAGCCACAGGGAGAGGTATGCCGTCATGACAGACATGACATGCCTCCTCGGGAGAACCCTGTGGCACAGCCTGGATAAGAACCTTCTTACCCTTGGTCGTTACCCATCTCAGTCACAGGACCACAGTGCCCCTGCACAATGAGTGGGCAGAAGGCAGGCTTCCCACCTAATGTAGCTCTCCACGTAACATGATACCCCCTAATGTGGCTTCCTACCTAACACTGCTTCTTTGAGCTGTGAAGAGGCTGTGAAGGCTGCAGCAGCTGCAGCTGCTGCATTTTCTGTCTCCATGTTATCTTCTGTCAGGTCACCCCTGGTAAAAGATAAAAGAAAAAGAAAGAGAGAGCATCAGAATCCCTGATTGCAAAATCTGCAGTCCATAGCATACATCAAGCAATTTGCAGTACTGACAAGTCTCATTGCTGATATATGCACGACACTTTTCTGATCTTTTTGGGAAACAGCAGTGGCTCTGCAGTCAGGGAATGGTACAGATGGGTACCATGTGCTACTCCTCATGAAAATATGAGCCTCGAATTTTCTGATTTGTTCACAACTGTCTGTAGTACCCAGAATAGCACCATTGAGCAACGCCAGTATGATGGATTTATGGAAGCAACTAATGTTTAAGTGGGAATTCTAAACCTCCATTTCTTTCTTTAATAATGTTTTTAATTTCTATTACAATTACTTCATACAATTATACAAATTATCAAAGTATTTATCCATTTTTTTTATAGTGCTGGGGATCAAACCCAGGGTTTCACACATACTAGACAAGCATTCTACCACTGAGTCATACCTCTAGCCTAGAAAATGTACACTTTTTTTTTTTTTGAGATAGTTTCTATTAAATTGGAGGCTGGTGATCCTCCCACCTCAGCCTCCTGAGTAGCTAAGCTTACAGATGTGTGCAGCGCCTGGCTTAAAATTGTGGAAAGAAGAAAAAAAGTTGCCATGACAACTCTCACTTACACCAAAATTAATTATGGTAAAATTAAAGGTTATAGGCTCTGGGTGTGGTGGCACACACCAGGAACCCAGTACTCAGGAGGCTGATGGGAAAGTTCAGATTTAAGACTAGCCTGGACGACACAGCAGGACCTAATGGCAAAACAAGAGTAAGTTTGATGCTGTGCTTTATATCTACATGTCCCCCCACAGCCTCACGTGCTCACTGAGCTTCCGGAAGTAACTGGATCATGGGTGTGTGATACTGGATTAGTCCACTGATTTGTTCTGGGTGTGGGCGACAGACTTACTGAAAAGGGAAGACCCTAGTGTGGGTGGCACCAACTAATAGGCTTGTGGTCTGGATGGAATAAAAAGAAAAAGGAAAAAGGAGGAGGAAGGCTCATTGCCTCCTATCTGCTACACCATGAACTCTTTTTTTTTTTGGTTTTTTTTCCAGTACCAGGAATCAAACTCACAACCTTGCGCTTGCCAGGCAGACAATGTGCCACTGAGCTAAATCCCCGGCCCCTATACCATGAACTCTTTCTCCTCTGCCATGCTGCCCTGCCTTGGAGCCAGCTGACTATGGACTGAAACCCCTACAAACTCTGAGATAAAATAAACTGTACCTTCTTAAACTTGCTGGTGTTAGATAGTTGATCCAATAACAAGAAAGTAGCGAAGACATCTGAATTAAAAATAAAACTTTCAGCACTGGGGAAAAACACTATAACTATTTTTTTCTTAAAGAGAGAACATTAGCCAGGCATGGTGGCACACAACTGTAATCTCAGCATTCAGGAGGCTGAGGCAGGAGGATTGCTGAAAGTTTGAGACCAGCCTGGGTTACAAAGTGAGTTCAAGGCCAGCCTGAACTGCACAGTGAGACCCTGCCTCAAAAAGACAAGATAAATAAAAAATGAAATAAAGAGAGAACACTGAGGGAAATGTTTACAACATAAGGAAGACAAACATAACCTCTTTCTACCATATAGAGGGCCCACAGGTCAACCAAACATTGTTGCCCAATAGTTGACAACTATGACCAAAGACCTCAAAGACATCTCATTATTCCAAAGAAATGAAAATAATACCTACAGTAAGGTATCAGTCACTAAGACAGTTCAAAGGTGGAAACATGGCCAACATAGGTATAGGAGAAGGTTGGTGGGAAGATGACACAGCTATAGGGAAGCAGGCCCTCCAACACAGCTGGCAGAGCCAATGAGGGCCTGGTGGTGCACTTGCCCACCATGTACGAGGTCCCCGGGTTTCATCACTGGCATTACAAAAACACAAAAACAGCAGGGGACATAGCTCAGCGGCACAGCACCTGCCTAGCAAGCACAAGGTCCTGAGTTCAATTCCTGGTACCAAAAAAGAAAAAAACACACAAAAACAAAAGCTACAAGGGGATAATTTATCTACAGCTTAGAAAGCACATGCCCTTTGAGCCAGCTCTCCTCCTCACTTCTGGAAATCAATCCTGCAGACTGTTTCTACCTGCATAGTGATGTACCACCTAAATGCTTGAAACAGGAAACCAGTCTTGGGTTTCTGGAGCCTGGAGGAGGCAATGTGGACAGCTGGGGAGAAGTCTGGGTGGGGATTCCTCTGGCATGCTTAGCTCATGATAACTGAGTGTGTGGTATGTGTACTTTTCTGGCTAAGTGTGTTCAAATACACCCACTATCAAGAATGTCCACAGGTACCTTCCACACTTCCTTGCCTTCCTTCAGGGCTCCACCCTTTGGTGAGCATAGACCAGCTGGGTGTCGAAGTCTTAAGATTGGGGAATGGGGTGCACAGCTTGCCACAGTTCACCCATGACCCACAAGAACACAGACATAGTCCAACAGGACGGTTGAAGCCAGGGACAGCACCTGTTCTGGAGGAAGCCAGCCCCCAGGGTGTGACTCATTAGCAGAACCTGGAAAGGGTGAGAGCAGATGGGCAGATGATCAGCTTGCTCAGGGCTCAGAGCAGGATGTAGGCTCAATAGTTTCCTTCTGTAGGACAGATTATGCCTAATAGGGCCCCACGGCAGGCTCAAGGTGAGAGGAAACTCTTTTGATCTTTAAACAGGTGAGTGACAAGGTCAGATTTGTATTTTAATTCTTTTTTGTTTTTAATTTTTATTTTTATTTTATTTTAATTGGTACTGGGAATTGAACTCAGGACCATGCACTTGCCAGGCAGGCACTTACGCCACTGAGCTATATCCCTGGCCCCAGATTTGTATTTTATAAAGAACATTCTAACCAGGTGTGGTGACACACACCAGTAATCCCAGCACTGGGGAGGCTGAGGCAGGAGGATCCTTTCAAATTCAAGGCCAGCCTGGGTTTCAAAATGAGTTCAAGGCCAGCCTGAACTGCATAGCGAGACCCTGTCTCAAAAAAGACAAAAAAAGAGAACATTCTGCCAAGTGTGGTGGCACATACTTGTAATCCGAGCTATTCCACAGGCTGAGGCAGGAAGATCACAAGTTCACAGCCATCCTGGGCAATATAGATGACCTTGTCTCAAAACAAAACAAACAAAAACAAAGAGAATGTTTTGGCAGTGGGTGGAAGGTAGGTTTTAGGAATAGGAAACAAGAGCCAAGAACATAGGTGAGGACACAAGTGTGAATCTCAGCAACACAGGGGACCAAAGGTCAGGGGACAGTGACTGGGGGGGGTGGGGACTGAAGACAGGCCAGCTCCACACCGGAGGTATCAAGGCCAAGCCAAAAGGACTAGGGTGGGTGTGAGCAGAGGGCTTTGGGGTAACTGTGGGATACCAAGCTGGAGTCTGATTGGGACTCTCTAGGCAAGGTGTAACAAACACACAGAAGCACTCGGGGCCCCTGTGGCAGCTTGGGGACAAGTACAGGTTCACCCACCTGTGCATGGCACCCTGAAGTATCCCTCTCATGGCCCTTTGGCCACTATCCCCACTGGTGGCCCTCATTCTGGCTGGATGCACTGCTTCTGAACCTCATGTGAACACAGGCTGTGTCCTCCCCTGGGTCTGCCTGCCTCCACTACACTCTGTGACACCCACTGTTACTCTGCAGGCTGAGGCCTTTTTCCTCTTGTGGCTGGGTAGTGTTCTAGTCTGTAACTAAGCCACATTTTACCATTCATTCAGCAGACACTTTTCAAAGTGGGTCTGCAGCTCAACCAAGAGGTCAGGGCTCAGCCCAGACCTAGGAAGCTAAAGCCCTGGTGAAGTAGGGGATCCTCAGGAAGATACTGGTGGTATAAAGAAAGCAGAGATGGCCAAGCATGGAACACTGACATCACATAAAAGCAAAGAAAGCACGGCCCCAAGGGAGGCTATCCACAATGCTGAATGCGGTGTGGGTACCAACTCATGGCTAGAAGCACCCTCAGCCTTGTCAGAGACTCCTGAGGAGGACAACTGGCACACTTAAGGTGCTGAGGTTTAGGGAAAGGAGGCAGCCTACAGGAAGAAGAGCCAGAAGAACACAGGCTCCCCAGCATGGAGAAAAGGACAAGGCCTTGGAGGCTCTGCAGACCATCTAGGACACACTGCAGCATCCTGCTGGACTGCAGTTGCCTTCGGTGGGCAGCTCACTGTCAGAGCCACACATCATGGCCTCTGGAAGGCTCTCCTCCCTAAGAGCTTCACATTGGAAATCCACCAGGCATCAACTTCTTGGAAAGGCCTGAAACAGCAGCTCAGAGGTGATCTCTGAGCAGTGGGCACACCTGTCCCAAAGTCCTATCCTGGCCTGGCAAGGTGGCCCCACGTCTGTAATCCCAGCACTCAGGAGGCTGAGGCAGGAGGATCACTGTGAATTCAAGGCCAACCTGAACTACACAGAAAGATTTGGCTCAAAAAAAAATCTGAAGTCCCATCTTGATCCCTCTCCTGGAGTACCTGATGGTGTAACCCAATCAGCTTATCACTCTTTAATCTCAAGGTCTTCTTTTACCTCAGATGAGGCCAAAAAAAGGAGTTGAGTTAAAAATATAAATTTGAAATTTGGCCTTCAGGGCATATTAAGAATAGCTCCTACTCTGAGCATGGTAGCACACACCTGTAATCCCAGCACTCTGGGAGGCTGAGGCAAGTGGATTCCAAGAGCAAGCCCTCTGCAACTCAGTGATTCATCAAGACCCTGTCTCAAAAAATAAAAAGGACCGGGAATGTAGCTTTGCACAAAGGCTGTGAGTTCAATCCCCAAGTACCATTAGGGAAAAAAAAAAAGAATAAACTCAGTCAGGTATGGTGGCACAGGCCTGTACTCCTGGCACTTGGGAGGCTGCAGTAGGAGGATCATGAGTTTGAGGCCAGCCTGGTCTACATACCAACATCCTGTCTTCTTTTTTTTTTTTTTAAAGACTCCAATATTTGGAATAATATTAAGTGATTAAATAGGAACACCTAAATCCAAGGAGGATTCAGGAACTTGGAAAAGGAAGCTCCTCTGAGCCAGAACCTTGCACAGTAGAGAAGACAATGACAGAACAGGAACATGTGCCTTGCATAGCAGCCAACAGAACCAAATTCCCAAGGTGAAGGAAATCCGCAGGAAGTGTTCCCAGAGATGCATATAGTGAGGGCTCAGTCCCCAGTGCAGCCTAGAGAGGTGACTACACCATAAGGGCAGGGACCACATCAGCTCAATGGGCTTTGACCACAGGAGGTGGGCCCAGGTGGAGGAAGCAGCTGTACCTTGTCCTGGCCCCTCACTCTCTCACCCTCTCTGCCTCCTGGCTGCCAGGAGGTGAGCAGCCTTCTTGGACATGCCTTTCTGCCATGTTTCTGCCTCACTATAGGCCTAAAAATGAGGGAGCCAGCTAACCATGGACTGAAACCCAGGGATGTAGATCAGTGATGCTGTGCTTGCCTGTTACACACAAGGCCTTGGGTTCAACTCCCCACACCTCAAAATAAATAAATAAGCTTTTCTTCCTTTAAGATGGCTGTCAGGTATACTGTCACAGCAACAAAAAGCTGACTAATACAACAGAGAAGGCAGGGAGCCTCTTGCAGGCCACCAAGGATCACTAAGCAGACCTATCCTAGATTCCAAGAAAATAAGGACCAACTTTAGGTGGACACAGCCTAGGAAACAGGGCATTGTGCAAACCAAAGATGGAGATGCATCCATGGGGTGCGGACCATCAGCACTTCCTCTACAGCTTGACAGTGAGACATTAATTACTTGGCATTTTGGTTCATACTTCACTTAAAAATATCTATTTTACTGAAGGCAAATTTAGAAACTCCTGGCACTTTATCAAACTGCTTTTTTCTCTCCAGCAAGTAGCACTGGCTGAGGCACGATAGTGGGAAGGTGGTACCAGACTTCATAAATAAGAAGCACTCCCATATTTTCCTGGCAAATATCCATCAGGGAAAGATAGAAACCTACAAAGTAATTAACTAGATCTACTCCCCATCTTCTTTCAAACAAAGTATAGCAAGAATAAATCTCAACTACCAACTAGTAAGACACAGTAATAATTCCTGACAGAGAAAGACAACCTTCAAATCCTTCAAGACAAACCTGCCTTAAGTCCAGGGTGGATGCCTTCCCAAGGAGGCACACATAGCCCATTCTCTTCCTATAGAAAGGTCCAGCCAGCGAGGATAGCACTCCAGCTCCCTGACATTGCGACCCACATTGCAGACTGAAAAATGCCCCATTTTTCATGGCTGCATCCATCAAGAGGGGATTCCCCACCCCGTTTGACTCAGGCTGATCTTTGTCCAGTTTTTCTCCATCATATGCCTGTACTGGGAAATGAATCCAGAGCCTTTTAACTGAGCTGTATCTCCAGCCTTTTTTAAAAATTTTATTTTGAGACAGGGTCTCACTAAGTTGTCCAGGCTGGGCTCAAACTTGTGATCTTCTTGCCTCAGCCTTCCAGAATGTTGGGATTACAAGCCTGAGCCATGCCCAGCTGGTGACCTGCCCTGTTTGTGACCAGCTCTGACCAATGGTACAGATGAGGCCTTGCAATGCCCATTCCAGCTGCTGGAAGCTTCCACCACAAGGACAGCACAGTCTGCTGTTGTGAAGAGTGAGGGCCATGTGCAAACCCATGTACAGAGTGGGGCCACAGACATTCAGCTGGGCCAAAGCCAATCCACCAACAGCAGAAATGATGAGCACTTAGTTGCTTTAAGCTACTAAGTTTTGCAGTGGTTTGTTGTGCAGCAAAAATGACTAAAACAGGGATTGTGGGGGCTGGGGATTTAGCTCAACGGCACAGTGCCTGCCTGGCAAGCGCAACGTCGTGAGTTCAATTCCCGGTACTGGAAAAAAAACAAAAATAAATAAATAAATAAAACAAGGATTGTGCCAGTGGAGGGGGCTATGATCTCACAAACAGCAGAGCTTGAAAAGGGCAGGAGACAGGTGTTACTGCTATGTCATGTGTGGTAGAGGAACAATCCTATGCCTCAGCAATCTAGAAGGTGGAAAATACAACAAAGAACATATGCATGTTGAGAGGAACAGTTCAGCCAGAATGTAGAAAGTGCGAGTGGGCTTCTATGAAGTCAGGTGATTGTTCTCACAGTACTTAGGAGGAGCGGAAGGATCACACTCTTTCACAGTGTGATCTCTGTTGACATCAATTGTCTAGCTTCTCTGTTGACATCAATTGTCAAAATAAAAAATGGTATTAGAACACACCAAACCATGGCATAGCTGTGGAGGATATCATTCAGACCTTGGTGAGTTTTGAGGTTCTGTCTAATCAAAAGCTCTTTCATGACTGACAAAAGAGGCCCACCTTCACAGATTATGCCACATGGCTTTTGAGTAGGACCATCCTCCTGCTGGGAAGAGGAAGAAGTAACATGGTTTTTAACTCCTAGGTCTCTGGATCAAGAGGTGCTTCACCTGCATCCAGACCTGAGATGGCCTGCAAGGCCAAGGCTGGGAACTAGAGCTGGATGAGACACTGAGGGGTCCTAGCCAGTGGTGGAGGAAAGAAATGGCAGTGCCAAGCGGTGTTCAGTGGCACACACCTGTAATCCCAGCACTTGGGAGATTGAGGCAGGAGGAGCGCAGGTGTGAGTCCCACCTGGGCCACTCAGAGAGACCCTGCCTCAAAATAAAAAATGAAAAAATAAATAGTGCCGGGAAGGTGGCTCAGTCCAAAGGCCTAGGTTCAATTTCCAATATGGCAAAATTTTAAATGGAGAAATTGAAGGAAGGAAGGAAGGAAGGAAGGGAAAGGAAAGGGAAAGGGAAAGGGAAAGGGAAAGGGAAAGGGAAAGGGAAAGGGAAAGGGAAGGAGGGGGGGAGGGAGAAAAGGAGGTAGGGAGGTGACTGTGCCCAAGCGCAGAAAGGCTACACCACCTAGAGGCAGTGTTGCCTACCCTAGGCCTGTGAGTAGCATGTGATACAGTTACAAGCCGGCCAGACACCTACTCACAGTGCATATCTCTCAGCCTGCAACTGTGTGAGAAGACACCAGTTCAGGAAGAGACGCCTAGAGACAATGATCCTCAAGCGTGCTCAGTGTGGGGCTGAGTCGTATCACCCTACAGCAGCAGCCCAGTGTTGGGGCCTCAGCGAGGAAGACTCAGTATGGAGTCATCCTCAGGGATGACGCTAAAGCTGGGAGCATTGCAGTGACCCCAGGGCACCAGGAAGAAGCAATGTGGCTTTCTCTGACCCAGTGTCATTCTGCCACACTATTCGTAGGCCACCCCAAATCTGAACAAGGAGATTGCACACTGCTTGTAGGTGGGGTCATAGGGAGGTTACAGCAGAGCATATGGATCAAAGATCAAACCCCATGGGGTCCTCCTCAGAAGCCTCTTTCCATCATCAGGGTCTTGTGCCATGTCTATGAAACAAAGAAGATCATACAGTGTTTTGATCTGAAAAGTTCTATCAGTTGGGCAGAGTGACACATACTTATAATCCTAGCTACTCAGGAGGCTGAGGCAGGAGGATTTCAAGTTTGAAGTCAGCCTAGACAATTTAGAGACCCTGTCTCAAAATTTTAAAGGGGTGGGATATAGCCCAGTGCTACAATGCTTGTCAAAAATACATAAGGTCCTGGGTTCAATCCCCAATACTGGAAAAAAATAAAAAGTTCTCTGTCATGCAGTGAAGACTGACCACTGCTCCATGATTAGCTGAGACAGTGTCAAGATGCCATATACAAGATGCAGCAAAGCCTCAAGTCCTGGGAAGAAGAGCAAGGACTCACACAGCCCCTCTGTCCACGTCACTGCTTCCCTTCACCTCACCTCTTGCCAGGGGCAGGACCTACTTTGACATCTCCTGACAACTCTGCCTACAGAGATGGCAGAAATCAGCCAGCAGTTTGGTCAGATTTGAGGTTTCTGGCCAACCAACAGTCAGTTCAGATGTGCAGTACAAGAGCAGATGAAGCTGGGATGGTGGCACACACCTGTAATTCTAGCACTCTGGGAAGCTGGGGCAGGTGAGCCATAAGTTGGAGCCTAAACTAGGCAACCAGGCAAGACCCTGTCTCAAAATAAAAAATTTAAAAAGGGGAAAAAATGAAGAAAAAATTCAGTTTCATAAGGAATGCCAACAAAGGCACTGGCTCTTCACCCTCACTCCTTGAAAGCAGCCCTCAATCTTTCCCACTGGTCTATTTATCAGAAAACGTCACTGTGTGTTTGGAAGCCACATCGCCTTGCTGCAGCAGAGCACAGGCGTCACCCAGAGTTTACAGCTGATCCTCTCATTTGATGCAGTTTGCTCCAGCCTGAGAATCATCATACATAAGGAAATTCTGATACTTGTACCTAAACCTGGCAGCCAGCTGTGCCACAGATAATTCAACCTTCCCCCTGGCATGGCCTTGGCAGGACCAAAGCCCAGTCCTTACCCGTGAGGGGCCAGATTTGTCGTTACCAGCACTGTCTTCACCTCCTCCACACCACTGCCATCCACTGCAGTGTCTGGAGTTGTCACAACCACCACCTCCTCCATATGGACGCTCACATCCGGGGTTGCCATGGTTCACAGAAGCGGGCACCAGTGGCCAGGAGTTTTACTCCTTCAGGGCCCCAAGTCCTGAAAAAAGCAAGGCAACATACAAGTTACAGGGTAGTCTCCAAGTCTGCTCAACAGAACACCTAGCAAATGGCTTCTCTCAATATCACCAAAAATCCTCCTCCAAGTTCCTGTCTGCTACTCTTCAAAAAGAAGCTCTACCCTGAGGTTCTGGGTCTCAGAGTAGCTTTAGGTAGCAAGATCCACCATCTTTCCCACTAAATGAGCCATACTCTTCCACAAGAAGGTACAGCACTCCTCACTCTATGAGGGTCTGAATGTTCTAAGGCAGCAGAAAGAATAGGTCACAAGATCAAAATGTCACGTAGGACTTCTTTGAAGGTGAGTTTCCTAGGGTCTACTTTTCCCTATAGACATCCTAGCTGAAATCAAAAACAGGATGAAAGCCCAAGATTAAACACCAATACATACAGAAAGCACCCAAGAAGACTCTGTGGTCTAAGAAAAGAGAAGAGAAACCCATATAAGAAGAAAGTAAGGTTCACCAATTTCCTCATTTGTAATGGCCTCTGGGTGGTGATGTGGGCTGTTATGATTTAGATAGACATGTCCTCCTAAAGTCTGTGTTGACAGGTAAGGCTTTTGGAACAAGGTGATGTGATCATGTGGGGCGGTATAGTCACTAGTGGATTAGTCCCTAGATGAGTTCACAGCCACTTGACTTTGCTGTTTGGAGTGCAGCTTGATCAGAGAAGGGGAGTCTCTGAGGGCATAACCTGGAAAGGTATATTCTTGTTCCAGCTCCTCCTCTTGTTCTTTCTGCTTCTTGGCCCCCATGCAGTGAACAGCTTCCTTCTGTCAAGGTATTTTGCCATGCCATTTCTGCCTCAGAGTCAGCTTACCATGGACTGAGGCCCCTGAAACTGTGAGCGAAAATAAACCTGCCCTCCTTTAAACTGTGAATACTGGGCATTTTGCTCCAGTGATAGGAAAGTTACCAATATAAGAGTCTGGTACCACGAGTGGAGTTGTTGCTATGACTATATCTAACCACGTGGTTCAAAAGCCTTTGGCACTTGTTTGTGGGAGAAGTCTAGGAAGGTTTGGCAACGCTTTCTAGAGAAGCCTTAGAATGCTGTAAATAGAGTGAAGAGAGCTTGGCAGGTGATTCTAGTAGAAGTTACGAAGACCAGAATGCTGATAGAAATATGGACAGTTAAGAATGTACTGGAAAGTAGACTAGACAGTTGAGAATGTACAGGAAAGTAGACTAGAGACCATGTGTGTTTCTTTCTAGCAAAAAACTTGTCTATATTTTGTCCAAGTCCTAAGACTTGGCGTGAGGCTGAATTTGAAGGTTGTGCACTATCTTAGTTACTTTTCTCATTGCTAAGACAAAATACCCAACACCCACAAGTTAAAGAAGGAAAGGTTTATTTTGGCTCATAGTTTGTAGAGGTTTCAGTTCATAGTCAGCTGGCTCCAAGGCTGGATGGCCTGGCAGAAGGGCATCACAGAGGAGAAACAATACATGGTGTGGCAGGCAAAAGGCAGCAAGCTGCAAACAACAGCAGTAGCATCAAGCTTGCCTTCTTTCTGTCCCTGTTGATTGGTACAACCCATACCTAGGGTGGGGCCTTTATTATCCACACCTTTAACCCCAGTATCATATCCTTAATCCACATTCACACACCTTAATCCAGCTACCTTCAAAACTCTCCACCTATGAGTGCATGAATTGTTGGGGGGACATGTAGTTACAAACCATAACATGCACTAATTGATCTGGTAGAAGAAATTTCAAGCCCAGGATATAGCTCAGTGGCATAAGCGTCTGCCTGGCAAGTGCAAGGTCCTAAGTTTGATTCCCAGTACCAAAAAAAAAAAAAAGAAGAAGAAGAAAAAGAAGAAATCTCGAGGCAGCCAAACATTCAGGCTGTGCTATGGGTACCATTAGCTGCTTGCAATCAGATTTACAGTGAGAATCAGGACCAACAAGTGGAGCTAAATAATTTGCAAAGTTTGCAATTCACCAGAAAGGAAGCTCCCACAAAGTTGGAGTCATACAGAGTATGACTACAGAAAAGATTAGCATTAGAAAGAAGCCAATACTTTGCATCTGAACAATAGGAAAGATAGTCTGAGGGCATCTCAGGAATTGGCCACACCCTACCTGTAGGCTCAAGGGTATAAAAATGTAAAAGTAAACTCATCTGAAAGATTTTGCTTTGATAAAGAGAGCCCTAAGGTGCCCTGTTCAAGAAGGACCACCTAGAGAATTGGTTCTCTGGAGATTCATTTCACCTTGCTCAGCTAGCCAGGTACTCAGAGGGGTCTGGCTATTGCTTAAGCTGGCAGCAGACCTTGGCATCCTCCATGTGGTGATTTTTCAGTCATACAAAATGCAAGAGTTACTTGATCACACAAGCTTCCACCCAGATTTTACAAGAAACCCTAGGAGACCAGGCAAAAATGTGTGACAAGATCACAGTCCCCTCTAGGTGTCCTTGAGAGAGTAGTATGTGAAACCAAAGGTGCAGTAGAAAGTTGAAGATGCCAGGAACATGAACCATCTGTTGAGGAAAGCTACAGGAAGTGAGTAAAGCCAATCCAAAAGAAAAGCTGTATAAGTTGCAACCAGCAATGCCACAAAGGTAGATCCATCCCAGCCCTTTGGAATTCCCATCTTACAACTTTCCCAAATGCTGGACATAGAGCTATAGGATTTAATGTTTTCCCTGCTGGGTTTTGGTCTTATTTCTGTTCCTCTCTTCCCCACTTCTGAAATGGGAATGTATACTCTATGTCACTGTATGTTGAAAATATTTAACTTTTTCTTTCTTATTTATTAATTCATGTAAAATTTCTTTAACATTTTTTTTTTGTCTTCTTGAGACAGGGTTTTTGCTATATAGTTCAGGCTGGCCTTGAACTCACTTTGTAGCCCAGGCTGGCCTTAAACTCTCAACAATCCTCCTGCCTCAGCCTCCTGAGTGCTGGGATTATGCATGTGTGTCACCATGCCTGGCTTTTTTTTATTTCTATAGGGGCTTATAGCTGAGAGTTTGCCTTGAATCTCAGAGGAGATTTTGGACTTGGATTTTTCAGCAATGCTGGAACTAGTAAGACTTTGGCAACTCTTGAAGATGTACTAAGTGTATTTTACATAATGAGATGGACATAAGCCTTTTGGGAGCCAGGGGTAGAATGCTATGGTTTAGATCTAAAATGTCCGCTAAAAGTCTTCTGTTGGGGGGGGCTCTTATAAGGTGATTGGATCATAGGGACACTATATTCATCAGTGAACTAGTGCACCGATGTGTTCATAACTGAATGTGCCATTTACAGAAGGATCAGGTCACTGGGGGCTTCACTTGGAGGGGTATATTCTCATTCCTGTCTCTTCCCTTCCTTCTCTCTGCTTCCAGACACTATGCCAGAAGTAGTTTTCTTCCATTTCTGCCTTGGAGCCTTGTGACCATGAACTGATCTCACTGAAACTATGAGCCAAAAGAAACCTCTCCTTCCCCCACCCCCCTTGGTTTTTTTTCCGGTACTGGGAATCGAACTCATGACCTTGTGCTTGCCAGGCAGGCACTGTGCCACTGAGCTAAACCCCTAGCCCCAAGAAACCTCTTCTTAAAAAAAGAAAAGAAAAAAGACAGCAATGGGGAAACACCCTGGCTTACTAGTAACAGTATTATTATCATTATTAATACTACTTTTATCTTTGATGGTCCTGCCCTCAGGACAACCAAATCCCCTGCTTGAAGACTGCTATGGTAGTGGTAGCATGGCAAGCACCAAAACTCAGAGGGAAACCTCCCTCCTGACTAGAGGACAGTGTCCGAACTTAGTGGGGGCTATGCTGTCTCATTCTCTATCTTCTATACCAGGCCCAGGCCAGATTCAGTCAGTGATATCACAGAAAACACAACAGCTCCAAACTTCTAGAGAACAAGGAAAGAGCCCTGGAGTCAGTATGGGACACAGTGGGGAATATGCAAACTGAACCCACAAAGCTGCATGGGAATGCCTAGAACATCCTGAGACAGTGCATGTGTGAACCTAACCTTACATGGAAAACCAAAACTTTGAGAACTGATCTATGGGTAGACAACTGCTCAGCCTCAGACTGGGCCCCAGATGGTGCCAGGAGCACTGAAACAGCTCTGAAAACTGACCTGATCTCAGCCATAGAGGGGATTCAAAACACACAGCCTAGAATACCACAACACATTCCTACTGCAGCTGAAATGTCTGCACTCTTTATGAGACTGAAACACAACCCAGACCTCACAGCATAATCAAAGTATCTAGAATATAATCTAGAATTGCTTGATATACAAAAAGTAGGGAAAATATGATTAATTCTCAGGGGGGAAAAATAGTTGAAAAATGTTTGCTCTAAAATGACTGCAGGAATCAATAGAGACTTGTAGGCAGACAACTATTATACCACTCCCCAAAGGTAAGCCAAGCATGCCCAAGCAAATAAAAAGGCCTTGGCATAGAAACAAAAAGTTACTGTCAAATGGAAATCTGAGAATCAAAAATTACAACAACAAAAGCTGGGGACTGTAGCTCATGTACAATGCTTGCCTAGCATGTAAAAGGCCTGAAGTACAAACACCAGCACTTCAAAAAATAGTAATAAAAACTATATATACATATGTGATATCCAAATTAAAGATCACTGATTGGCTCCATAGCAGCATGGAGATGAAGAAATGACAGGAAAGAGCCAGGAAACATAAAACAGTGACAGGCCAGGAGTGGTGGAGGATCCCTGTAGTTCTAGCTGAGGCAAAGGCAGGAGAAGTTTGAGTTTGAGGGCAGCGCCAGTAACATAGCAATGTATCATCAAAGAGAAAAAGAGAGAAAGAAAGAGACTGGCAGAGAAAGAGATACAAAGACAGACAGGCAGGCAAAGAGAGAGAAACAGAGAGATAGAGATAGAGACAGAGAATGAGAGACAGAGAGCAAGAGACAGAGACAGACACAGAGACAGAGGCAGAAATAGGAATTACTCAACCTGAGCAGCAGATTGGAAAGCAGACTGCACAGAGCTTCAACACAGGTATATAACTAGACATGGCTGAACATGTATGCCACTAGAGTCACAGAGGAAACATGGTAAAAATGCTAAGCTGAAAAAATACTTGAAGAAATAATTGCTGAATACTTCCCAAATTTAGCTAAAGACAGAAACATTTTATGTTCAAGAAGTTTAAAGGATTACAAATTCAAGGTCAGCCTGAGCAACTCAGAAAGATCTTTCCTCAAAATAAAATTTTAAAAGGCATGGGATGTAGCCTAGTGATAGAGTACTTGACTAGCATGTGCCAAGCCCTAGGTTCAATTCCCAGTACTGCAGAGGGGAAAAAAAAAGCATGTATTAACACAGGGAAACAACTCAAGTACTGTAGGTTTCTCATTAGAAACCACAGAAGCCAGAAAGCAGGGAAACTGTATTTTTATGTGTTGAAAAAAATTACTGTTCAATCCCAAGTAGCACAAAAGGAAAAAAGGAAAGAGACAGGAACAGTATGTATATCTATAATCCCAGGTATTCAGGAGGCTGAAGGAGAAGGATTGCTAGTTCAATTGCTAGTTCAAAGGATTGCTAGTAACTTAGCCAGACTAGATCTCAAAATTAAACAAAACAGTTGGGGATATAGATCAGTGGTAGACTATGCCTGGGTTTAATCCCCAGTACTGGAGGGGAAAAAAAAGAGAGAGAGAAAGAGACATAGGATTCTAGAGACAAAGGATACTGCCCCAAAAGAAGATCTTCAGAAATGAAGGAAAGACAAGATATTTTCAGGTGGGAAATGAAAAAAAGACAGAATTGGTCACAAAGAAATCTACTCTAAAATAAAAGGGAAAGTAAGTTCTTCACAAGAAAAATTACTTCACATGGAAAAGGGAAACCTAGAACTTTGGTAATGAAAAAGGTACAAATCTATTGTAAAATGCAATAAACTATTCTCATCATTTTTTAAAATGGAACACAGGGCCTCCCATACGCTAGGCAGCTAGGCAAGCATTCTAGCTACTTAGCTGTTTGTCTGTTTATTAAGACAACATCTCACAAATTGCCTAAATTGGCCTCAAATTTATAATCCTCCTGCCTGAGACTCCAAAGAAGCTAGGATTACCATCGTGCCTGGCTTACTTTCCTCCTAAATTCTTTAAATACGTGTAACAGTTGAAAGCAAATATTTTGCTTTCTAGTAAGATTTTCTTTGCAGTACTGGGGATTGAATTCAGGGGCATTCTACCACTGATCTACATCAATGGCTATTGTTTTGTATGTATATCTATAATCCCAGGTATTCAGGAGGCTGAAGGAGAAGGATTGCTAGTTCAATTGCTAGTTCAAAGGATTGCTAGTAACTTAGCCAGACTAGATCTCAAAATTAAACAAAATTAAACAATTTTGTTTTGAATTCTGAGAAAGGGTCTGGTTAAACTGCCCAGGCTGGCCTTGAATTTGTGATCCTCCTCTCTCAGCCTCCTGAGTACTGGGATTACAAACTCCCACCAGCATGAACAGCACTGGCAAGATTTTCTACATGTGTACACAGAACAGCCATGACCTGAAAGAGAGGTGCAGGGCTCTGCTGGCGCCCTCCTTCTCTCCTTCTTGTGATATGGTAGCACATTTTCTAATTTTTCTGGGAAAAATTCAGCTCTTTGATAGATGAATAGGAAAACTGTTTACATTCCAAACTACAAAACAGTATTTGGAATAAAAACAAATGAGTGGTCAAGGCACCAAAAGATAGAGAAAAAATGTAAATGCATATTACTAAGTCAATGAAGCCAATTTAAAAGGCCCTGCCTGCACTGTACGATTTCACTCTATAACATTCGGAAAGAGGTAAAACTCTGCAGACAAAAAAGAGACCCATTATATATTGGGACTGAGGGGAGGGAGGAATAAAGAGGTAGAGCAGAAAGTCTTTAGAGCAGCAAAGCTATTGTGTATAGTACAATGATGGGTCAAGTCCCACCAGGGCAATTTAGTGAGACTCCATCTCAAAATGAAAAAGGCTATGGATGCGGCTCAATGGTAAGTGCCAGTGGGCTTGACCCTCAGTACCATAAATACATACATATATACATACTAAAGAGAGGGGGGATGTAGTTCAATGGTAGAGCTCTTGTTCAGCACATTTCAAGGCCCTAGGTTTAATTTCTAGTAGAGCAAAAATAAACAACATCCACAAGTTGCTTAACAGAAAACAGTCAAGCCTTTGATCTGATGTTATTTAGACAGAGGGTGACTCCTGAGTGTGGTCTCTGCTACACATTTAGGGCAGCCCATTCTAAGTTGAACAGACTTGTAGTAGAACCACATACAAACTCAGCTGTAATCCCACTACTTGTAGATGAAGACTCAAATTAATTTTGAGGTGAATAATGTAACAAGGACTCAGAGGATGGGCTAGCAGATGACCAATGGGTAACTAAAACGTGGGATGAAGCTTGGCCTCTGCCTTTTTTTTTGTATCCATCTCCTTATTACATAAAATCTTTTTATTTTTATTTTTTTGATACTGGGAATCAAACTCCAGGCAGGCACTATGCACTGAGCTATATCCTTGACCCTTATTACATAAATCTATGGGTCAGGAAGGGGCACCAAAATAGTGGACTGGTAAGCAGCATAGAAAGAGCCTCTCTGAGAGTCACTGTCCAGAGGCTGGAATATAGCAATATGAGGAAAACAAGAAGGAGGGAAGTGGGTTCCCTGGACCCAGCAAGAATCTGAAGCATGAACTGAAGCCCACAGAGAAAGTGAAGGGAAAAACTTCAATGAAGGAGGAGGAGGTAGTTGGTGGCATCTTATCCTTGAAACAGGACTCTCTGAGCAAGAGGAGTGATTCAAACCTGCAGACACATCCACAGAGAGATGCAGCAACAGACATGAATGACTGCCTATCCAGCGGTGAGTGCTGAGGTCTAAGTTGTCTGGTGGGAGACAGCAACTGGCCAGGAGCCATCTTGGAGAGGGGTCAATTGAGCTCAGAACTTAGGCCAGCTGCTGGCTCCCTCCAGTGACTCCCAGCTGGGCTCAAGCCCAAGGAAGGTACATTGATGGCTGCAGGTCGAATGAGTCTGATCTCAGCCAGAAGGTGCAGGCTCACTGAAATTACTCAGTACCCCACCAAGAAGCCACTGCGGGCTTGCTGGGATAAATCAACAAGGATCAGGACTCTGTCTCCACACATTCTCTTACCAGTGACAGCAGAAACATACCTGGAAGTGGATTTTTTTTTTCTTTTCTCTTGCAGTTGTTTTTTGTTGTTGTCATTGTGGTTTTGTTTTTTGTTTTCTTTCTCCATTGTTTGATCTTGTTTTTATAAGAACGTGAAAGTGGTTTCTAGCCTCCTTGTGGTTGTAGTTCAGTTGTTCTTCTTTTTATCTCCTCATTCTCTCTTTCCCTCCAGTCTTTAGCACCAGTTTCCCAAAGTTAGCATAATTCCCCTTTGTCCTCCAAGCTTATCTCTAGTCTCTTCCACTTCTTTCACTTCTCTATTTTCTCCCTAACCCAATCTAATTTTAACCCCTGAGGGCAAAATTGACATATTAAGGATCTGTATGCTATATATAATTTTTTGGTCTGTTTTAGATCTTGTTATATAATCACAAATCTAGTTCATATGGTTAAAGGCCGCATATCAATGGTTAGTTCAGTTTGTCATTTTCTAGGATGTGTTTGATACTGTTGTCATTGCTGATGGTACCATTATAGCCAAAAGTGACATAAAATTATTCTAAAGAGTTGTTCCTTCTGGTATTCCAAGACTGAGATTGACTAAGTGGCACAGAAAATACTGTGGCACAAAGTGAAAGAACCAGAGGCTGGGCCAAATAGGCAGAAACTTCTCATCCCCAACAAAGTGAAGAGGTACGATATTGCAACAGACTCAAAACCCAAAAACCAGCTATAACTGGAAGATACCTCAGAAAAGCAGTCATTATCTAACGGCTTTAAATATTAGCAATACAGCAACCCACCATAGGCAATTTACAAGTATTACACCAGGAATTAAATTTTAAAAAACAAATGAAAATGAGAAGACAAACAAAGATGCAACCCCCGACATCCAGTTCACCAAAGGCAAACCCAGGGGGCAATGAGGTGGGACGATCTGAAAGCCACCCACCTGACCTCTCTGAAGTGGTAACTACAAAGCAATTGAATGAGGCTCTAGAAAAAAATCAAATCAGGGGCTGAGAATTTAGCTCAGCAGTACAGCGCCTGCCTGGCAAGTGCAAGGTTATGAGTTCGATTTCCAGTACCGGAAAAAAGCCAAAAAAAAAAAAAAAAAAAAAAAAAATCATATCAGAAATAATTTATCAGATAATTGCAGAGATGGTGTCCATAATGAAAACCGTGCTTAGTGACTCTACAGCAGATACAGATTAAAAACAAAACAGAGGAGCTTAAGAAAATTATGGAAGCCATGAATACTCAGCACAGGAAAGAAATGGAATCCATAAGGCAGATTCAAGCAGATATCCAGGAGAATAAACATTGCATTGGAAGTATCTGTAACAGACTAAGTCAAAGTGAGGACAGCATCTCAGATATAGAAGACAGGCTTGCAGTTAGCAATCATGAAATGAAAGATTTCTTAAAAATAGCAAGGGATCATGAGAAATCAATAGAGCAGTTGCAAGATGAGGCAAAGAAGAATAACTTAAGACTGGAGTCAATGAAAAAGCAGGAGATAGCACAAATGATATTTAAAAAAAACTGTTCACAGACCTCATGGCAGAAAACTTCCTTGATAGAGAAGAATTTAAAGTACAGATAAGTGAGGCATCCAGAACTGCAATTAGCCACAATAAAAAAAAAAAAAATCTACAGCCAGGCATACCATAGTCAAGATTCCAGAAATTCAACACAAGAATAGAACCTTAAAAGCTGTTAGGGAAAAGAAACAAATCACCTATTAAAGAAAGTCTATCAGAATCACAGCTGACTTCTCAGCACAAATCTTTAAATCAAGGAGAACTTGGAGTGAAGTATTTCAAGTTCTAAAGGTCAACAGTCTTCAACCCATATTGATGTAACGCACAAGACTCTCTTTCAAAACTGACAGAGAAGTAAGATATTTCCATGACAAAGAACATCCAAGGAAGTTTATGACCACAAAAGTCAACCATCCAAAATGTTTTGGAGGACATTCTAAAAAGAGATAACAAGGACTACAACTCCATGAACCCCAACAGAAGGAATCTACCAGGCAAGGCAAACAATTAAACAAAGGGAGGGGGAAAAAAAGAAGGGGGGCCAACAATGAAAATAACATGACAAGGATGTCAATACGTATCAATGAAAACCATCAATGTTAATGGTCTCAAGTCACCAATCAAAAGAAACAGACTGGCAGAATGGATCAAGAAGCAAGATCCAACAATATGCTGCATCAAGAAACATGTTTAAGTCAAAAAGAAATGCATAGACTGAAAGTCAAAAGATGGAAAACAATATTCCAGCAATAGGAACCCAGAAAAAAGCAGGGGTAGCTATTCTATTTACAGATAAAGCAAATTTCAAGCTAAGACTAGTTAAGAGAGATAAAGGTCACTATCCTTGTACCTTTACAAGGGAACAGTACAATGGGCTGTGGATATAGCTCAGTAGCACAGTGTTGCCTGGCAAGCACAAGGTCATGAGTTCAATTCCCAGTACCAAAAAAAAAAAAAAAAAA
>NW_004955528.1:594383-600423 GCF_000276665.1 Chinchilla lanigera | reverse complement strand
AATAGACTCAAATCCACACAATTAGGGATGAAGAGGGTAAAATCACAAGGCACCCTGCAGAAATTCAGAAGATCATCTATACCTACTTTGAAAACTTGTATTCTAATAAGACGGAAAATGCAGAAGAAATGGACAGACTCCTACACACATATGAATTAACAAAGCTGAATCAAGAAGATATAAAAACTCTACATAAACCAGTACCAATCAATGAAATCAAAGATGTAATTAAAAACCTACCAACAAAGAAAAGCCCAGGCCCTGACGGATTCACTGCTGAATCTACAAGATATTTAGAGAAGACCTAACATCACTACTTCTCAAACTCTTTAACGAAATTGAAAGGGAAGCAGTACTCCCAAATTCATTCCTGGAAGCATTACCCTGATACCAAAACTGGAGAAGGACCCAACTAAGAAAGAGAACTACAGGCCAATCTCCCTGATGAACACAGATGCAAAAATCCTCAATACGATACTCTCAAACAATGCAGCAAATCATCAAGAAGATTATACACCATGACCAAGTGGGATTCACACCAGGGATGCAGGAATGGTCCGACATACATAAGTCAATAAATGTAATATACCATATTAACAGCGCCAAGGACAAAAATCATATGATCATCTCAATAGATGCAGAAAAAGCTTGTGACAAAGTCACAAAGTCACTCATTCATGATAAAAACCCTACAGAAAATTGGAATAGATGGTCTTTATTTCAATCTGGTAAAAGCCATCTATGATAAACCAACAGACAACATCATACTAAATGTACAAGAGCTGAAAGCTTTCTCTCTAAAATTAGGAACACAACAAAGATGGCCACTGTCTCCACACTTGTTCCACACAGTCCTGGAAACTTTAGCAAGAGCAATTAGACAAGAGAAAGAAATAAAAGGAATAATGATAAGAAAGGAAGGATTAAATTATCATTATTTGCAGATGACATGATATTCTACATAGAAGACCCCAAAAATGCCACTACAAAACTCCTAGATTGAATAAGCAAATTCAGTAGTGTAGCCAGATACAGAGTCAATGCTCAAAAATCAATAGCCTTTAAAAAAAAATCCATAGCCCTCCTATATATGAATAACAAACTCACTGAGAGAGAAATTAGGGAAACAACACCTTTCACAATAGCATCCAAAAACAGAAATATCTAGGAATCAATCTAACAAAGATGTAAAATACCTCTACATTGAAAACTACAGTACTCTGAAAAAGAAGACTGAAGAGGGTATCAGAAAATGGAAAAATATCCCTTGCTCTTGGGTAAGAAGAACCAATATAATAAAAATGGCCATACTTCCGAAACTGTTATACAGATTTAATGAAATTCCAATCAAAATTCCAATAGCATATCTCATAGAATTAGAGAAAACAATCCTAAAATTCATTTGAAACCAGAAGAGACCTAGAATAGCAAAGGCAATTCTGGGTAACAAAGGCAAGGCAGGGGTATCACAATCCCTGACTTGAAATTACAGTATAAAGCTACTGTGATAAAAACAGCATGGTACTGAAAAAAAAAAGACCAGAGGATCAATGGAACAGATTAGAAGATGCAGAAACAATTCCAGACATACTCAGATACCTTATCTTTGCAAAAAGTGCTAAACACATTCAATGGAAGAAAGATAGCCTCTCTAATAAATTTTGCTGGAAAAATTGGCTCTGCACATGAAGATTAAAACTGGACCCATATCTTTCACCATGCACTAAATTCAAAATGGATCAAAGATCTAAATATTAAAACAGAAACATTAAATCTGCTAGAAGATAGAATAGGTAAAACTCTTTAAGACATTGGTTGTAGGCAAAGAGTTTATGAACAAAACCCCAGTTGCACAGGAACCATCACAAAGAATCAAGAACTGTGATCTCATCTTATTAAAAAGCTTTTGCACAGCACCTGCCTGGCAAGTGTGAGGTCGTGAGTTCAATTCCCAGTACCGGAAAAAAAAAAAAAAAAAAAAGCTTTTGCAGAGTGAAGAGACAACCCACAATGTGGGAAAAAAATGTTTGTCAGCTGTTCCTCAAAGGCTTACTACTGAAACCATATAAAAACAGAAAAAGAGACCTTCCAAATTTAAAGGCGCAATCAAAAAATGGGCATCTGAGATGAATATACACATCGCAGATGAAGAAATACAAACAGCAAATAAATATACGAAAAAATGTTCAACATCACTGGTCATTCAAGAGATGCAAATTAAAACAACACTAGGAGTCCATCTCACCCTGGAAAGAATGGCTATTATCAAGAAATCAACGAATACCAAATGCTAGAAGGGCTGTGGGGGAAAAGGAACACTTCTTCACTGTTGGTGGAAGAGTAGACTGAGGCAACCACTGTAAAAATCAGTGTGGAGATTCCACAAAAAACTAGGACTGGAGGTCCCATTTGACCCAGCTACTCCCCTTCTGGGTATCTTCCCAGAAGAATTAAAAACATCATAGGTGCACAATAATATATGTGCACCTATATTTATAGCAGCACAATTTGTGATAGCTAGCTCTTTGAAACAACCCAAATGTTCATCAACTGAGGAACAGAAAAAAAAAAATGTGGTCTTTTTATACAATGGAGTACTACTCAGCCATAAAGAAGGATAAACTGGAGACTTTTATAGGTAAATGGACACAACTCGAGACCATACTCGTAAGTGAAATAAACCTGATGCACATGTGTAAATATCATATTGTCTCCCTAGTGTGAGAAGTTGAAAGAGTAAATAAGATCCAAAATGTACCATAGATATTGTAAAATGGGAAGAAACTTCAAAAGGCAAGAGAAACTGGGATGGGGGAATGGAAAGGGAAAAGCAAATATATGTGTGTATGTGTGTGTGTGTGTGTGTGTGTGTGTAAGATAGTTATACTACTAATTTCTCTTAGTTCATTGAAAAGAAAGGTTTGTGCCATTATTGTTTAGACAATTAAATGCTGATACCTTGTACTCTGAGTAATTTAAAGGTAACACTATGCAATGTATTAATCATTGTTACTCTCCTGTCATCTTGTTTTGAAATTTTTTTTTCTCTTTAAAACAAAAGTAAATTTAAAAAATCTTTGGTCAGATCCTCACACTACACGTAGGTATCTGTTAATTACCTAAGAAGTATCTATAATACAAAATTTATTAGCCCTAAATTTACCTAGCATGTGGCATCCCCTCTCAAGCCTGAGAACACAAGGAGTAACTAATGTTCAGGTGTTGCAGGGACATTCAATTACCAGCTCTTACATTGTCCAGTTCCAGGCCAGACCCTTAGGCCTAGGGCAATGCCTCCAAGTCTCCAGTGATTGTCCTACATCTTCAGTCCTCTTGGACTCTCAGAAAAGCAGAGCATGGCACATCATCCCATGATGAGGTCACTGCCCCCTAGCAGGAGCAATTACCTCCTGACAGAACTGAGGTTGCCCCCTGCAATGTCATCCCATTGGCTCACAACAGGAGCCAAATTGCCCCCTCAAGCCACAGAAGCTCTCCCAGCACCTCACAGAACCAGTCCTGAGATAATGATCATCCAGAGCAAGGCCTGACCAGAATTATCTATGTACCTACCTATTATGCAAATCCCCAACCATTGCCTGTTCTCCTTTTCTATAAAACCCTTAAATCCTGTCTGCCCCTGAAAGACCCATCTTGAACCTCTTCATCTGTCCTCCCAGCATAATCATGCTGATTAAGGCTTCTATCTTTGATTGGCATTTTGAATGGAGTGGCCAAACTTGGTCTGCTGGGATTCCCACAGTAAAAGATTTCACCCTAAACCTGGTAACAATAAGACAGAGGAGGCCAGGGATAACAGCAAATGCCTGAAATCCCAGCCCTGGGAAGGCTGAAGCGGGAGGATCACCACAAGTTTGATGCTGGCCTAGGCTATATAATGAGTCCAAGGCCAACCTGGACTAGAGTGAAACCCTGTCTCAAAAAACAAAACAAAACAAGACAGAAGAATATATTTCTTCAACTAATACATAAGTACACAAAAATAAGATTAAAATGCCAGTGTGCTGTTAATACATCACACTCCAAGACCTGGCTTTCTGTGTCTTAGAGACAAATAAAAGTATTTTTCTCTGATAAAATACCACTCAAAACAGCAAAGGTCCAGACCACCTGCCAAAGACACATTTCTTTGATCCTTACAGTATTTCAAAACATTTTAATGCTGGGCATGGTGGCACTGAGGCAGGTTGGGAGATGTGGCAGGAGGATTGCCAGTTGAGCCAAGACCGAGCAACTTAATGATTGAGCAAGACTTTATTTTTAAAAATAAAAAGGGATGGGGATGTAAAGTAGTACAAAGGTCCTGCGTTCTACCCCCAGTACCACCCCCACAAAAGTTCCTAAGACCTAAATTAGCTGGGTGTGGTGGTACACCTGTATGGCCAGCACACTGGGAGGATGAGGCAGAAGGATCCCAAGTTCCAGCCCAGCCTTGCCAATTTAGTGAACTCGTGAGACCCTGTCTCAAAACATAAAAAGGGTTAGGGATCTACATCAGTACAAAGGCCCTGGGTTCAACCCCCCAGTGCCATAAAAACAAACAAACTCAAGTTTCCAGCTTCTCTTAAAAAGTATCAGAAGCTGTGAGCCCTAGGGGCAGCACCCTCTAGTGGACATAAACGGCCCAGCTCTTCACACCCAGTGGTAGCCTCGGTTTACCGAATTTGTCTCCTGGCTCTAAAAAAACATGGGAACAAATCTCCTTTCTCAGTTCAGGCCTAAAATGGGTTACTCTAAGTCTAGGTTTGGATTTGGTTTTATATATGTCCTAAATTCATCGACACACTGACACGTTAGGGCATACAAATCCCTCTGCTCTCTGGTACGTCTTCCCAAAAAGTTTAACCACGACGTCTGTGAAGAAACAAATTCTAAACACGCAGTCTGCTTAATTGACCTTGTTATATTTGGCCTTTATGCAATGCATTTGATTTTTTTCCCATTTTTTTTTCCCATTTGCTTTTAATACGACATGTGATTAAAACTCGTACTTGGAAGCACTAGCAATGAAAGACAACTTTGGTTCAGCAGAAAAGTCATTAACTAAATGATTAATACAGTTAACCAAGTTGTAACCAGTGGTGACTGACAACTGGCCCCCTATCTATTCAGTTTCCACCCATGCGTCTCTATCCAGTTTCCTACAAATGCGTTATCAATACAGTTCCCACTGATGGACCTATAATACTGATTCCCATCTTGCATTTGGTTCCTTTCAATGAGTTTCTATCAATACAGTTCCAACCAAGGGATCCGGATTACATGGTTCCTACCAGTGGATCTACGTCCACAGAGCTCCGAACAACGGATCTGATACGATTCCCACCCATGGTTCATTGACCTGGCTTCCACGGAGCGGCCCAAAGGTTTTCTTGGTTTTATTTTAAAGAGAATAAAAAACTTTTTTAAAAAATTAAAAACGATAGACTTTCAAAACAAGATGACAGGAAATCAACAATGGTTGTTATACTGCTTAATGTTATCTTCAAAGTAGTTGTTCAGATTACCAGATACAGGCATACAAAATTTATTTTTTTAAAAAAAGAATTAACTGTTCCTTTCAATAAAACAACAGAAACTAGTGCTACAATTATCTTAGCTGCTATATATATACGCCCAAGTTTTGTTGTTTTGGTACCGGGAATCGAACTCAGGACCTTGCGCTTGCCAGGCAGGTGCTTATGCCACTGAGCTATATTTCCGGCCGCACCCAAGTTTCAGTATGGTTTTCACTGATGGATTTGGTTCCTAGCAGTGGATCCCTACCCACAACGTTCCCGCACTGAAGCGCTTCCATTAATTTCCTGCTGTTGAGTCCCTATCCACACAGCTCCCACCAATGGGTCCACCCATGGGTCCCCCCGCTAACGTGGTTCCCGCGGGGCGGGGGGCCTTCACTGGTCCGCCTCCTGCAACCGCACAGCCCATCCAACCCGCCACCCGGCCCTAGAGTCCGCCTTTACGCGCCAACCCGCCCGAAACGCCAAGATGGAGGCCGGAAGCGCCACCGCCTTCGCCC
>NW_004955528.1:545215-594108 GCF_000276665.1 Chinchilla lanigera | reverse complement strand
TGGGGATTCGGCGGCGGCGGCGGCGGCGGCGGCAGCGGCGCGGGCGCGCGCTTCCTAGTGACGCAGGCGGCGGGACCGTGCACGTACGGGCCGGGCAGACTCTGCGACCTATTTGGCGCTAGGCGTGGAGGCGGGCGTCATCGTGAGATAAGGCCCAGCGAATCCTAGCGCGCGTGCGCGATCGGCCGCCGGACAGTCCTAACCGCCACCCTGGCCGTGAGTCGGACGCTGTCTCTGACAGCTGCCAGTGACCTGGGTGAGCGCCCTCTGTTCCGCGCGGAGGGGATAGTGGCCCGTGCCTGGCCGGCAGCTGGGAGCAGTACCTACGCAGGGCGATGCCGGAAAGCCTCCGTTGTTCGTACCTGCGACCCAGCCTTCGCAGTGTCTGGACGGGCGTCCGCCGGGGTCTGTAGCCGGGCCGGGCTTGAGGACCGAGTGACGCGGACGGTGCGCCGGCCAGCAGCCTCCGTGCTCCCGGGCGCTGGGACAGCGAGGGGAGGCCACCGAGCACCTGCCTGTTGGCGTCCTCTTGTTGCCCGCAGTCAGGGCCTTAAATGTGTCTTGTTTTATGAAGTGAGGTTTTGTTTTTGTTTTTAGGACGGGGTCTGGCAATGCAGTTTAGACTGGCCTTGAACTCGCTATGTAGCCTAGGCTGGCCTCGAACTCACAGCTGTCTTCCTGCCTCAGCTTCCAGAGTGCTGGAATTACAAGCGTGAGCCACCACGCCCTGCCAAGAAATAAGTTTGAAGAGGGCTTTCAGCATACTTGTGAAGTGCTCAGGGGAGAACTACGTTCTCAGGGTTGAACGTGGGGCTGCGCTGTCCAGTGAGGCAGCTGCACGTGTGTGGTAATTTAAACTTAGTGAAAATTAAGTAAAACCCAGTTCTCAGCTGTCATTGAACCGTTAAAAAATATAGATACAGGATGTGGAATGTTGTAATTGCACCTTTTTTTAGTTATGGGGAAAGGACTGGAATTTAAGCTTGGATTTTCCAAAATATAAGAAGCATCATTCACAAGCATGTACTAAGTAGCTGTGAGAGCTCAGTCCTGTGTGGCAGAAGGTAGTTAGTTAAAGCAACAGATCTACTGAGGGTTGCCAGGAGGCTAACTTTAAAACAAAGGGTTTCCTGCATTATCCAGATGAGCCTGATTTAATCACAGAAGTCCTTAAATTTGGAAGAGGAAGACAAAAGGCTGGCTTTGAGGAAGGAGGAGGGGCCATGTGTCAAAGATAGACTAAAGATAGACTGCGATATACCCCAGGGCAGTGAGCAGTATTTATTTTTGCCTTGTCAGCGTGGGCAAGCTATAAAGCATCAAGTTTTTTACTCGAATCCTGGAGAAAGGATGCCACCATGGCATCTCGGCTGACCCCTAGTGCTGGGAAGGCAGAGGTGGCCAGGTCCCTTCCGTGTGCTGTGTTTGCCCTTTGATGATAGCGACTGAGCCAGCTTGAGCTCCAAGAACGTGGTCATAGGAGAGAGATAAAAGGCTGCAGGATCCCTAGGTGCCCCCACCAACGACTGAAGTGGGCAGGAAGTAGGAAACCTGCTGGTCTAGGACCAATGACAGTGCTCGCTTTGGGGAGGAAGGCTGTCAGGATGGATATTTCCAAGCACGCTCAACTGATACCGCAATTAGAAAGTCTGCACTTCCATTCCATTTTCAGTACCAGTGAATGTACTCAAGCCAGTGACAGGGAATTTTTTGAAGTGTACTAGCCTTTGTCAGTGCTGTGGTTTTGATTATTAGTTGATAAATATGCATGTATTTGTAGTTGTGAAACAGATGCCTGTAATAAGGTCGAAGAACTGCTGGAGAGAACTTGGAATGGGCACAGCTGGTTATGTGGGCAGCTGGGGTGAGCAGTCTGGACACTTGCTGTCCTTGTTCCTCACTGGTGACCAACCCATCTTCCAGGGAGAAGCAGGAAACTAGAGCACCATGGCGTGACCGTGTGCCTAAGCTCTTCCTGCAGAACCCAGTAGGCGGTGAAACAACTCAGATGCTCCACCTTACTCGAGCTGGGTTCCTGTTCATTGCTTGAGCCTTGTCTACAGAGGGGATGAAAGGGCTCCTCCGATAAATTCATTTATTTCATCAATTGGTGCTGGCACCTAAACGTTCTTGTATCCCCAGAATTTATCTGTTGAATCCTAACCCCCAAAGTGATGGAGGTAGGAGTGGGGTTTGGGAAGGTGATTAGTGCCCTTATAAAAGGGACCCTCAAGAGACTCTTTGCCCTGTCCTACGTGTGAGAACACAGCAATGCATCTTCTATGTCCGGGAAGCAGTCCTTTCCAAGCACTTTATCTGCCAGCACCTTGGTCTTGGACTGCCATCTTCCAGAACCATGAGCAATATCTGTTGTTCATAAGTCACCTAGTTTATGGTTACTTTTGTTTTTAGCTACCTCAACAGCCAGGCTTTCCCTGCTTCCAGAGGTACTACATGCCTTGACACATGGCCCCTCCTTCCTCAAAGCCAGCCTTTTGTCTTCCTTTTCCACATTTAAGGACTTTTGTGATTAAATCAGGCTCATCTGGATAATGCAGGAAACTCCTTGTTTTAAAGTTAGCATCCTGGCAACCCTCAGTAGATCTGTTGCTTTAACTAACTACCTTTTGCCATTAACCAAAGACACAGATTCCATGGATGAGGATGTGCACATCTTGGAGGTAATTATTCTGCCTTCCACAACATTTACTAACTACAAAGGGAAAGATAGTAATTTTAAAGTGGAGAAATCAGGCCAGGTCACCACCAGTGAGACAGGCTGACTCCCAGGACCTGTGAGGTGCTCTACTGAAGGACATGTCACCCTTCTCTGTTGTGCTTGCCAGCAACACAGAACCCCAGTCCCATACTGAGAAAACATCAGACAAACCCGAACTGAAGAACAGCTGGCAAAGTAACTGAGCAGTACTTTGAAGTACAAGGTTGTAAGAGAAAGAATGAGCTGTCACAGATTAGAGAAGACAAGAAATGTGACAGCCAAATGCAATGTGAGGTCCTGATAACATAAGGAGAAAAACTTGAAATTGCCCAAGGTCCAGTTAATAGTGCACAATGGTAATTATCTGGTGTCGGCAGCTGGGTTGTGGTCATATTAGATCCCAGGATTAGGGAAGACTGGGTTAAGAATATGTGGAGACTCTGTACTGTTTTTGTAATTGTTCTTTAAGTCTAAAATTAGTTCACAAAAAACAAGCCAGGCATGGTGGCACATGCCAGGAATCCCAGCACTTGGGAGGCTGTGAGTTCCAGGCCAGCTTTGGCTACATAGTTTAAGGCCACTATGGGCTACATAGAGAGACCCTGTCTCAAAAGAAAAAAGGGTAAAAACATTTTTTGGTGGGTTTTCTCGGGCTGAAAATTGAACCCATGGCCTTGGTCCACCCTGAGCACTACAGCTGCAGCCTCCAGAAAACACATGATGAGCACCTGAGCCAGGCATGGGGTTTCTGGTAAACAGTGATAGAACTCCGAGGAAAGTGCCAGCAAAGGGTGTCAGCTGCAGAGAACTGCAGAGCTGGAGAGGGCTGTGAAGAGCAGAAGTGAAGGTGACATTAGAGCTTGAGGAATGGGAGACAAGACAGAAAGCCCAATTAGAGCCCAGGTTTCCCCATTGCTTTCTGCAGCCCAGCAGGTGGCACGCAAATTGGCCCACCTGGGAGAGCTGGCTGCAGCGTGTAGACTCCCCAGATGACTGCCCCTCGGCCCTCACCTCAGATGCTTTGGCTGAAAACATCACCCCAGACAATCCTAAACACAGTTTCTTCTTAGGCAAAGCATTAGGCCGGTGAAGGCCATTGCTTTGGGTTGCCCCTGGCATCTGAAATGTGGGCAGACTTGTAGGACAGCCTTTTTAACTTGTGAGATTTGGCGTCAGCTCCTGCTAGTTGGTCTCAGAATTCAGCTGAACACTCAGTTGGTGTTCAGAGAAATGGTTGCTGGTGTGGAAAAATACGAACTTTTTGTCAGGAGAGTTTTTTAAAAAACCAACTAACCTACACATCAAGGAAAATGATGACTGTGTTACTGAGGTAGAAGAAGTGAAGATGAGTAAAAAGGAGACAAGGAAACTAAATTTTAAAAAATCACCCTTATTACCCTGAAACTGGTCAGATCTCTCCTGGGCTCGCCATATGGCATGATAATCACTTATGAAGAGTCTGCATTGCTGGGTTATTAGCCCTACATTTACCTCCTCTATTCTCACCCTCTTTGAGACTGAAAACACCAACATAAGAATAATCTCCAGGGTCTGTAGGGACACCCAGTTCCAGACCTCCCTGGAGCAACATCCAGAAGTCTCCAAACCTACAGTCACCTCAGGTTCCAAGAAAAGCGGAGGCAGTTACCCCATGCTGGGACAAAGAGAGCCCACCTTCCGCAAGCCAAAGCTGTCATCTCATAAGGATCAAATTATCCCTCAAGCCATAATTCCTCCAGAACAACAAAACCAGAACTGAAATAACCATCTGCGAGACTCTGGCCCAGATAAGCTAATCCGCAAAAACTGGCCTGTGCTTTTGTGAATGGGCCAGTCTAAGCCCCTTCATCAGAGCGCTCCTCTAATTACTCGGTCTTTCCTGCTCACTTTCATAATAAACCTGCCCATACCTAACACTAACACATCCGAAAATTCTTTTTCCATGACATAAGTCAGGAACTGGGTGTACCCCTGGAATCCCGGCACTTGGGAGGCTACAGCAGGAAGACTCCAAGTTTGAGTCCAGTCTGGGCAACTTGGCAAGACCCTGTCTTTAAAAAATAAGGGCTGGAAATGTATCAGTGTAAAAGCTCTGGGTTCAGCCCTGGTATTGCAAAAACAAAAAGAACTTCAGCAGGCTGAGCTGAGGTCCCCATCTTTGAGGAGCCTTCTCAGACCGCATCTAGTGACATCCTCAGTGATAAAATTTGAGCTTTCAAGTAAAAGTTACAATTTTGTCATTGTGAGCTCTCAGACTTCCTATTACTTTCCAGTGAAGTTGGGATATTGGCCGTGTGTTTGTGCATGCACACATCTTTGTGTGTGTGTGTGTGTGTGTGTGTGTGTGTGTGTGTGTATTTATAAGTGGAATGTAGGCTCTTTTGGAAGCTCTGCATAACATAGGGAACCATTTCCCAAATGACCACTTGTTACAAAATGATGAGTAAGTTAAAGATGCAGGCACAGAAAACAAAACAGTAGTCCAGGGTTTTTTGTGTGTTTTTTAATGGCAGGGATTGAACCCAGGGCTTCACATATGCTAAGTTCACACTCTATTACTGAGCTACATTTCCAGCTACCTTCTATAAAATTTTAAGATTATAAGGGGCTGGGTGTGATGTCACATGCCTATAGTCTTAGCACTAGAGAGACAGGCAGATTGATTATAAGGCCAGCCTGGGCCACAAAATGAGAACCTGTTTCAAAAACAGAGAAAAACAAACAAAAGCCAGGCCTAGTGACCCAGGCCTGTAATTCCAGCACTCTGGGAAGCTGAGACAGGATGATCCCAAGAGCAAGCCCAGCCCGGGCAATTTAACAAGCCTGTATGTCAAAGGGAAAAAAAAACAAAACAAAACTGGAGCAGTAGCTCAGTGCAGAGGACTTAGATTCAATGCCCAGTACTGTACTGAAGAAAGAAAAGTCAACCACGATTAGAGTCCCACACAGACCAGAGGAAGAGGCCATGTGCAGAGGGGCAGTCCTGTGTGTTGTGTGATAGGCCAAGGAAGGCCAGGCGCACCCAGAGCGGGGAGACTTTGGGGCTCTGTGCTGCAGGTGTCAGCAAGCAGCACGACAGCACTAAGAGCGGTGCAAGGCTGCTCGGCTTCATCTTAAGCAACCCCATGTGGTGCTTGTTACAGCAGTCACAGGACACTAGTGCAATTGCTGCACAACAAAATTGTCTTCTTCAGAAAAAAGAGAAACACAACCCTCCCCGCCTCCTGTCTGCTGGGCAGCACCTCCACTGCCAGAGCGGGTACAGCAGGGGTGGAGTTGGGGAGGCCAGTAGGGTCAGACTGCAGCCTCCCCACCTGCTCTGCTAGACACCCCTGCTTGGGAGGACACCCAGTGCACCCCACACCCAGAGCACACAGGGTCACCAATCTGTTTCAGCTGCTAAATTTATGTAAAGACAAGAATTGCCAGGTGTAGTGTCACATGTCTGTGATCCCAGTACTTGGGAGGCTGAGGCAGGAGGATCAATACAAATTCAAGGCCAGTCTGAACTATAGTGAAATTGTCTCAAAAAAAGAACAAATTTATCTCTCACAGTTTTGGAGACTGAGAATCCAAGGGTGTTCTTTCTACTGCATTGAACATGTGTCCTCCAGAAGAACATTGTGCCCTCATGTGGTAGAGGAGCAGGACAGAGACCCCACCCAACCCCGCATATTAGGGAGTAAACCCAGGCCTTGCACATGCGATGCAAGCATTCTGCTGTACCTCTGATCTGCCTACAGAGCCCTCATGACCCAGACACCTCCCAGTGCTATTGCTCTAGGATTGTTTCCCATACTGAACTTGGGGGACACATTCAGACTATAGCAGTCACTCCAGGCAGAGCATCTAGTTTTCTCTGTCTTGGTGTGGTGGCACACCTCCTGTAATCCCAGCACTCAGGAGGCTGAGGCAGGAGGATTGCCATTGAGTTTGATGCTAATGTGGCCTACATAGTTCAACGCCAACCTGAACTACATAGACCTCTCAAAAACATAAAAAAATTAAATATGTCCACAAAGCCTGTGATGTCCCCCCTCCCTTAAACACAGACTGATTAGACTCACTTCCAAAAACTGTGACTTCCAAGTAGCAGTTCATGCATCTTCTTGCTCTCTTACTGTCACTCTCTCGGAAGAACCAGCACAAGGCCGTGCACACACTCAAGCAGCTCCACTCTGTGGACTGTCCACATACTGCTCATCAGCCTCCTTAGGCGGGATCCTCACCCCAGCCAGCCTTGGATGACCAGAGCCTTGGCTGGGGTCCTAACTGTAGTCTCATGAGAGACCCGAAGCCAGAGCCGACCTGCTACAGTACTCCTGGCTGACCAGAACTGGGAGATGAAGCTCATATGTTGAGACACTACTTGGGGTGCTTTGTTATCAGTGATAGATGACTAAAATGTGCCTCTCGTCAGCTTCCAGGAAGGAGCCCTACTCCTGCCTTTCCTTTGTTAAGTAAAAGTGTAGTCGGTCTGTGAAGGAGTCCCTACTCTTACCTGATGTTGGAGGCTCTACATTGGTGATTGTCAAAAACACTATCTGCCCTTCAATGCTCATCAGGCTCCCTCCTGCAGGAATTAAACCCTAAGCTGGACACCATGGTATATGTTTGTAATACCTTACTCAGGACTTAGTACACTTACTCAGGACGCCTAGGCAGGAGAATCCCAAGTTCAAGGCCAGCCTGGGCAACTTAGCAAGACCATGTCTCAAAATCAAATTCGCCCCCACAAAAAAATAGGATGGGTCAGCTGGGCATGGTGGTGCATGCCTGTAATCCCAGCACTCAGGAGGCTGAGGCAGGAGGATTGTTGCAAGTTCAAGACCAGCCTGGGCTACAAAGTGAGCTCAAAGCCAGTCTGAACTGCATAGCGAGACCCTGACTCAAAAGGACAAAAAAAAAAGGTGGGAATGTAGTTTAGTGGTAGAGCCCTTGGTGACCATGCATGAGGCCCTGGCTTCAATCCCTGGTGCTGGGAAAAGCAGCAGCCCTGGCCTGCAGCTAGCCATGCTGTCTGCAGTATGCCCATGAAATACAGGCCGGCAGAATTCCCACCTCATAAAAATATTTCCATGAGTTTCCTTTCTTTCTCCTGCCACTTCTCTCCTGTGGGTTCAGAGTATCCCCATTTCTTCCCCACCAAGTGTCCCAGGTTCTGGCCCAGCCCTCTCCGAGGATGAAAGGAGTGGTGTCATTAGGGAAAGTGTTATGACTGGGTTGGGAGGAGGAGCCAGAGTCCACATGTGGCCATGAGTGGGAGCAGTGTGGACCTGCACTACCAAACGTGCCCTCCCTAGAAGAAGGGGCCCTGCTGGGCACCCCCAGTGGCAGGATAGCACATCCCCAAGGTGACCTGAGGTGTCTCCTCACTCTTTGTTTCTGGGCCCCATCCTGGGTCCAGACATGAGGCTGTGAACAACTAGCTGCCCAATGCCATAAAGCTTGAGACTCACTCAGACTCACACCTGGGGCCCCCATCTCTCCTTAGCAACAGGTGCCTGCTGAAGACTCCTGGGCCAACAGGAAATCCCTTGGGAATGTTCTGCTTGGGAGATTGGGGTGGTCACAAGCAGCAGCCACGGTGGAGGCCTGCCTCAGCTTTGGGCCTGTCTCCCCACAGCCCCTCTGACCCTCTGGACTCCAGAAAGGGAAGTGAGCTCCTGAACTATATACATGCTCATTTCTTAAAATCACTGTTGACATCAAAAAAAAGTCATAAACAAGATTTATAACTAGTATCAACCTGGAGCTCAGTCTGAGCTCAAGTGTTTTCCCTGCCCTGACAAATGCAGGACACACATTGGCAGTTGAGCCATTTTGGTTGGATGGTGTTGGGGTTTTTTGTTTTTTTGAGACAGGGTCTTGCTCTGCAGTTCAGGCTGGCCTCGAGCTCATTATGTAGCCCATGCTGGCCTCAAATGTGCTGTAGTCACCTCAGTGCTGGGATTATAGGCATGTGCCGCCACGCTTGGCCCAGTTCAGCCATTTCTAAACACACAGGCATTGGCCTTTGGTTCATTTGAGTTAATATGAGTTCACTAGGCAGATGACATTAGGCTTTGGTGACAAGAAATCTGCCTTTGAGAGAAGAAACCTAACCTCAGTTCCCAAGTCCACTTCTCCCTCAAGTCCCACAAAAGCCACATGTGGATACTGCTAAATTCTAATCCTGCCCTTGCTTCCTCTATAGGCTGTTTTGGGGAGACCAAGATAAAGGTGGTGGGTGCCTACTTCCCCTAAGGGCCTTCAGGGGCTTATTATGCACCCATGCTCCCTGGCTGGACCCTGGAAGATCACCTGCAGTGTCCCTCAGATTTTGGTCTGATGGAAGCCAAGGGCAGTAAGGGCTGAAGCCATCGTATCGTCTGTCCTCATGCCTCTGGCACTTGGCTGTGGAGATGGGATGGAGCTGCCATGGAGAAGAGTGGGGATGGTGCAGTCTCCCTGTGTCCAGAGAAGTGGGCACCCTCAAAGATCATCCCCAGGACATCTGAAGACCCCTGGCTGAGGAAGACTGTTGACAGAAGAGGCCTGGAGCTAGGCTTCTGAGACTCCGGTGAAGCATTGCAAGGATGGTGGCACGTTGGGGCTGGCTTGGGAAACCTGACTTTGTCCTTACATCACCTGAATCTGTAGGTAGCTGGTCCCAAGCAACCCCCTGAGAGGGCTCCTTGAGGACCTCCAGCTGCCATTCGCTCACACCTGGCCACACCTGCCCAGAGACAAGTCTGAAAGTCCAGTGGTCAGGAAGAACCAGGACAGAGGGCAGGGGACGGTGCTAATACTCCAGACAGCACTAAGGACAAGATTTTTGCAAGGCAGCTGCAAAGCCCTGAGGATACAAGGCAGTAGGACCCTCTGGAGAAAGCAGTTCTGAGTAGGTAGGTTCACACTGTGGACAGCTGCTCACAACTCTGTAGACCACAGTGGCCAGCTCATGGGTCCTTGCAGAGAATGCCTACGCCCCAGCAGACTCAGGCCTGGCCACAGGCCACCTCACCCCTGCACATCCCCTGTGCAGTGATCCCAGGTTCTAAGGCTGGCCCAGAGTGCCTACTTCAGCCAGGTGTCCTGAAAGAAGCCCTGCGCCCTAACTCACCAGTTCCAGACAGCTGTGCTGCACACAGGCACCCAGAGCTGGCCATAGCGACAGGGAGAGGGGGCCCCACCTATCCAGCAGTCCTTCTCAGTCCAACTTCTTTTTTTTCCATCACTGAGGATTGAACCCAGGCTCTTTGCACAGCTGCAACGCCAGCCCTTGTTTATTTTGGGACAGGTTCTCACTAAGTCACTAAACTGCCCAGGTGGGATTCGAACTTCAGCCTCCCACAGTGCTGGGATTACAGGCACCCCATTGCTGGTTCATATCGATTTTTTCATCCTCCATGTGCACCCCCTCTGTGAAGCCACTCCCCGACAGAAAGACAGGCAGATGCTGCGGTTTTGCTTACTGGCTGGCAGGGAGCTGGTTTGAAGGATGTGACCACGTGTGACAATGTGCTGACCAAGGAACCCAGCATGAGGACCTGCACATTTGTGCCACTGCCACTAGGTTTATTAAGGTTGCCACCACATCCACTAAGAGGGCCACCCGGGGGTAGGGGGGGCCCAGCCATGACTGGCCTGGTGTCTGAACTGGGAGACCATGTCTCACGCCCCGCTGGCTCCTCCAGGGAGAGCCCCTGGTCTGACAGCCACCGGACTGGACGCCCAGAGTGCGGAGAGAAGCGTGAAGCTGGGGGTGCGGGGTGGGGGACAGCAGAAACAAAAGCTTGCATCTAGACAGAGTTGAACAAAAACAAAACCCGAATGTGTTCGTGTGGCTGCAGCGTCCATGCCCCTTAGCCAGACATCTCCTCCCGCTGCTCCTTGTTCCTGCGCACCTCGGCCGCGTGCAGCTCCTGCGGGACGAAATGCGGGAGGGGGGGGGATGAAAATGTGGTCTGAGCGCGGCGTGGCCTCCAGCTGCTTTGAGACTCAGTTATAGGGGTCACCTTACCTGGCTGGTCTCAAATAGGCCAGAGTCAAGGGGTGGAGGCTGACAGGGACTCAGGCTTCAGGGGGGCGCTGCTGGCCAGTGCGCAGGGACGGGGCGAAAGGACCTGGCCCCGGGAGCCTCCCTGACCCCACCCCCGAAAGCAGCTCCACCCTTCCTGGAGTTGGCTTCTGGGGCGTGCTGTTTCAGAACACTTCCCGGTGTCTGGGTTTCGCCATCTGTGACTGCAGTCACTGACTGTCCCACCGGGACCGCTCTGGGCCTGTTTCCTGATCTGCTCTAGCCAAGTGCAGCTTTCTGCGTGGCTTCCGCGCGCGGGGCGCCACTCCCCGCCCCCCACCTTTTCGCGCAGGCGCTCGCGCAGCGCCGCCAGGTGCGCCTCGCGGATCTCCTTGCTGAGCTCCATCTTGTAGTTGAGCTTCTCCTCCGCCTGGCGGCTGAAGTTGTTGTTCTCCTCCAGCGCTTTGTGCAGCACCTCGCGCTCGTGCTCCCGCCGCTCCGCCAGCTGCTTCAGCACCTGCGCCTCCTGCGTCTGCGGGGGGCCGGGGGCAGGGGCGAGTGAGGGCGCGGACCCCGGGCCTCCACCCCAGCCCAGGCGAGGCTGGGACCGGCCGCGGGGTCACTTCTGCTGCGAGGGTCGTCCCGGCTCCGCCCAGCGCCCGTGCGCTGCCCTGCTGCCCGTGGGCGACGCGTGTGTCCCAAGAGCTCGGGCCTCCCCGTCCCACGGCTGTCAGCGAGGGTGACCACGCAGTTCTGGGTCACCTGGACATCCCAGCTCCGGCAATGAAAAGTCACCCTCCCCTGGGCAGGATAGCTCCGCAGCCCCAGGCACACCGAGTGGCGCTGCCTTTGCCCCACAGCTGCTCCTCTCCTGCTTCCTGGGACACCTGTGCAAGGCAGACTCCGTCCTGGCCTCTGTCCCTCCCCGCCCAGAAGCATTAACAAAACAGCAAGCTCTGAGCTCTTGGGCTTCTAGGCCCTGTTCTCAGCCCTCAGCCCACTGAGCACTGAGTGGGTGCTTGATACACACCAGGTCCTAACTCACCATTAGGTGCTTGGGGACTTCGGAGGCTCTGGCTGCAGGGTCTGAGAAAGGATAAATGGGGCTGTTGGTGCCACACTGCCGGGTCCTGCTAGGAGAAAGGCTGCCTGCCCTGGGAGGAGAACCAGGGGACACCAGCCTCCCAGGGGTAATTATGTGCCTCAGCCTCCTCCTGAATGCTGTTGGGACCCCACTCATGCTCCAGGGCCACTGGTTAACCCTGAGAAGCCTCAGTCCTGCTGAGTCTGGCCTTGCTGTGTGTGGGACTGAGCCATGTTCCTACCCCGGGGGCTAGGGCTCCGTGATCCCACTCTCAAAAGCACATCCTTCTTGTTGTGGTCTTGAAGGGACTTGGGGGGGGGGGTTGGAATAAGGACCCAGCTCAAGGTCTTTAGATGTGAGGGCCTTCCTTCTTACTCCCCTGCCCTGGAAAAGGATGCCAGCCCCAGCCTCATGCCCTGAGGACCACCACCTGACCCTCCCCTTGCCATGACCAAGGGTGTCCCCCAAGTGTGTGGTTCCTCCAGTGGGCACCATCTCGGCATCCTTCCTCCCCATCTCAGGAAAAGAACCAGGGAATGAAGCTTCCATGTCCCAGACAAAAGCCTTGACCAGGCAGGGGGCCTGGACCAGCCCCTGCTGGGGAGCCTCATCAGAAGTGACCAATGAGGCCCTGGCCACCTTTGTCAGGACTCATGGGAAGAGGGGTCCTTGCCTTCCTCCGCTCCTCAGCGGCCTCCAGCCGCTTCCGCAGCTCCTCCAGGGAGGTGTCCTTCCTCTTGGGGGGAGAAGACAGCACAGGGCTCTCTGGGGATAGGTCAGAAGGGGACTTGAGGATGACCTCAAAACTCTGGCCAGAGGCTCGCTTGTCCAGTTGTTTCACCTCCATGTCTGCAAGACAAGACCAGTCAGGGCTTCAGAGAGAGGCCAGAGGATGGTGACAGGGTGAGAGCCTGGCTCCAGCACAGAGCCCAGTCAAGGACTAAGGAAGGAGTTCAGCTGTTCATGGGGGTTCCCAGGCCTGGCTCCCTCCGCCCAGGACCTCCCTCTGCAGAAGCCAGCCAGGCCAAGGTGTTCCAGGGGGTCCCAAGGTGAGAAAGATAAGAAGGGCAGGCCAGGCTGAGCAGGGCAGGGAGGCACAGTGCAGGCACACTCACCGCCATACTGGTAGATGGTGTTGGGGTGGGGCTGTGAGTAGAAGCAGGAGCAGATGAGCGACAGCACAGACAGCTCCTTCATCTTCTCCTTGTACGCTGTGGATGTGAGGCCGGGGTGAGCACGCACACTGACACCCCAGGCCCCTAGGTCTTCCCACCAGGTCCTACCTTCCCTTTTGCCTCTCGGCCTCTGATGGGTCTCCCTTCTGCTATGCAGCTACATCTCTGACTTCTCCCCATCTCTTCTGGCTCTGGACTTTAACGCTCTGGGTGTCCCTTGCACCATTCTCTCTATGTTTTTGTCTCACTGTCTCTCTGCCCTTCCCTGACCTTTCTCTCTCTTGGCCTTTGTTTGTCTCGCTCTTGTTTGTGTGTATGTGTGTGTCTGTCTCGCTGTTTCCCATTGCTCTTTATCTCTGTCTTGTATGTTTCTCCCTACCTCCTGAGGTTTATTTATTTATTTATTTATTTGTCTTTTTTGAGACAGGGTCTCCTTATGCAGTTCAGGCTGGCCTTGAGCTCACTTTGTAGCCCAGGTTGGTCTTGAACTTGCAACGATCCTCCTGCCTCAGCCTCCTGAGTGCTGGGATTACAGGTGTGCGCCACCACACCTGGCTCTCCTGAGGTTTAAATGTTTGTGTTCTCCTGGAATTCACATGTAGAAACCCTAACCTCTTGTGCTGGTGCCAGGGGGTGAGTGGGTCATGAGGGTGGGCCCTCCTGACTGAGATCAGTGCCCTCACAGAACAGCCTCCAGAGAACGCCCTCTCTGGCCCTTCTGACACATCTATGAGCCAGGAAGTAGGCCTCACCAGACACCAAATCTGCTGGTGCCTTGACCTTGAACTGCCAGCCTTCAGGTCTCCAGTGCTTAGAAGTCACCCAGTCTGAGGTGTTTTGCTGTAGCAGGCCACACAGACTGAGTCACCCCTTCTGTCTGGGTCTCTGTTCATTTTTCTTTCTGATTCTTTGTATCTGTCCACATCTCTGGGAGCATCCCTCGCTCTCTGTCTCTTTCTCTAAGTAGGATTATTTGTCACTGAGTATCTTTCTAACTCTCACAGCCCTCTGCCTCTACACCCCCCCTTCCTTTCCCTCTCCTTTCCTGGCACAGCTGTCAAGATTGGGGCCAGCAGGAATGTGGGCAGCACTTATCCCCCTCCCTCTCTCTCCTTCCCTCTTTCTCTCCCTTCTACAGGTTCTCACTACGTGGCCCAGGCTGGCGTTGAACTCCTGCCTCAGGTTCACCACGAGCTGGGCATACACCATCCCGCCTAGCTGGGCAGCACTTTCTGAACTGTAAACTTGGGTGAAGACTTCAGCACCCCTGTTTTCTCCCCATTTATCCTGAGGGTAGCATGGCCACTGAGTTGAAGCTTGGTTCTTGACAGATACACACTCACGGCCATCCAGGTAGTTGGGGCCCAGATGTCACCAATGACAGTGAAGCTGTATATTCGTCATCACAGCCCACCCTCTTGCCCTTCTGGATTGAGTGCCCACCAGCAGTGTTCCTGCTGCCCAACCAGAAAAGGTGTGCCTGGCAGCGGTGGCTCTGACTCCTGCAAGCAGGGAGAAACAGTGCCTGCTCTTCAAATGCAACAATTTAGCTATCTGTGGTCCAGTCACTGTGCGCTGATTCCAGCATAGACATGAGGGCCTAGCATCTCAGTGATGCCCAATACACTCACTGCATTCCACAGGAACAACACAGGCCTACCCTGCTGGGGTGCTGTCTCCTATGCGATGGTCTACTATGCTGATGGTCCACAGGATCAGACCTCAAGGAACTAATGGGACAGGTTCCCACAGGAAAGCTGGGAGTGAGCTGGGAGTGAGACCTGCTCTGTGGCCTGGCCATAAGAGGGAGGGCAGTTGGAGGGGACAGGATGGCAAGGGAGGAATAGGCAAGGGACAGAGACAGAGCAAGGAGACGTCTGCATGTGGGATGGGCACAAACCTGGGCCAGAGCTGGCTACAGTGCAAGGCAGAAAGTTAGACCTGAATTTTTGCAGCTGGAGGGGCTCAAAGAACATCTCCCCACATGGAGACTGGGAGGCCCTGATAGGTTAACCGGCATGGGCAAGGCCCACGGCACAAGGAGGTCAGACCCCAAGTTGCATAAGCAGTTGAATATGACTCGGAGTCTGCAAGTCTGAGGAGTAGAGTGGTGGAGGATGTCAAAAGATGCCAAGGCTTCCAAGAAGGGCCCTCACTGCCACACTGTAAGGGGAAGGCTCAGCCGCCTGCAGTGGCCTCAGACCTGTGCCTAGGCCCCTGTGTGGATATCGGGCAGCTGCTGGCCATGGAGGGACACAGCTGCCCTCAGAGGCCAGGGCAGAGCCCCATTCGGTGGTACCCCTGGGTGGGCAGGGTTGGTGAAGCCCAGATGGACAGGACTCCCAGTAGACAGTGACACAAGAAGTCCCTTCGGGGGCAGGTGCACAAGCCCACAGGGTCTGGGGTGGGAGTGGGTTGGCACACGTGGGTGGGTGGAGTTTGTGCTTGGAGCCCGAGGTAAGCGCTGGGTCCAACCGAATTAGCTGGTAGACCGCGGTGATCCGCCCTGAGGCGGGAGGGAATGCCCAGGAGTGCAGCTCTTGGGCCTGGGGAGAATGGAGAAGGGCAGGGGGCCCGCCCTTCCCGGCAGTTCTAGCTTGGAGGACAGGACTGCGCATCCCGCGGGTTGGGGGGCCGGGCCTGGCGCTCTCCTGCCAGAGGTCACCCTGCAGCTTCCTCCGGACCAATACTCGCCCTGTGTCCGACCCTCATCCCTCCTCCAGAGCTGCGGGTCTGGGGCGCAGCAGGTGGAGGTAAGGAGAGGCGACCCCTCCGTCCAGGGATGGTTTGGAAAGGCAGCATCCCCTCCCCCACCAGGCCCCGGAGAGCGAGGACGGCTGCTTGGCCTTCCCAGCCCGGGCAGGTGGCTCCGGAGCCGGGCGACCCAGCCGGGGCGCTCTGCAGTGGGGGATCTACACGCGGCAGGTGCGCCCCACTCTCTCGCCCGGGGACGGCGGACCCCCCTCCCCGCCATCCAGCCCCCGCCCCGACCCCCCACAGCACGGCACGCCCGGCCCCCGGGGCTCTTGCGGAGGGTCCCGCCCTGTGCCCCTCCCCCGCGCGCCTCGAGAGACCCGGGCCCACGGCGCGGTAGCGGTCCAGGCCGGAGCCCCCTCACCGCGGCGCCGATGCCCTCTTCCCGCAGCGGATCGGGTTCCCTCCTAGCGCCCGGACCCCCAGCTCCCGCGGGTCTAGCCCAGGCTCGTCTTGTGCAAGGTGCGACTCGGGAGACGCGAAGTATAACCGGCACCTGCGTCAGACCGGGCCAGACAACGGTCGAGACCGCACCCGCCCCGCCGCAACCCGAGGCCCGCACCTACCGGACACGGTGCTGGCCATGGTGCTGGCGGCGGCCGGGCTGCGGAGGCCGAGAGGCGGGCGGGCGGCGGCTGGAGCTGCAGTCGGTGAATGCTGCAGTGTTGGGGAGGGGAGGAGGTTAGTGCAGGCGCGGCGGGAGGGGAGGGGAGGGGCGAGGGAAAGAGGGAGCGGAGGGAGGGGAGGGAGAAGAGAGGCTGCAGCTCTCAAAGGGGGAATCTAGGATGCGGCAGACGCTCCTCCCCTAGCCCGCGGCCACCACGGGCCGCTGCTCTCCCAGCGTGGCTTTGTGTGGGCTTGAGGGGATGTGGCGCTTCCTTTCCGCAGAGTGGGCGTGGCAGGGTCAAGGCTGGAGCACAGACCCCACTGCTGGGGAGGGGGTGTCACAGAGCTCTTGACAGAGGCTGCCAGAGGGTGGCCAGCCAGGGAGTGGCTGTCTCTGGACGGGTGGCGGCCAGGCAGGGCAGAAATGGGGATGGTGCAGCAGCTGGGGACAGCCACTGAGCCCAGGTCTGTGTGGAGAGAAAGGGGGTGGGCACTGGCATGGAAGGCCATCGCCTCTGTGCCCATTGGGTGGGCAGGTTGTGGGCAGAGAAGAGGGCATTGGGAGTAGTGAGGCCTAGAGCAAGGGCTTTGACATGACATCCAGCAGGTTTCCACCCCAGCTGGGTCGTTCTGTGTTTGACTGCGAGCACATTTCTGACTCCTCTGGGCCCCTGCTTCTCAAGGGTGAGATGAGACCACCAGGCCAGGCCTCAGAGGGTGGAAGAAAAATGTGCCAGAGTGGATGCACTTATTGGGGGGCACCTGCTGTACCTCCCCTAAAAAGAGAGACAGGCAGACCAATGGAGTACTTCTCCCATTCCAGGGGTGCAACTACTGAGACCCAGGGGAGAAGGGCTTGCTCTACGGACAGTTAAGGCATAGAGCCAGGAATAAGATTCTTGGAACCCTCAGAAGACTTGCAGGAAGATGAGGTCAGTTTTGAAAGGCAAAAGTCAGGGACAACCTAAGGACTGAGCTTAGCGTGGAGCAAACCCCACAGGCTAGCAGGAGCACCTCGTGGTCACACATAACCTAAGTGCCCTGAGTCCTGCCACGAGCATACGTACTGGCATCAGGCCTGGGCTCGTAGGTTAGGTGCATTATATGGCACAGGAGACCTTAAGACAGGACTATTGTCCAGTCAGCCTGACCTAATCATGGAAATCCTTTAAAAGTAGAATTTTGTCTAATTGAAGAAGTTTAGCATTTGGAAGCAAGGTTCTCTGTTACTGAAATGAGGGCGCCAATTGGGAAGGGTATAAGAGCTGCTCCCAGCTGGCCAGCCACCAAGACTTCAGTACTACAACCACAAAAGAAGTGAATCCTGTAATTCTAGCACTCTGGGAGGCTGAGGCAGGAGGATTGTAAGTTTGAGTCCAGCCTGGGCAACTTAGTGACTTAAGTCAGATCCTGTCTCAAAATAAAAACTGAAAAATGGCTGGGAATGTAGTTCAATGCAAAGGCCCCGGGTTCACTCGCCAGTACAAAAAAAAAGCAAATATTTCCAACATGAATGTGCTTGGAAGCAGATTTGCTTTCTAACCCTCCAGACAGTACTCAGCCCAGTGGACAGTCTTGTTTCACTCTTGGGACTCATACCTGAGGGTTGTTTCGAGCTGCTGAGCTTGTGGTCATGTGCTATGCAGGCATATCGACCTACTATGTGCACACACACATACACCTAGCTACTCTTGTGTGCAACAGTCAATGGAATTCAGCCCTGGGAGGGAGTTGGAAGTGGGGAGGAGCACACAGAGCTGTTCCTAACAGTGGTGTTTATCCCAGGGGAAGCAACTGTATCCTCTGAATTGGTCACCAGCAACCAGCTGTTGCTGGTTAATGTCAGTGTTCTTCAGAGGGACTCTGCTCTTGGTGCTAGAACGCGGGGCTAGGATCAAAAGGAATAGCCCGTCTAATGCCTCCAGTCCCTCCAGTCTTCTCTCGCCCTGGCAGGCTCGAGGGACTGTAGTGGCTCAGACTCACCTTGAGAAGCAACCCCCAACTTATTATTAGTACCTATTAATTTGACAAAATATTAGGTTTCAATGTGTGTAATACATTTTAATCATATCTGTCTCCCCATTGCATGTCCTCTGATGTCCTTGTCTTGGCCATGGACACCAGTTGTGTAGAAAGTCCCTGGCATATTACCAGGCACACAGTAGGTGCACACAGATAGTGCGCGTAGTAGCTATACTGAATGTTTGCCCCAAAATGGTGCCAGGGGTTGAGCAGATTTTGACTTGTTACCAAGGTCAACTGCAGGAAGTGCATAAGCAAGCATTCAAAGATGTTTATTTGTGAACTGGGAGTTTATATGTAAGACCCCCATGGAGATCTCCCAAAACCCTAACCTTTCATAGAAGGAGCCCTACATATCAAAAGCACCCTCACCAGGACGCTGAGTCATGCAACAAATGCCTGCCAAGCGCCTCCTATATGTTGGGGCTGGCAGTCAATCAGCAGTAAAAGGACAGGACAGAGGTACTGAAGAGGCTCCTAGCATCAGATATAGACTTCTTTTCATCCATCTCTGCACAGATCCTTCCCTTTACATCTTTCCCAACCGCCCAGACACCTGCAAGGCAAAGATTATTTCATTCTTGGTTGAAGCAGGGGTCTTTGACTCACCTCCACTCCTTGCTCCTGCTTCATTATCTTTTTTGAACTCCTCACATCCTGGAGGGCCTGTCAATTTCCAGTTACCTCTTTGATTCTCCCCGCACCTATATTATGACTTTTCCCACACCAATCTTTAGGGCAGTCTTCTCTGGCTTCTAGTCAAGGCAAATCCTTCCTTGTATTTCCCTTCCTTGTACTCAACAGTTTGTGACACAATGTTGGGTGACCACTCACATCTATCCTATGGTCTAGGTGGCATTTTGTCTACTGGAGCAGATGCTTAATTCAAGTTTTTTGACTTAGTTGAGATCAGTTTGCTTATGGAGTGCTTTGCTGTGGTCAATTTTGCTTTCTCCACCCCTCATATCTCAGGTTAGGTTTGGCAGAATGGCTTTTATGTTATAGTTTACAAGATACTGCAGGCTGCCTTAGAGTCCCCATCTGTGATGTGGCCAGAATCACCTTGCTGTGACCCAGGCAGCTCACCAGACAGTTCAAGGTCTCAGAATCCTCACCTTCTGTCCTGCCCCAGCAAGTTGCCAAGTCTCTGGCTCTTGCACTCTTCTTCCTTAGTCCTCTGGGTGATGAACATACCTGCTCTCAGAAGATAGTTGGTGAAGAGGTGAAGAGTGGGATTCCTGGCTCTTTTTCAGGCGTTGAGTAATCTACTAACTACTTTATAACATACAAGGTAGAGAAATGTCCTGGTCCTGCCGGACATAGACTGTAGAAGACTACAGTCCCTTGAGCCTGCCAGGGAAAGAGAAACAAGGGTAGAGAATGAAAGAATTGATCTCAGCAATCACCAGGCAGATAGATGTGTCAGTACATACATGGATGCTACTGTAACCTGCACTTGGTGGCCCATCCAAGAGTATGTGTCTTACCTCATCTTCTCTAACTCCTGACCAAGAACCAAGAGTGCCTGAAACAGACTGGAGCAGGTGCATGGTGATATGGTGTGTCAGAGCCTTCCCCAGCTTGACCTCACACACACAGGCATGGGCAGACTGCAGCACACACATGTGTTATCAGCTGGAAAACACCTGAGTATTATAGAGAGCCTAGGAAAAGCTCTGAAACAAGCATTATTTGCTGGCTGTGGACTTAATAATTTCTTCCTGGTGTTTTGTGGGAGGTGTTGGGGTGGCCTAGTACAAATATCTCTGACTGTTAAGCTAATCCCAAGGACTGTGCAACCCCTCTCTCCTAGGTCCCCCTTCTGTCAGCTTGTTCTAGGTGCCAAGGATTCAGACAGGCCCTCCCTAGACACAGATACAGAGTTATGCCTTGTGTCTAGATGTCTCCCCAAAGCCTCATGCAGTCATAAGTGGGGCTTCTTGGAGGTGGCTGGATCTGAGTGTGTGAAAGATTCATGGTGCATTGCTAGGATTAAGGGTGGGTGGTTTACTAAATCAGTCTGATTGACTTGGCACTGCTTTAATCACGGTAGCCTGTATACAATATAAGGGACAAAAAGAGGCCTGTCTTTGTGTCGGGTATTTTGTCTCGACAAGAAAAGTAACTAAGACATACACTGACTACAAAAGAGGCTGGACCGAGGGGACAATAAGGAGAGGAGGTGGTGAGGGCTCTCCGGAGTGGTTCTGGTCAAGCGGCGCCATTTGTGGATTTAATGGAAACCGATCGGCTTAGACTCGAAGAGTAAAAAAGATGCCTCTTGAGAGCCAAGGGCGGGAACTGCAGGAAAGCGAGGAGCCTGCGCAGTTGTGTGGGCAATGGCGATAGCTTGGACGAGGGAGGTGGTAAAGGAATGGAGACCCTGGCAGGAACCATGCCGAGGGGGGAGATGGGCGAGGCTCTGGGAGATGCAGGTGCTGTTTACAGAAGAGGCAGCGATGAGGCCAGGCACAGCTTGCGCAAAAGTCCGCAGGACCGTGAGGCTACCGAGAACGGCCGGGCTCAGCCGCTGAGGAACGGTTTCCGCCCGGAGGGCTGAGCCGCGGACCGGAAGTGAGGGCGGAAGTGCAGTCCGACCAGCGCCTACTACTCCCCTCCTCCCGCCAAGTTTGAACCCACTGACGGTGGAGGACGCGGGGGTTCCCAGAGTCGGTTGTGTTCTGCAAAACCTGGGTTCTGCAGAAGCCTGGGTTCTGGAAAAGCTCCCCTCGGAGACAAGTGGGCTGTGAGTCGCGGAAGTCCTACAGCTGGTTTTTTGCTGGAGCGGTTCGTGGGCGGGGGTTGCTGCTCGGAGCTCGGGATCGCTGCAGGCCTCGCTTGCGGTGGCTGCACTGCCCTAGGGGCTCCGGTCTTTCGGCGGTCTTTTGGTTTTCATCTGTCAGTCGCAGCTTCTAAATTTGACGGAAGCCTGGAGAGATTGATTGCTCCCGGCCGCACGGATTTGAATGACTTTGATTAGAGCACACAGACTGTGCCCCCTTGGGCTCCTGTTGTTTCTGTGAGCCCAGGTCGGCTTATCAGAGTAGGATGGAGTTTTGTGGAGGCAGTCCCACTCGTCACCTTCCCGCCTTCTGGATCTTTGTGATAGGATATAACAGGCTTGCCTTCTGACTTTCTCCACAGGGGGAAGTTCTAAAAAGGCTGGTGAAGTGGTCTGTGTGCACTGTAGGGATTCCCGCGGAGAGCAGTACTGTGTCTCTGCTACGTGATGAGTTGAGTGGCTGAGACCCTGAGATGGTCAGAGAGAACACCAGAAGGCGTTTGTTTCACCAGTACAAACAGCCTGCACTTCACCCAACCACTGTGACCTCCTGAGAACAGGCTAATATGCCCAAGATAGTCCTGAATGGTGTGACGGTGGATTTCCCTTTCCAGCCTTACCAATGCCAACAGGAGTACATGAGCAAGGTCTTGGAATGTTTGCAGAAGGTAAAGATGCAGACCATGAGGAATTTTCTAGTGATGGGTTGGCGGAAGCAAAGACCTAATGCACTCCTACTCTATATCCATTCCAGCCAGGCTCTGAATTCTATTATAAATTGGTCTTATAGGTGGGAGAGATGACATCAGGTGATCAAAAATATCATTCTGGATGGTGAGGGGTTGGGAGTGCCTTGGAGGACACTCTGAGGAGGTGGCATGTGAGCCAAGGTTGATGGATGTGGAGTGACCATCATTTGGGGGTCTGGAGGAAGTGTTTCTGTGTTGAGAAGCATCATAGAAATTCTTCTTTCCCTTTGGGAATGTCTCTGAACTTCAGGGGCTTGCAGAGAAATGGAGGGGGACAGGTGGCTTTCTACTGGATTTCTTGGAGTGCCCTTTTATACTCTGTTCACTCCCCCACCAAGTTTCCTGCTCAGGCTTCTGTCTGAGAGCTCATATGTAGGACATCGGATACTGTTTAGATAGGACAGGGTAAATGCCTGGATCCAGAATTGCAGAACAATTTCCTATTTTGAGACTTGGCACCTAATTAGTCATCTTACTATTTATATTAGGCTGAAAAATAGTCTCATTTTGGGTAATGCTTTGCAAATTGTTTGCTAATGAGGGCTGAATTAACCTGTGGCTTTTAGGGCTGCAGTGGAAAATGTCATGTGGATTAATCCACCTCCCATGGGGTTTTTGAGAAGATCTGTTGACTGGTTGCTGGGCTTGTCTCAAGGTTAGTTGTGTAGTCTCATGTCTCCCCTGCTTCCCCATGACTCCTGCTGTGGACCTCATTCAGAAAGTGAATGGCATCCTGGAGAGCCCCACAGGCACAGGGAAGACGCTCTGCCTCCTCTGCACCACGCTAGCCTGGCGGGAACATCTCCGGGACACTGTCTCTGCCCGCAAGATTGCTGAGAGAGTACAAGGAGAGCTTTTTCTTGATCAGGCCTTGTCATCCTGGGGGAATGCCGCTGCTGCTGATGGAGACCCCATAGGTGACCCTACTTCTTCTCAGTCTCTCCTGGCCTTGTGTGGGGATGGAAAGGGGTGGATGGAGCTGGGGACAGGGCCATCTACCTTGGCATTTGCCATCTCTGGAGCAGAGTAGATTAAGGAGACTTTTGTAGCCTCCATGTTACTTCTCAATATCATTGATATAAACACAAGATCAGAGCTTTTTCCTGGAACTAGGGCACGATGGGCAGCCACTTCACCTATTTCAGGTGAGTGGCTATCTGGGTGTCAGTTTTGTGCTGTCTGAGGGCTGAGTTAGCACAATGCTGCCTGTGTTAAACACACACAAAAACATTGCCTTAGAGACACCCCTTTTGTGCTTCCTTGTGCCTGGGCAGCTTGCTACACGGATATCCCAAAGATCATCTATGCTTCCAGGACCCACTCGCAGCTCACCCAGGTGATCAACGAGCTCCGGAACACTGCTTACCGGTGGGTCAGCAGGTTCACACCTGCTTCAGTCATTAAGAAAATGTGCTTTGTATGTAGCTGGGTCCTCAGCCCAACTGCATATGTGCAGTTTTGCTGCACGGTGATAAATGATTCACCACACCAGGATGTGTAGTGTTCGGTGTGGAGTGAGAGGGTGAAGGCTGGGCAGGTTGTGATGGCTATTACTTGTGAGACAGCAGCTTTGAGCTTATGGTTGTCTGTGAGCTGGCACCCCGGCTCTTTGCAGGGCTGTTGTGAAGGCAGACAGGACTGGTCCCTCAGGGGAGCTTCTCTTATGAAGAGAGGAGAGTCTGTCCCTTGCTAGAATTCAGCTGAGTCTTGGTATCTCACCCTGGCTTCTATGTGAGGGAGCCTGAACAGTCGATTGCTCTCCCACTGGCAGTGTTTCCTGCCTTACCTCCTGCCCCTATTCCAAGCCTGGGCCACAATCCAGCCACTTTGTTCCCTCTGCCTGTCAAGTTTCCCATGTGCTCCCACATGTTTCCACATGGCTTGTGCTGTTGGACCACAGTATGGTCCATCTGTTTTACTTGGGGGCAGCTCCTCCTTTACCCTTTTGCTCTTCTACCAGGCCCAGGGTATGTGTGCTGGGCTCCCGGGAGCAGCTGTGCATTCACCCAGAGGTGAAGAAGCAGGAGAGTAACCACATGCAGGTGGGTACCTAGGGACCTGCTCCACCCCTACGGTTCTGGGCAGGTGCTGCCTGGGCTTTAGAGGTTCCACCTGTGCTCCAGCTGATGCTGACCTCTGACCCCTAAAGTGGCTGGAGGAGGGATGTGGAGGAGGAGCTAGTGAGGGCTGAGGGATAGGTGGGTCCTTCCTTGGCCATTGCTTCAGTTGTGCAGTCTGTCCTTCCTCTTGCAGATCCACTTGTGCCGCAAGAAGGTGGCAAGTCGTTCCTGTCATTTCTACAACAACGTTGAAGGTAAGAACAGCCCCTAGAAACTACTCCTGGTGATTGACACACATCAGGGTCAGATGAGGCATGTGCAGCCCACTGGGGCTAGTTCAGTGGCATCAGCCTGCTTGCTTTACTCCCTTTGGACAGCCAGTATTGTCATGTGCTTGGCCACTGTCTTCTGATTGAGGAGTCACCTGAATTGTATAAGCTCACACAGTGGCCTGTTGCCTGTCTGGTCCTTGGCCAGTATCTCACAACTTGCATGTGGGGAGGGTTCTCAGCATCTTCTGATAAGAAGGCTCTCTGTACCTAACCTGTTTGTCGAAAAATCACCTGCTTTCCCCTCTGGGAACCTGGGATGCTGGGACCTGGACCTGAGTACTCTGTATTGCCTCTTTGACAGTCTCTTAGATACCAGGTGCCAAGTCTGAGTTTTCCAGTCAACAATATTCCATGTGTGTTATCATAGTTCATAGATGGCCAGTTAAGCACATCTACTTCTTGAGATAACAATATGTAAAACAATAACCATTGATAATTTCCTACCACTTTGTCTGTAATTTGGTAAGCCCCCCCCCCATTATTATGTTATCCTTCTTTTACTCTTTAAAATTTTTTTAAAAAAAAGCACATCTACTTCTCCCTAACTTCACCCCATGCATCTTGTCTCTTTGCTGACTTTGCTGCGGTAAGTCACAGCCCTCTGTGTGACTTACCACACAGTGTGGCTCTGCTAAGTCTGAGTTAGCCTAGACAGGGCATAGCCTCAGAGATGACTTAACCCAGAGATGAAATGAGTAAGCTCATGGTTAACGACAAGTAGCACTAGTGACTGCACATGCCCATAGCCTATGAAAAGCGCAGGGCAGGAGGCTGACACCAGTGCCCTTTTTCCAGGTCACTGCCTTCTCACCCATGGGACTGCACCCCACTTCCATCAAGGGCTTCTAGGGCTTGTCACAGGCGCCCAGCAACAGTGGCAGGGTGAGCTCAGCCTCTCATGTAGCCTCACAGCCTCCTGTAACTTGAGAGGTGGGGCATCTCCAGTGCTGGCTGTGTGGCTGGGGATTCAGGCTTCTGGGGATTAAGGTTCCTGCCCCAGGGTTGGGACTGAGACCCTAATGTGGTGTGCAGGGGCTCAGGTGATTCAGCCCTAGGTCATGTATGAGGTATTGGTGGTCTGCTGTCAGCTGTGATGTTCACTAAATGCCTGTTGCACCAGAGCTGAGGCCCCTGGAGCTGCCAGTAGTGGTCAGGACAGAGGCCAGAGCTGGGAGTCCTTAACTCAGCACCCAGTGTGCCACTTTTCTGCCCCTTGGAGAGAGAAGATGGAACATGGCCCTGCAGCAGGGACCCCAGCTCCCTGGCAGCATGTTCTTTGTTGCCTTCCTTGTGTTTTGGTCTGCTGGTGCCAAGGACCCTCAGTCACATCAGCATGTGATTGTCCAGCCCTGCTGGGTGCTCCTAAGAAGCTGGACACCTGTACTATGCCCCCAGGGGCCCGGAAGCCACCCCCTCTGGCTTCAGTGACCTGGATGTTGCCGGTCTGATCTGGCTTGCCAGATGTGCTGTTAGGAAACTCCTATAGTTATCATTTCTTGTCCTTGTTGGCTTCCCTGGAAGGAGGGAAGACCTGCTGCATGTGCCCAGGCCCAAAAAAGTAGGAGTATTTGAGCTGTAGGAGTGTGTGCACAGGGAATACTGAGCATGATCCTGTGGCCTAAATGGGGACAGTCCTGTGGCCACTTTTCCTGGGCCCTGATGGGAGACTGCTAACGCCCTGTGTGGTTCCATCCATTGTGTCTGGTCCATGGGTGTCATGTGGCCTGGAAGGTTTTTCCCCTTACTTTGTCCATCCCTTTGTTTGGAATCCTCCCACCTGGGTCCTTCTGCCTGGCCCATGACACCACACCTGTACTTGTTTGATACGGTTATCCCCTCTGCCCACCCTGTCTGCCTCTGTCGTCTCAGCTCTGGCACAGGAGGTGGCTCAGGTGCCCTGCTTGCATTGTGCCAGTGTAGTCCTGATGGGAATGGTCCCAGCCAGCTTCCACCTGTGAGCCTGGCACTGTGCCAGTGCTCATCTGCACTGTCCTTTACTTGAGAGTCTTTAGGGCTGACGGGACTTTTGGCTCACAGTGGTGGAACCTCTTTATAGCAGGTGGGATCTACTGCCTGCCGGACCCTAGGCAGTAGATTCCATCTCATGGTCCTAGGTTTCTCATGGCAGAGAGGAGGAGCTGTCTAGTTGGTCTCATAGATCTGGGCTTTGTCTGACCTCAGACCTAAGAGCTGCAGATCAATCCTGCCATGGCTTTGGCTTGTCACTGCTCATCCTGGAGGAAGGCTGCCTAGCTGTGAGCCTTAACCTCTTTGCTGTGCCTGCTGTGGCCTGCTGTGGGCTGTGAGGTTAAGTCTCCAGCAGCTGCCAAGTCTTGACTGTCTTTGGAGTGGGCTGCAGCCCCAGGAGGGGTTTGAGAGGTAGAGGTGGCTTGTCTTGAAAATGAGAGAGGAGACAGTGGAGAACTGGAATGCTGTCTTGAAAGGGGAACAGAAGCACTGGGCTGCTGCCTCCACCCAGGGGTTACCTTGGGACAGGGGTCTGGGGCAACCCTGCTCGTCCCTCTCTTTATATGTCACCTCTCTTCCTGATCCCTTCTCTGTGTTGCCTCCATTGCTCAGCTCCCTGCCCAGGAATTATGGCAAGCTGCTGCAGTGTATGCTGATTGGCTGCTCTGTTGCTATGGCACTGCTAAGGGATGTGCTCCTACTTCCCTGCCTGATGTGCTATCCCTGGGGGCATTTCAGGGGGGTCACTGATGTGTGTGTGTGTGTGTGTGTGTGTGTGTGTGTGTGTGTTGGTCTCTGCAGCTAAGGGCCGGGCCTCAGTTCTGCCCCTGAGAGGGCCTGGCTGTTGCTGGGATGGGCATGAAACAGAGGTGCAGGAGCTGGAGGGTGGGGGTGATTTCTGCCCTCAGACAGTGCTGGTTCTGCCCACAAGAGTATGAAGCCCAGGGGTTGCTGCATTTGCTCCCCAAAGGATTCTATGACTGGTTTGGCCCCTGGTCCCTGTGCTATGGCAGCATAGCCTCTAGATTCCTTTCTGCCTTGGTCCTTGTAGTTAGCGTGGTAGTACCCATTTGCAGGCTGCTGTCCTGAGGAAAAGGGTGTCCATAGCTTAGGTGGTGTGGAGCAGAGCAGCCCCCATCCTGGGCAGGCAGGGTGGGCTCAGCCTGGAGTGGCCCTGCCCTTTCCCCTGACTATCTGTGCCCTGCCTTGGCCCCTGCTTTGGCAGCTCCCCTGGCAGGCATGACTTTCTTCCAGGTGGGTCTGTTTGTATTGGTGGAAAGCTAGGGGAGTGGTGCTGCTTGCAGGGCACACTCTTCCTGGGTCTCAGTGACAAGGTTCAGGCTGTTTCTACCCCTTTCTCCAGGAGGCTGGGGATTGTAGCCACTCTTGTCCTGACTTGGGGTGTCCAAGAACAGAGAGGATGCCTGCAGACTTTGGGATGGTGCTGATGTCTATCTGTGGTGTTGATGCTTTGCTTCAGACTGGTTCTGTGTACTGTAGTGCAGAGCAGGCTCCCTCAAGGTCACTTTGGGTGGGGGCTCCCTTGGGAACATGACCTACCAGACAGGGGTTCTCTCGCGCATCTGCAGGTGGTAGACGCCACTCTGCCTGCTGCACAGGAGCCCCTCTGTCCTGGGCGTCTGAGGACACTTAAGTGCTTTAGTCGGACCTAAGGGTGTGTCTGCTCGTGTCATCTGCAGAGAACAGCCTGGAGCAGGAGCTGGCTACCCCCATAGTGGACATCGAGGACCTGGTCAAGAAGGGGAGCAAGCACAAGTGAGACCCCTGCCACAGCCGTGGCTACCGTGTCTTTCCACATTGGACTGTAATGATAAGGGAGACGTGGATATGTTTCTTTTCACAGAACTAACAATTAGTGTGAAAATTGAAGTAGTTCTGAGGAATATGACGTGAAAAAATGCAACCGTCTCCTTCCTGCACCTCTCAGCCTAATGCTAAGTGAACAGTGAGCAGTGTCTGTATTTTTTTTTTTTTTTTTTAAATTTTTTGAGACAACTTGCCTGGCAAACCTGAGGTCATGAGTTTGATCTCTGGTATAAAAAAAAATCATAATTTTTTTGAGACAAGGTCTCACTATGTAGTTCAGGCTTCTCTCGAACTTGCAGTGATCCTCCTGCCTTAGCCTCCCAAGTGCTGGGATTACAGGCATGTGCTACCATGCCTGGATGTCTCTGGGTGTAGAAGTACACACGTGGTCTTATTTGGACTTATTTTTTCCTTTTTTTTTTTTTTTTTTAAAAAAAAACAGGGTCTTGCTGTGTAGTCCAGGCTGGTCTTAAATGCACTGTGTAGTCCAGGCTGGCCTCAAACTTGTGGCGATCCTCCTGCCATAGCCTCCCAGTTGTTGGAATTATAGGCATGCATCACTACACTTGGCTTTCTCTTTTTCTGTGGTACTGGGGGTTGAACCAAGGGCTTTATCACTAAGCTATATTCCTTAGCCTTTTTTTAGTTTGAGACAAGGTCTGCTGAGTCACTAAGTTGCCCAGCTGGACTTGAACTTGCACTCTTCCTGCCTTGGCCTCCCAAAGTACTGGGATTACTGGCATGACCCATTACACTCAGTTCCATTTCCTCTTTTTTTTTTTTGAGAGAGAGAGGGTCTCACTGTGTAGTTCAGGCTGGCCTTAAACTCCCTGTGTACTCCAGGATGGCCTCAAACTTGTGGCAGTCCTCCTGCCTCAGCCTCCTGAGTGCTGAGATTACAGGTGTGCTTCACCACACCCAGTTTCTTCTTTCTCCGTTATATACATTGGGTGGCTTTCCATGTAGTTACTTAAAGCTTGGCCTCATTCCTTTTGAGGACAGTAGATCTTCCTGTTTCCTTAGAGCTTTGTGGATTCAAGTCATAACACAGACTTTTAGGCCTGGTATGTAGATCAGTGGTGGAGTACCTGCCTAGTGTGCACAAGGCCCTAGAGTCAGTCCATCCTCAGCACTCTGAAGAGAGAAAGGGAGGGAGGGAAGAAAGAAGTTAGCCCGGTTGGCTTACGTAAATGGGGAAAAGTTCCATTTTTAAAATTTTTTTTTTTATTTTTTATTTTTTTTGGTTTTGGTTTTTTTCCGGTACCGGGAACCAAACTCACGACCTTGCACTTGCTAGGCAGGTGTTGTGCCCTTGAGCTAAATCCCCAGCCCCAAAAGTTCCTTTTTTTTTTTTTTTTTTTTTGGTTTTTCTCCAGTACCGGGAACTGAACTCACGAAAAAGTGAGGCACTTTTGTGAAGGGGAGCAAGGCAGGCACTTTTGCGGCTGAGCTAAATCCCCGGCCCCAATTCCATTTTTTAAAGTACTTTTATGCTCTGTGTTTCTGATGACCTCTGTCTAAGAATAGGGTTAGAGTTTTGTTCTGTTCTATTTTTGTACAGTTTTAAAATTGATGACAGCCGAGCGTGGTGGTGCATACCTGTAATCCCAGCACTTGGGAAGCTGAGGCAGGAGGATCATTTTGAGTTTGAGACCGGTGTGGGCTACAAAGTGAGTTCAAGGCCAGCCTGAACTGCATAGCAAGACCCTGGCTCAAAAAGACCAAAAAAAAAAAAAAAAAAAAGGATGATACACTCACAGAGTCAAAAACTCGTATGGGTTCCCCACCCATCCAGACACCAGTGCCCCTCTAAGGCTCTGTGCACAGGACCAGGGCTCCTTGCCAGTCAGAAGATGTGGGGCTCCTGTCATGGCTGTGCTTCCCGCGTGTCTCCAGCTGGGCATTTACAGGGTCTTGTCTTTCTTTGCTCCCAGAGTGTGCCCTTACTACCTTGCTCGGAACCTGAAGCAGCAAGCTGACCTCATCTTTATGCCGTACAATTACTTGTTGGATGCCAAGGTGAGGATTGAGCTGTGTATCTGATGACTCCTGATGTTGAGGGGCATCCAGACCATTGCTGGTTCAGGCCCTCAGAGCAGCAGGTGTGGGTGGAGTTCCCTTGGCCAGAAGCAGTGGTGAACAGCCCACAGCTACAAGCCAGTCATCCTGGGCATCCGGGGAGTAGACAGGCTGGCAGGAGTGAGGAGAACCTAGGCTCGGGTCTCAGGCCAATGCCAGACCTTGGTTCTGACAACTCAGCCCAGCCTCTCTCAAATTGGGTGTTTGGAGGTATAGATGGTTCAGAAAACCTGAGTATTTTCCTATGTATTCCTAAGTATTCCTCATTCCTGTCTTTGTAGCATGTGTTCATCTTCTCATGACCCACCCCTTTTATTTAACACAGGTAGGATCATGCTCCATGAGCTCAGTGACTTGTACTTTCACTTACAACAACCCTGTGGGTGTCCTCTGATCTGGATCCCTTTGTGGATTCATTCATTCCCATGTGGGTATTCCTTGAGAACTCACCATTCTGGGCGCTATCCTAGGGGCAGAGGTGAATAAAACTAGCATGGCTCCTATAGAGCTTGGGTTCTAGTGGAGGAGATCGCAGAGGAGTCAGCGCGGGACTAATGCTGCCTATTGAAGGGCTGAGTAAGAATGAACAGGAAGGAGGCCCCCATGGGTGCAGCAGAGTGAGCAGAGGGCAGCGGGCTGGGAGGTGACTGCAGAGCCTTGTGGGAGGGGCCGTTCCTGTGGAGAGCAGTGGTCAGGCTGAGGGCATGGAGGGTTGGTGAAGTTTGCTACCGCCGTGGGTGACTTTCATTACTTGGTGCTTTCAACCCCAGCTGCCCGTGGGAACCTCCTAGATAGCTGCTAAAAACATGGGACCGGGGCCCCACGTCATTGCCAATAAGCCGATTTCAATATTTGCATGGGAATGGAAAGACCTGGAAGAGCAAAACAGTTTTGCGGAGCAGGCCTGGAATTTGCCTGGAGCAGCTAGCGTGTGTTTGGAGACACAGATTAGTGGAGCAATTAAGCAAGTCCAAGAGACCGTTCTGCAGGCAGTACCTGGTTTTTGACATACACACCAAGTAAATTCAGCAGGGAAAGGAATTATATATATATTTTTAAATTATGATGGAATATCCATTTGAAAGAATGAATCTTAGCCCTTTGTACTCTGCAGACCTAAATGCAAAATTTTTCGAAGCAAAGGGGAGAGGCAGTCTTTGCAGCTTTGGGATAAGTTTTAATTTCTTTTTTTTTTTTTTCTTTTTTCTTTTTTTTTTTTGAGACAGGGTCTCGCTATGGAGTTCAGACTGGCCTTGAGTTCATTTTGTACCTGAGGCTGGTCTCGAACTCTCAACAATCCTCCTGCCTCAGCCTCCTGAGTGCTGGGATTACAGGCGTGCACCACCACGCCCTAAGTTTTACTTTCTTAACTCAGACACCCAAGGATCATAATGAAAAAAATTTAAAAATTGGGCCAGGTGTTTTATTATATACCTGTTGTTCCAGCTATTCAGGAGGCTGAGACAGGAGGATCACAAGTTTGAGGCCAACCTGGGCAATTCAGCAAGACCTTGTCTCAAAATAGAAAGGGCTGAGGATGTATCTCACTTAGAGATAGAGCGCTTAATTAGCATGTGTCAGGCCCTGGGTTCAATCCCCAATATCACATACACACACAGAAAAAGTATTGAGGAACCTCATTAGGAAGCCTCATCGTGGCTCATGGGTGTGTAGCTGGTACAGCAGCTCTGTGTATACGGTGTGCCAGGCAGCCCCACTGCAGGTAATGGAGACCTGTACCCAGAGACTTCTCAGACCTGCAGTTGCCAGAAGCAGGAAGCAGGTCCTGGGGGGTCCACACACACAGCCGTAGTGAGGAGTGCGTGGCTGGTCACAGCTGCGAGGAGCAGATGAGTCTCGCACGTGCTCCCCCAGGAAGCCCGCTGTTAACGTGGTGTTCTAGCGAAGGTAGTGGAGAGTTGGTGGCTACACGGCACACACATCTGTCAAAACCCAGCTGTACTTATATGGGCAGTTTGTATGAAAATTAAACTCAGATTAAGTTAATTAAGAAAAATACCAATGCTGGACCCCTCCCCAGGTTGTTTACATTAGGCTCTGGGAGAAGGATCTGGACATTGGAATTTAACGCTCCCTAAGTGTATATCAGGTGGGTACATAGGGATGTGAACTTCCATGACTGCTTAGCTGCTGCAGCCAGGGCCTTGTGCTTCCTTGGCCATTCTTTTGGTCATAGCACCTGCTCTTCCTGCTGTATGTGAACCCCTCCCAAGGCCAGATGCTTAGCAAGTGTGCAGCTACCAGTGAGCCTTGGGTAGGTGTTGGCTAAGTTGCTGTTCAGAATTAGCCTTGAGCATTTGCTGCTTCTGAGAGTCAGGGATGAGGCCCTTCCCCTCTGCGCCAGCAGTTTGTATGGTCTGTGCTCATGGTGTTTGTTGCCTGTCACAGGCCTCAGCTTCCCTCTTTCCCTGCCCTGCTTGGCTTCAGCCCGTTCTCTCTTCACTTCTTCCTTGTAGAGTCGCAAGGCACACAACATTGACCTGAAGGGAGCTGTTGTGATTTTTGATGAAGCTCACAACGTGGTGAGTCTGGTTGCCTCTGGTTGCCTGGTGCTAAGGGCCTACTATTTTCCCTGGATCCCTAAGCCTTTTTAGAGGGACTCTAGACCTTAGGGGATCAGCTGCTAGGATCCAGCAGACCCAGACACTCCTCTGCCTTGCCTCTTACAGTCAGATGCCTCCACCAGGGCTAACTGGGCCTTGGATGTACCTTCAGCACAGAGTCCAAATGTAGGCCCCTATCAAATCCCTGCCTTGGTTGGCTAGTGGTGACAGCCTGGCCCTGTAGTTGCTTGCACTGCACTCTGTCATCCTTCCTGCATTGTCTGACCCTTGGGCCTTTTGGCCCGATACTTGGAAGGCTGCTGTGGAGAGAGCTACCCACCACTGGTGGCTATGGCAGCAGATGTGGCCCCTGCAGACCCTCCTGGCTCCTTCATCCTTTGTTCCCAGCACACTTCTACACTGACCTTATCCCCGCCTCTGAGCGGTAGGTTAGGGCTGTGTGTTTCCATGAATGGCTGTGTAGGAAGGCCACACGGGATAGCAAGGCCAGCTGTTCTGGAGTCTGGGATGAGGCTTCATGAGAGTTGGGGCTCCCCATGGCAGAGCCTGGTGCCCTGGGCTACAATGACCACTGTCGACCTCTACTTGCAGTGAGAGGTTCAGTGTGTCAGGCCTTCTGGCTTTTGAAATAGAGATTTTAATGGGAAATTTCCCAGTTACAGGCTGTTGGCAATAAAAGTAAAATAATGGTTTAAAAACATTGATGTGGGGGCTGGGGATTTAGCTCAGCGGCACAGCCCCTGCCTGGCAAGCGCAAGGTCGTGAGTTCGGTTCCCGGTACCAGAAAAAAAAAAACATTGATGTGGGAGTTGGGGAGATAGCTCAGCGGCACAAGTGCCTGCCTGGCAAGTGCAAGGTCTTGAGTTCGATACCCGGTACCAAAAAAAAAAAAAAATTTAAAAAGAAAATAAATAAAAACAGGTAATCATGACTATAGAGGAAAAAAAAGCAGCCTGTTGCTAGACACAGGTGCAAGTCTCTCGGTCCTTCTTTTCAATCCTGGCCTTCCTTCTAGCCGTCACACCTCAGTGAAAGGAGTCACTGGTGGGGAGGTAATCCGCTATTTTTCACAACCCTTAGGCTGTAACTGCTTGTTAGATCTTTCTTGCGTATCTCTGTCTTCCTGAGAAACCACTTTGAAGATACCACCATATATTACAGCAGCCATTGATATTTTCCTACTGATCTGTCCATAACTCTGTAATGTTTGTATTGTTCCTATGCTATTTTGTAAATGGATGTGTGTTTATTTTTTGTTTATTTTTTTTTGGATATATGTTTATTACTATGTGTTTCCTACAACAACCATTGAGAATAGTCAATGAATATTCATTTGGTCACTCATGTATAGCTCTATTTCTTTTCTTTTCTTTTTTTTTTCTGGTACCAGGGATTGAACTCACAACCTTGCACTTGCTGGACAGGTGCTGTGCCACTGAGCCCCTCTATTTATTTTCTTTAGAAACCATTTTGAAAATAACAAAGTATAGTACAACAACCATTGATAATAACCTACCACTTTTGTCTGTAGCTCACTATTATTTGTCTATTTGTTTTCCTGAGAAGCTATCTTGTACATAACAATATATAAAACAACAACCATTGATAATTTCCTACCACTTTGTCTGTAATTTGGTAAGGCCCCCTATTACTATTATCCTTCTTTTACTCTTTAAAATTTTTAATAAATAAATAAGTAAATAAAAACATTGATGTGGGCCAGTCAAAGCCTGTGAGGTGGCCTTAGTGTCAGGAGCCGGGCTCTGTGGACTTTCCTGTCAGCTTCCAGCACCTTCTGTATGTGTACTTCTTCCTGGATACCTGGTCCTGTCCTGCTCTACCATGACAAGGGTGTGCTTGGGCCCTCAGGAGAAGATGTGTGAGGAGTCGGCCTCCTTTGACTTGACACCCCATGATGTGGCTTCAGGACTGGATGCTGTCGACCAAGTTCTGGGGGAACAGACCAGAGTGGCACAGCAGAGTGAGCTCCAGCTGGAGTTCAGCATGGATCCCACCACCTCAGGTGCGTTGCAGCCAAGAGCCAAAGGATGAGCTGAGAGGTGGAGTCTGATCCTCCCAGAGGCCAGAGCTGCTAGAGGTTATGGTCATGTGTGGTGGTGCACCTGGTCTCCTAGCACCTTCCAGCCAAGTGGCATTATAGGGTATCAGCCTGCTGAGAATGGACCGGGGAGGCTTGCATTGTCCCATAGTTTCAGCAGTTTCTTTATGTCCTTTCCAGGCTAGCACTGACTTGCCCTCTGCTGTGTAAAACTGAAAAACCAAGCATTTTCACTCTGAAGGTGCTTTTTAGTGACTGGTGCCACATGTCACTTGCCATTTCCAGCTCCCTTTCCAGGTGTTGTGGAGAGGTTGTTTCTATAATAGTGACCCCAGGACACAGAGTAATCATTCCTGTGTGTGGGTACGTGTCCATATTTGCACAGGCCTCTGCCAGTAGTGGACTAGGAGTCCGTGTTTGCCAAAGGTGTTAGCAGGCAGGACGCTCATGTCTGTACACAGTGCTACGTGAATGTCTTTGAGAGGGCTGCTGCGTCACTTACTGGATGTGGGGTGGGTGTCTTAGTCACTTTCTCATTGGTGAGATAATACCCACACTCACAGTGTAGAGGAGGAGAGGTTTCAGTCCATAGCTGGCTGGCCCCAGGGCAGGGCAGCATGGTAGTGGGATATCACAGAGGAGAAACTGCTCTGTGGCCTGGCAGGGGGAAGCAGAGCGGGAACCAGGGAGGCAGGAGACACACCCTTCCAGGCCCCGCCCCAATGGCCTGCTTCCTCCAGCCAGGCTCCACCTCCCAGCATCACATGTGGCTGTACACTGACCAGTGGATTCACCCACACTGATGAGAACCTGCCCGTGACCCACTCACCTCCCCAAGCCCTGCCTGAGAGTATCTGAGGCTTTGGGCGCATCCAGGTGGAAACCATGGCTGTGAGCAGCACAGCCTCAGCTTCCCTCCCTGTCCTCTAAAGTCACTGTGGAGGCTGTCATGGGGAGCAGAGGCCCAGGTAGCCCCATCTGTGCTCTTCTCACTAACATCTGCCTCTGCCCTTTTGGCTTGGAACCCCAGGCCTCCTTTGATGTGTTCATGCGCCTGTACTGATAGACAGAGGGTTTGTTTGGCGCAGAAATTTTGGCTTCAGTGTCCCTTTGACATTCTATTTTTTTTGAGACAGGGTCTCACTATATAGTTCAGGCTGGCCTTGAACTAAGCAGTCCTCCTGCCTCAGCCTCCCAAGGGCGGGATTACAAGCATATGCCACCATATGAATCCTGGCTTGACCTTCTTAAAAATGATTAAACTTTTTTTGTATGAATTACATCTATTTACAATTACTGTATTAGAATTGAAACTTGGAAATTAAAAATTTTATCTTCATTTCTTTAAAGGACAAACTCTTAAATATTAGCTTAGTTTCCCAGGGCTGCTGTTACAAAGAAAGTATCACAAATTAGAACTATAGAACAGAAGCCCCAGATGCAAAGGTCAGCAGGTTTGGCTCCTCCGGAGATCCTGAGGGAGAATCCGCCTCACTCAGCTCTGGCAGCTGCCGGCAGTCCTGAGCTTGTGGCTGCCTTGGCGCAGTCTCCACTGCCCTCTGAACACGGTCTTCTGCCGTGCCTGAGCCCACGCGTCCCTTTGTCATAAGGACCTCAGTCACTGGACTTAGGGATGGCCCGGTGCACTATGACTGCATCATCGTCGGGTCACACCTGCCGAGTCCTTTTGCCACATAAAGAGTGTAGTCATAAGCTCTGGGGATTAGAGCCTGGTGGCTTTGGAGGCCAGGATTCTGTCTGCCACAGCTCTGGAAGATTATCATACACTCTAAGATTATGCAAATGTGGTCCTGCCAAAATATCTTGTACCTTAGGTCTTAGAAACCTTAGCATGTAATTCTTTTCCTTTTCTTACTAACTTCTCACTTAAAGGAGGCACCTTACAGCTTATCCTGGGCTTGTCTGAATTACCAGCCTCACTGCCCGTGCTCTGGGGGCCACTGTGAAGTTCAGTAAGGTCGTTCAAGTGCAAGCACTGGTGCGGCAGCCGTCGTCTGATCGCTGAGAGGGCTGAGCGGGCCGAGCAGTGCTGGCACATAGCACGTGCAGCGTGGGTCACAGAGTGAGGCGCAGTTTGTGTTCCAGGCTGGATGGAGGAGGACGGCACAACGTTTTATCCATTCAGAATGGCATAAAATGCCAACCTTAGAAACTGAGTTTCTGAAATTTTCCATTTAATAACTTTGGACTGTCATTGACCTTGGACAGCTGTGAATGTACAGATAAGCAGGGACTGCTGTAGTTTCACAAAGCTGGCCAGCCTGCCTGCTTGCTTGCCCTCTCTCGCCGCCCTTCCCTCCCTCCCATGCTCCCTCCCTCTTTCTCTGTTTTCTCCCCTCTCCTGCCTTCTGCTGTGTTCCCCTCTCCACTTCCTTTCTTTCCCTGCCTCGCTTTCTTTTCTTTCCTCTTCTCTTCTTTTTTTCTTTCTTCTCTTCTTTTTTTTGAGAAAGGGTCTTGCTATGTAGCCTGGGCTGGCCTTGAGCTCACAGCGACTCTCCTGCTTCAGCCTGCTGAGTGTTGAGGTCACAGGCATACACCACTTGGCTTGGGAAAGCTTTCTTGCTTTATGTTTTTCAGTACTTGTTTTGCTTTTTTGTTGTTGTTGTTTTTCCTCACATTCTTTTTTTTTTTGGTTTTTTCTCCGGTACCGGGAACTGAACTCACGACCTTGCGCTTGCCAGGCAGGCGCTTTTGCCGCTGAGCTAAATCCCCAGCCCGTGTTGTTGTTGTTTTTCAATCAGATTTTACTGGTACATTTTAGATACACCTAATGATCACATTCATCGTAGAGAATTTGTACCTGCACATGATGTATCTTGACTGTTTTTTCCCCATTCCCCTCCCTTCAACCCCTTCTCCCCTCTCCATTTACAAAAGCTTATGTCCTGCTTTATTTTTCTTCTTTAGGGTCTGTGTTATATCTCTACTTAAGTAAAGTTTGTTACTCTCTAATCCTTTTTATCTATTTTTCTTTGATTTTTTTTTTCTTTCTTTCTGGTACCGGGAGTTTAACTCAGGGCCTTTGCACAGAGTTGCATCCTCAGCCCTTTTTTATTTTTTAAAATTTTGAGACAGGGTCTGACTAAATTGCTAAATTGCCCAGATTGGGATTGAACTTTGATCCTCTTGCCTCAGCCTTCCAAAGTTCTAGAATTGTAGGTCGGCATGTACCACATGTTCAGGTTCTGTTCGTGAGGCCTCCAACTCCTGGACTCAAGTGATCTTCCTGCCTCAGCCTTCTAAGTAGCTGGGACTATAGTTGTGTACCACTGCACTGGCTATTTTGAAAGAATTTCAAACTTACAGGTAATGTATGATCTAAAGAACTCCTTTTCATTCTTCACCCAAGTTCCCTCTCGTTAGCATATTAAGAATTTTATTAAAAATACTTGCTAACATTTACCTAACATTTGTCCCTCTCTGTATATATGGATAATTTTTTTGGAATCTTTCAGAGCAAGTTGCAGGTGTATGACCTTTTAATCTATATATTAGTGCATGTTTCCTAAGAACAAGGACATTCTTACTCATAGTTGCAGTACGGTGAGCAAATTTGGAAGCTAACATCAATACTACAGATGGTCTGTTTATGATGGTCTGACTTAGGATTTCTTAGCTTCGCCATGGTTCAAAGAGTATATGCAGGGCTGGGGATATAGCTCAGTGGCATAAGTGCCTGCCTGGCAAGCGCAAGGTCGTGAGTTCGATCCCCGGTACCGCAAAAATAAAAAAAAAAAAAAAAAAAAAAAAGTTTCTAAAAGAGTATATGCAGTTCACTAGAAATCATACTTTGAATTCTGAAGTTTTGTCTGTTCCCAGGCTAGCACTGTGCAGTCTGATATACCAGTGCTGGGCAGCACTGTGGGTAGGGTATGTGTTCTAGCACCCTGCAGTGCACTGTGTTGCTAAGCTATGATGCTCAAGAGGTCAGGTGTGCGTGTTCAAGGCATGTGTGTATGTCCTACGTGGGGTTCACCCCAGGGTATTTACACTGACCTATATCCCCACCCTTTCTATTTTATTTGTTTTGAGACAGACTTGCTAAACTGCTAATTTCCCTGGATTGGGTTCAGATCCTCCTGGCTTAGCCTCCTAGAATAAGGGTATTATAGATTTGTGTCATGATGCCTGGTTTCTTTTGTTTTGGTGGTTGTAATGGTACTGGGAACAGAGCCTAGGGCCTCATGCATGCTGAGCAGTGGCTCTGCCACTGAGCTATATCCCCATCCCTTAAGGACGTTTCAGCAATCTTTTATCTTGCAGTGGGTTTATGGGAATGCAACCCATCAGAGCCAGACGAGCATCTGTGTGTGAACAGATCTCAGCGGGTTTCCAGCTGAGCCAGGCGTGGTGGCACGTGGCTGTAACTCTCGCACCTGGGAGCTTGAAGCAGGGAGAGTACCAGGAGTCTCAGACCAGCCTGGGCCACCTAGTGAGTTCAAGGCCAGCCTGGATTATAGAGACACCCTGTATCACAAAACCAAAAAAGAAAAAGGTTTCTACCTGTTTCTTTACCCACAAACGTGACGAAACATAGCACCCTGTCTGAAAACTGATCTGCTGCTGGCTCTTAGGACTTTCCTTGGGCACATTGCCTCACGGTTGTCTTCCATGGCCATGACATTTTGGTTTTGTTTGTTTGTTTTTCCAGTACCGGGAATTGAAGTCACGATGTCACACTTGCCAGGCAGGTGCTGTGCCGCTGAGCTAAATCCCCAGCCCCAGCCATGACATTTTGAAAGGCTGGTTATTTTGTCAGTGGTCCTGCAGTTCGTCTTTATGTGATGTTTTCTTGTAGCCGGACTTGAGTTCGGTGTTTTTACCCAGAAGTGAGGCATAGGCTGTGTGTCACGCCAGGAGGTGCAGCATGTCTGCGCGATGTACTCTTGGGGTATCACCTCCATCACTTGGTTCACACAGACCTGCCGGGCTTCTCCACTGTGGAGTTGGTTCTTGCCACTTGCAATTCTGGAGTCATGTGTGGCATCCCTTAGTGATTCATCCCTGAATTGATGCATTAATGGGACATTTACAAGTGAGTCTTCTTGCCCCTTAAGATCTTTAATTTCTTTTTTTTTTTTTTTTTTTTTTTTGGTTTTTCTCCGGTACCGGGAACCGAACTCACGACCTTGCGCTTGCCAGGCAGGCGCTTTTGCCGCTGAGCTAAATCCCCAGCCCCAAGATCTTTAATTTCTTATTTGGGCTCCTGATGAGTGAGATTTGTTTTGTTTTGTTTGATAGAGTCTTGCTGTGTAGCCCAGGCTGGCTTTGAACTCACAATTTTCTTGCCTTAGACTCTTACTGTTTTGTTTTGTGACACAGGGTCTTGCTATGTAGTTCAGGCTGGTTTTGAATTCACTATATACCCCTGGCTGGCCTCGAACTTGTGGCAATCCTCCTGCCTCAGCATCTCGAGTGCTGGGATTACAGGTATGGGTTCCCAGGCCCACCTGCCTTAGCTTTTTAAGTTCTGGAATTGCAGGTGCGTGCCACCATGCCTGGCTTTGACTCATTGATTCCTGTTTAATTCATTGGACTCTAATCTCTTACTATCATTGTTTTAGTATTCAAATTGTTCCCAGTTTGGCACAGAGGCCCGCCAGGCTGTGCTGTGCCCTCTGACTTGAGTCAGCCATTCTCTGCACACAGCCTGACTCACCTCACCTTCCTGTCCCTGCCCAGGACTGGGACTTCCTCAGGAACCGTGAGTGCTTGTGTTGGGAGAGTGGAGCTGGACGCCAAGTCCTGGGCTGTGCTAGTGCTTGTTGCTCCAAGGGTGTCATACATGCGCATGCACTCATCTCTCTGGGGTCTGCATGCATAATCATGACTCACGCTCGCATCTCATCCTGGGCCAGGACCATAGGATTTCTGGGTTTCTCCCAGCCCCTGTTTCTTTTTTGTTTTTTTGAGACAAGGTCTCCCTATTACCATATTACCTATTACCATCTAGAGATGATTTAAAGTATGTGGGAAGATGTGTGTAGGTTTTATGTAAGTGCTGTATCATTTGGTAGAAGGGATCTGAGCACCCACAGATTATGGTATCTAAGGAGGGTTCAGGACCCAGTCCCCCCACAATACTGAGGGGTGACCACAGAGCGGGTGACGCTGTGTCCCGCTGTTTGTGGTGCTGAGATTGTACCAGTACCAGTACTGGCAGTCACATGCGTGTGTGTTATCCCCTCCTTCGGGCGTGTCTTCAGAGTCAGTTCTGAGAAGTGGCCGGCTGGACTGAATGGTGAGTGTTTTCACAGGGTTGAGAGCGTCAGCAGACTCCCTTCCGTGGAAAAGTGGCACTAGCAGGCATCCCTCTCCCGGTGAGCACCTGCCCTGCCCTTTGGGGCAATGTGACTATAGGATTGTTAATTTTTACCAGTTTAATTGATGAAAAAGTTGATATTGGCTTGCTTTTCTCCTATTATGAATGAAGTTAAACATACTTTCAAGTGGCCAGGACCTTTTTCTTTCCTTTCTTGCCAGAAACCATTCTAATGGGTGTGAAGTAATTGATTTTCCTAGTTTTTAAGTCATGTACATTTAGTTTCGTGTCTCTGTAGCTTTCTTTTGAGTGTGACAATGTTTTAGACTTTTCTTGTTTTTAGTAGGCTGGATGACTTCCAGTCAGTGATTTTTGTAGACTGTCCCTTAACTGGGATTATCTGGTGTTTTTCTGATAGATTGACTGAGGCTATGGGACTTGGGAGGAAGATCACAGAGGTGTAAAAAGCCGTTTCTATCACGTCATACCTTGTGTATCAGCTCAATGACTCACAGCACAGACACGGGCCTTGGTCCCTGGCTGAGGCAGCCCTTGTCAGGGTTCTTACAGCAAGAGAACTGATGTTGCCCTTTTTTCCTCCTTTGCCCACTATTCTCTTTGAAAGGAGGTTGTTAAGCATAGCCCACACCTAAGGAATGGGGACTTACTCACCTAGATGTGAATCCTCACCTTATATTAGGTAGTGATTTCTTAGGAAGGATATCAAAAACAAAAGCATCAAAAGAAAAAAGGAGGTAATTTGGACATCACTGAAATTAGAAACTTTTGTGCTTCAGAGGATACCATCAAGAAAAAGAAAGGACAAGCTGAGTGTGGTAGTGCTTGCCAATAATCCCAGGTACTTAGGAGGGCAAGGCAGGAGGATCATGAGTTTGTGGCCAGCCTGGGCAAACTAGTGAGACCCTATCTGAAAGTAGAAAACAGTCTGGAGACACAGCCAGTGGGAGTGTGCTTCCCTAGTGTCCATGAGACCCTAGGTTAAACTCTAGCACCAGAAAAGAGAAAGAGAGAAAGGGAGTGAGGGAGGGAAAGAGCTGTAACAAAATACCCTAGCTTGAAGGACACCAATTTGATTTTTATAGTTCTGGAGCCTGGGAGGACCAAGACCAAGGCATCAGCATAGCTGGTTCCTCCCATGGCCGCCCTGGCTTGCAGAAGGCTGCTCTCCCACATGTCCTTACATGGGCTTCCCCAGGTATCTTTACAAGAGCACCCAGCCTATTGAATTAAGTAAGACTCCACCCTGTGGCCTTATCACCCCAATTATCTCCTCAAAGGTCCTGTCTCAAAATAGAGCCACATTGGGGTCAGGCTGCAGTGTGTGAATGGGGAGAGGGGAAACAATTCAGCCTAAGATCTACAGTTTGGGTAGGGGATGGCAGCAAACAAGATGTGTGAGGGACTGGGTGTGGTGGCGTACACCTGTAATCCCAGCATTTGGGAGGCTGAGGCAAGAGGGTTGTTGCAAATTCGAGATCAGCCTGAGCTCAAGGCTAGCCTGAACAGCATAGTGAGACCCTGTCTCAAAAAGACCAAAAAAAAAAAAAAGTGTGGGGAAGTCTACGGAAAGTTTGGAAAGACTGAGATTTAAGGAGGCACCATTATGTTGGCCATGGTTATTTTGCTTTTTATTTTAAAAAGCAAAGTACAGCCGGGCGTGGTGGCACACACATGTAATCCCAGCACTCAGGAGGCTGAGGCAGGAGGATTGCTGCCAGTTCGAGACCAGCCTGGGCTACAAATTGAGCGCAAGACCAGCCTGAACTGCATAGCAAGACCCTGTCTCAAAAAGACAAAAAAAAAACCAAAAAACAAAAAGCAAAGCACAGGTACAGAAAACAATGTGCTCAAAATGAGCACTTTGATTAATTAGTAAGATGTTTTGCTCTCATGGGAGCTCGTTGGTCAGCCATAGTCTCCTTCCTCCAAAAGTGGTCTCTACCCTTAAGTTGTCATCTCCCCTCTTCACATCAGTGCAGGTCTTCAGACACTGACCCAGTCATCCTCTTTAGAACGTGGTAAAATTTGTTTTTTTTTCTACATTTATCTTTTGATTCACCCTTAGGATAGTTGTCTGTTTATATACTTCTACATACAAAGAACTAACCAGATGATAGTATGATTTTTGCTTACAATCATTAAGCACTTAGAGAATTGTTTAGCTGGGCATGGTAGTATGTGCCTATAGTCCTATAGTCCCAGCTCCTTGGGAGGCTGAAGCAGGAGGATCACTTGAACTCAGGAGTTGTATACAGAAAGGAATCCTGGACCACTGTTGTAGGCCAGCCTGGACAACATAGTAAGATCCTAAGAAATAAAACCAAGCAAACGAAAAACCAAAACAAAATAAAACAGATATGGTGGTACATCCCTGTATTCCCAGCTACCATGGAGGCTGAGGCCGGAGCACAAGTTCAAGGCCACCCTGGGCAACTTAGTGAGAGCTTATCTCAAAATTAAAGAGCTGGGAAAGTAGCTCAGTGATATACCACTTGCCTAGCATGTATAAGGCCCTGGATTTAATTCTTAGTACTGCAAAAGAAGAAAGAAAAGAATTATCAGTCAAAATTGCCCAGCTGTTTTCCTCCTTTGCCTTTTCTTCCTTCCTAGTAGTCCAGGTTTCCTTGCTGTCTACAGGACTCCCAACAGGCCTCTTACTTTAATTGGCAGGGAGGAACTGTATGTATTTAGGTGTGGTCAGCAGTTCTTCTGGAGAGGGCTGCTGGTGACAGAATCTTCACTTCTTACATCTCAGGCTGTCTTCTCCTCGCTCAGAAGCATGCTTTTGCTGAGTGTGGAGTTCTGGGGCCATGGCTCTCCTGCCAGCATTTGAACGGTGTCTTCCACGGGCCTGCTCTGTGCTGACGAGAAGTCCACTCCCACCGAATGGCCCTTTGCTGTTGGTAATGCACTGTTCTGTGCCTGAGCTTGAGGTTGTCTTTGCCGTTACTTTTCACTAGTTAGGCTGGGTCTTGAGGTAGACCCTCTGGGTTTGCCCTTGGTAGATTCATTTAGCCTTTAGTATGTACAGTTCTTTTGTCAGGCTTGCAGAGTTATTAGCCACTGTTTCCTAAGACCCTTTTTCAGCCCCATACTCTTTCTCATTTTCCTGAAAGAATCTGACATGTACATTCAGTCTGTCTGCTCACCCTGCTTTTCAGTTGGATTATTTTATATATATATATCTGTCCCTCCCAAAATGAGCACAGAGCATTACGCATGCTAGGCAAGGGCTCTACCACTGAGCTATACTCCCATTCCTTTAAAAATTTCATTTTGAGACAGGTTTTCATGAAGTTACCCAAGCTGGCCTCTAGCTTAACCTCCAGATAACTGGGATTATAGATATGCATCATTGTGCCTGGCTCATAAATCCATGGATTTTGTTTTGTTTTTGTGGTACTGGGGTTGAACCCAGGGTCTTTGTCCGAGCTACATCTCCAAGCCTTTTATTTTTTGTGACATGGTTTTGCTGAGTCACTGAATTGCCTAGGATGGGCTTCAGTTTGTGATCCCTCTGCCTTGGCCTCCCTGGGTGCTGGGATTACAAATGTGTTTACAGGCTTCCGTACGTCTGTCTCTTAAATTTGTGGTTCTTTCCTGCCATTGCATTCTATTGTTAAGGCTACCCACTAAATTTTACATTTTGGCCATTGTGTTTCTGGTTCTACATTTACACTTTGTTCCTCCCTGTGTATTTGTTTGTTGAGAGCTTCTACTTTTAATTTATTTCAAGAGAGCTTGTGATTACTTCTTGGGGCATTTTTATGATGGGAACTTTAAAATCCTCCTCAGATTCTAGCATCTGTATCATCTTGCTCTTGACATCTGTTGCCATTTCTCTTTTGAGTTGAGATTTTCCTGCAGGTTTGTTTGTTTTGTAACAAATAACTGGTTTCTGAACATTTTGAATTCTTTGTTAGAAGTCCCTGGTTCTTATCTATTTAGCAGGCAGGGCATTTGTATAGATGTAGAGTGCATGTCCTGGCCTACGTGGTCAGTTTAACCTTCAGAACATTTTGGAACTGTTCTCACTGGCATACCTGTATGCCCCTCAGAGGCCAGCCTGGCACCTGGACAGCATCCCCAGTGGAAGTGCAGTCCTCAGAGATCACACAGCCCCAGGGAGGACAAGTTTAAAGGGTCCCTGTTACCTGGGTGTGGTGATGTACACATCTGTGATCCCAGCACTCTGGAGGCTGAGTTGAGATCTCAAGTTTGAGCCTATCCTGGGTAACTTAGTGACTTAGCAAGACCTTGTCTCAAAAGAAAAAAGAAAACATAATCGTGGTTCTTGGGGACCTGGTTGTTGGAGTTAGGATGAGGCAGAATTATGCATGTGTGGATCTCTTGCCCAGGACTGAACATGCAGCTGGAGGACATCGCAAAGCTGAAGAGTAAGTGCCACTTCCCAGCAGCCCCCACCACCTCCACCCCACCCCCATGGGTCCACTGCCCCAATGCCTCCTTGATCTGCAGTGATCCTTCTTCGCCTGGAGGGGGCCATCGATGCTGTCCAGCTGCCTGGAGATGGCAGTGGTGTCACCAAGCCAGGAAGGTAGGGAACAAAGGCTGATGCCTTGACCCACTCTCCCGCCTAGAATGGGTGTCTTTGTCCTCACAGTGTCCTGCCGGCTCTGACCTGGGGCTTCACATACCAGTGGGGTCTGTTTTTTTGTTTGTTTGTTTTGTGTTTTGTTTTTCTCCGGTACCGGGAACCGAACTCACGACCTTGCACTTGCCAGGCAGGCGCTTTTGCTGCTGAGCTAAATCCCCAGCCCCCAGTGGGGTCTGTTTTTGATTCCAAGACCCAGGAGGGGTTGTCAGCTTTACGTGGTCAGTGAGATCTTTGGGAGTCAGGGCACACTCTTTCATACACTGTGTCCTTCGGTTCTTTCCTCCCACTCTTGTTAGTGCAGGTTAGAATGAGACCTTCTCTTTAGCACAGTCAGTGCTGTTACCCACCTGTGCAGACTCCAGAGGGCCCAGAGTGTCCTGAATGCCCCACAGTTGCCCAGTTTTTCGGCAGCCTGGGTCAATAAAGGCTGCTGGCTTGAAGGCAGATGAGCTATCACTGTGACAGCTCTCCTGGGCACACAGCTAATTACTGTACTTGACCAGGCCTGCTTTTGTTGTGTGCAGAAGGTAGAGTGTGTTCTAAAGGCCCCGGGATGCCTGCCTTCTCCCTGAGCTGGTCTCTTCTGATCTCTAACCCTCGCAGGGCTTGTAGTTCCTCCAGATGAAGCCTAGCTCCTCAGCTTGACATTCAGGGCTCAAGCCTGGCTCCTTGGCCTGTCCTGCCCTGTACTGAACCCAAGGGTCCCCTGCAGGCCCCCACCTCTCTCTTTCCAAAGCGCTCGGGGACCCCACTCAGAAACACTACCGCAGGAAGACTCCAAGGAGCCTCTGTCCACCCCGTGTTGGCCCCTGGCCCAAGTGCCTTGGTTTTCTCTTTGGTATGTGCCTGTAGTGCCAGGGCCCTCTCGTCTCCACACCTGAGGTGTCCTGAGAGCACAGGCCTTTCATCTTGCTTCTGTCAACTCTGGAGGGCTCAGTATTTGTTTCTGAGTGGAGGAAGCTTAAAAAGCTTCTGATCTATAGATTCCCAAAGCTGCAGGCCTAGTCCCTGGCCAGCCTCAGGCTTCTTTTCTTTTCTCTGTCAGCTATATCTTCAACCTGTTTGCCGAAGCCCAGATAACATTTCAATCAAAGGTCTTCATCTTGGAGTCACTGGACCAGATCATCCAGCACTTGGCAGGACGTGAGTCTCTGGCTCGCTATGTGGGGCATGTCGGGCCAGCCCCTTTGATACAGACAGGAGCCAGGCAGGGCTACCCTTAGCTGGCAGCCAGCACAGCTGTGTGGTAGCCTACAGTCTTGTCTGCTCTTCCCTGTGAGCAAGAGTCTGGCCTGTAGGGCCCTTTTTGACTGGGACCTTGAAGCATTTGTACCATGGGACTGGCCCTTGTGCTCTTTTGTGGAGCATGTCCCCCTTTGCTGTTGGAGCCTTTCTCACGTGTCCGAGTTAGCTCCCCTTCAAGGAGGAAAAGCAAGAGGCCTGGGTGGGTTTGTTGAGCTGTGGCTCCCACCAGCTTCCTCCTTGCCCACTCTGAGCCCTGTTCTTATTCCATGGCAAACCCCAGAGGGCTTCCCAGGACATGGTGTCATCCCAGCCTGAAACTGTGAGACCCCCCTCTGCTGGGTAGGGGTTTGGGGAGGTTTGAGATGCAGGACTCTGGAGCCTGCTGAGTTCCTGGGCACTGGAAGTTGGTGGCTCCTACAGTCATTTGACAACAGAGCCTTTCTGAGTCTGGCAGACTTTTAAGACTCTTCTGGAGAGCCTGTCCCCCTCTAGTTCCCATCTGCCCACCCTTAGTGCATCCCACAGTGACACTTGGTTAGAGGGAAGCAGTGAGGTGGGGCTTGGCCATGTGGTCATGGTGGTTCCTGGTCCTGTGGGATCTGGGTGGATAATCAGCTTCTTGCTGTCCCCACAGGTACTGGAGTGTTCACCAACACGGCTGGGTTGCAAAAGCTCATGGACATCATCCAGGTAGGAACCTGCGGTATTTCCTTTCCTGATGGAAGTCAGGGGAGGAGCTTTAGGGGCTGGACAAAGGCCCCACACCAGGGGCCTTGTTTTTGATTAGTAAACCCATTCTAAGTTTATTTCCTCCTGCTCTGAAGCCACTGTAGGCCTCCGGGAAGGCTACAGAGGATAGGTCTAGCCATGGTTGGCTTCTCAATGACCAGACAAACCCAGGGTGGCACTCCAGGGCTAGGGCCAGGAATCTCTTACCCTGCCGAGGTCCTTCAGGCAGGACCCCTTGGTTTACGTACAGGCCCAACAGTTCCAGATGGGCTCAAACTAGGAGATATCTGGAGAAAAATGACTTACTGAGCAGCTTCTGAGCAGGAGAACGACAAATGGGGGCCTTGTGAATACCCTGTTCTTTGACCCCCTGATGAAGAGAGAGACTCAAGTATGAGAACACCTAACAGAGATGTGCCTATGGGAGGCCCTGACAAAGAGACAGTGTGACTGTGGGAACAACTGTCAGAGACAGTGTGACTGCCGGAGCACCTGACAGAGAGACACTGTGACTGCGGGAGCACCTGACAGAGAGAGACAGTGTAACTGCCAGAGCACCTGACAGAGAGAGACAGTATGACTGCAGGAGCACCTCACAGAGACAGTGTGACTGCGGGAGCACCTCCCAGAGAAACAGTGTGACTGCGGGAGCACCTCACAGAGTGAGAGAGACAGTGTGACTGCGGGAGCACCTCACAGAGTGAGAGAGACAGTGTGACTGTGGGAGCACCTCACAGAGACAGTGTGACTGTGGGAGCACCTGACAGAGAGAGAGAGAGACAGTGTGACTGTGGGAGCACCTGACAGAGAGAGACAGTGTGACTGCGGGAGCACCTGACAGAGACAGTGTGACTGCGGGAGCACCTCACAGAGACAGTGTGACTGTGGGAGCACCTCACAGAGAAACAGTGTGACTGCGGGAGCACCTCACAGAGACAGTGTGACTGTGGGAGCACCTGACAGAGAGAGAGAGAGACAGTGTGACTGCGGGAGCACCTCACAGAGAGAGAAACAGTGTGGCTGTAGGAGCACCTCACAGAGACAGTGACTGTGGGAGCACCTCACAGAGAAACAGTGTGACTGCGGGAGCACCTCACAGAGAAACAGTGTGACTGTGGGAGCACCTGACAGAGAGAGACAGTGTGACTGCGGGAGCACCTGACAGAGAGAGACAGTGTGACTGCGGGAGCACCT
>NW_004955528.1:518206-544560 GCF_000276665.1 Chinchilla lanigera | reverse complement strand
GGAGCACCTGACAGAGAGAGACAGTGCCAGAATTCAGTGAGTGCTCCCAGAGCGTCTGCTGCCCAAGCTAATGGCCTGGGAGTGACTGTTGGGTCTCTATGAAGTCCAGGCTCCCAGGCTCACCAGGCCCCTGTACTATCCACAGTGACTGTTATGTCATCTTTCCTGGAGTGTTCTTGGCCCCTGGATGGGGGGCTTGTTCCTGCCAGGCAAGCTGCTTTCAGTATTCTGACCAGTCACTGCGGATGAACAGGTCCATGTATCAGAAGCAGCTCCCAGGAACCAGCTCTTCCCTTTCTCATGTAAGCCCCAAGGTCAGCTGCCAATCCTGGGCCCAGAGGGCAGCAGTGAGCTGGGTGCAGCCTCCTCTCCTCGAAATGTGGTTCTCCACGCTTCCCATTAATGGAGTCCCTGGAACCCAAAGCAGGTCACTGTGTTGGTTGGGAATCGCCTTTGGTTGCCATTCTTCCTGGCAGATGACTTGGCTCCCTGCCTGGCCCTGGAGGTATTGGGCTGGCAAGATCCTGACCAGTCCTCCATACCCCCTCGCTGGAGGACTGTGACTGTTGAGTTGCTCATCTCATGTCTTGCAGATGCCAGGTGCTCCCACCAGGACATGAGTGTGCAGCTTGGGTAGTGCTCACAGGGCTGTAGCTGACCTGTCCTTGACCTCAGGTGCCATCCTGACCTTTTCAGGCCACAGAAGTCCAGTCTGAGGCAGGATGACGTGCAGACAGTGGGGCTGAATTCCCTGGACTGGAGCCCTTGCTCACTTATGTCAGATGTGCAGTGGGCATTTGGCACATGTACGTTTATGCACACATACACATATGTGCATGCAGACTGTGGGCTGAGGTTTTCCCTTCATGCCTTGCCCTGCCCAGGTGGCAGTGCTGTTCTCTTAGTTACCTGGGGTTGTCATTGCTCTTCCTTTCTCCAAATCCAGCAAACCTATTCAGGTGTTTCAGGGCCAGGTGATGTGTCAGCCAGAGCTGGAGCCAAGTTCATACCACACCTCTTGTCTTCTCACTGTCTGAGTTTAAAAATGAGTTGACTGATGAGTTCAAGGCCAGCCTGCACCACAAAGTGAGATCCTGCCTCCAAAAAGAAAAGAGTTGACTGTTGTGGATTCTTCAAGAAGCTCATGGTTACTGTGAGCCCCAGCAGGGTCAAGGAGCCCTGCCCTTCACTGAGAGGCTGCTTGGGCCCATGGAGAGTGAGTGTCTCTAGACTGCCCACAGGGGAGCACAGGGAGGAGAGGGCCAGACCTCCCTCAACTCCAGGCTCCCTCAGTTAGTGTCAGAGTCTCAGCCTATGACCAGGGTGAGTGGGAACAGGCTGCTGCCGAAGCCCCGCAGGAGCAGGTGCACATGCAGAAGCCAAAATGCCTGAGAGAACACTGAGCCCTGCTCACCCAGCCCCGGTGGGATGCTGGTCCTCTGTGGTGCTTCTGGAGGCAGACAGAGGGGCTACCCTGCATGACCAACCACAGGCCTAGTGGGAACTGGGTAGGAGACAGTGTCTGAGGGTTCTCACACAGGCTATAAGGGTTTCCCACTGAGGGCAGTACCTGGGACTAACATTTGGAGATGTGCAGTTTAAGTGAAGGTGGACCCCAGAAGCACAGTGCTAGGGTTTCAAGTAAGGTGGGGATGGTGACAGGCATCCTGGATAGGGAGCAGGTCGCCATGGGATCCCCCATGACACCCTCCAGGGATGAGGAAGCTTGGCTATGTGTAAAATGCCGGCCTGTCCCTCGGTAAGTGAGGGCCTCTCCTGCCAGCCCCTGAAATGAGCTTCTGTTACGTCTGTCTCTGCAGACCAAGGATTTGTTTTGGTAGATGTGGAGCTTGGCCTGTGCTGTCCTGACAGTGAAGACAGCTGTAGGCTGTGCTTCTGTCAGACTGTGCCCTCTGAGGTACTCGATCCTGTACACACGGTGCTCAAGTGTACACACATATACTTGTGCGTGCTCACAACCACACAGCACACCGAAGACAGATGCTTCTGCACCAGCAGTGTGTGCACGGCATGCGGTGGCCTGTCCTCACTTTGGGCTCCTGGTTTGCTGAGAACCTGCTCTTGGCTCGTGGGTCTGTTGTTGTGTCTTGGGTCTCTGCAGTGTGCTTACCTCCTTGCTTCCCTGTGGATGATTCCCACTTTTCGCTGTTGTGGCCGTGCCTCCTGGGGCCAGGGGGAGTCGCGTGGAAGCCGTGTGCCTGTCCCTGCGCTCTGAAGCCAGTGACCTGCACTGATCTGGCCGCTTTACTGAGCGCACTCCTGCCATGCTTTCTCTCCTTCCCTGTAATGAGCATCTTGTACATTTTGTCCAGTCACCCTTCCTTTTCTGTGCGCCTTTCCTCTGTTAGTTGTGTTTTGTTTTTGTTTTGTTTTTAACCAGTTTTCAGGGCTCTTCATAAATCTTGAGTGTTGAACCAGAGGCGATGCATATGTTCTCCACTTATATCGTTTTCCATCTTTGGGAGCTTCAGAGAAGAGACTTCTCTCGTGAGGACGTCTGTCCCTGACTCATCCAGTTGGCTGGTCTCATTGGGTTTCCAGTGTTCTGCGGTGTTGTTAGCTTAGCATTTGGGCTTTGAATCTGTTTGCTGGTCTGTGTGAGGCATGTGAGGGGCTCAAGTCCACCTTTTCCTGGTGTAGGTCAGGTGTCTGCTGCCCCCAGGCTCCACTTTGCTTCTGTCATTGGTGTCATTTTATTCCTCACTCTTATTTGCTGCAGTTCAAGTAGGCTCTGATATTGGCTGAAACAAGTTCCTTTTTGTTGCTCTGAAACTTGTCTTAGTGTCTTCTCTCCTGGGTGAATTTTGATGTCATCTTGTTCGTGTCCTGTAGGAATTCTGTGTGGTCTTAAGCAGGATTTACTACATTTCCAGATTATTCTAGGGTCCTGAGGGGCTCATAGAGAGGGTGGCTGTGTTGGCTGGAGGGGAAGTCTCACAGGGTGCTGCCTTCCTGATGTACAGAGGTTGCCCCTGGGAGGAGAGAAGACAGGCAGAGTGAGCTGCTGCCACCTGGCCTGAGGCTGCATCAGGTTGGATGGCAGGACCTGATGGGCCCCTCGCCTGTGGGTGAGTGTGGGGTGATGCAGAGGACAGGACGGTCTCAGGGGTCCTGTGTGCTGGGCCAAGAGGCTTCAGTTTCCCTGTCCTCTTACCTCAGGTTTTGACCTGTGTGCTCTACCTTCTTGCCTTTCAGATCGTGTTCAGTTTGGACCCTGCTGAGGGCAGCCCAGGAACCTCACAGTCCTACAAGGTGGGAGCTGCCTCCAGGACAGGAGCAGGACTGGGGCTGTCTCTGGGACCCACTTAGGGCCTCAGCTCGCTGTATGTGCTCACCCTCCAGGTGCACATACACCCTGACACTGGACCCTGGAGGGCAGCTCAGCGCTCGGATGCCTGGAGCTCGACTGCCTCTAGAAAGCAAGGTACAGGGCCTGGGGGCCGGGCCTGCCTCTCTGCCTGGCCACAGTGCATACCCAACAGTACCACTTGCTTGGGCCAAGCACATCTGTGGCCTCCTCGCTTGCCTTCTGAAAGTAAGAGAGACCTTGAAGGAGGCCTGAACATACTGTGACAGCCCAGTCACGTGCGGACAGTCGCTGGACAGCAGCAGAACTGGCAGAGGGCCTTCTGCCCTCCCTGGATGTACTCATTGGCCAAGGCCAGTCAGTGCAGGCCTGCTCTCATCCCTTGTCCCGCCAGCACGACGGAGAGGCCCTGCAGGCCCTGTTCCCCACTGCCAGGAGACCACTTCTTAGGCACCAGGGCCATGTCTGAAAGGCAAGAGGCTGACCCTGTTGCCTGTGGTGAGCTCAAGCCTCTCTCGTGTCTGCTGGGCTTCTCTTATGTTTGGTGTCTTAGAGTGGGCTTGGGGAGGGGCTAGACAGACAGGCCCTGGGTGCAACCCGTCCTACCTGCCTCGCATGGTATTTAGTCCTGGTGGTCAGCAGCGAGTGTGGCTTTGAGACTGGGACTCCTGGGAGCTGTTAGGTACCCTTCAGCCCCCAGGTCCAGTGCTGCGTTTGCCTGTGGGCTTCTGTGTATGCCCTTCTGTTTTGTGGACTGCTCTTTCTCTGGCTGCTGGCTGACTCAGGTCATGGGCTTAGCAGAAGCAGCTCCCTTGGAGAGAGTGTGGGTGCTAAGGTTTGCATGTGCCTAGCCTGGTGGGAAGAGATGGGGTAAGGCTGGGCAAGATCAGCCTGAGGTGTGGTGTGGCCAGGTTCTCTGAGCCCTCAAGGCCTTGTAGCATGGCCTCTCCTCCCAGGAAGTGTCTAACCTGAGGCTGGGGACAGTACTTGTGAGGCCATGGGAATCCTGTGGGTTGCTCAGGTGCTGAGAGGCCAAGTAGGGTGTAGCTCTGCTGTACCTCTGAAATCATATGACTTCTCAGAAGTAGCCCTCTCTGGGTAGGGTGTTTCTAGGAAACTAGGTCATTGAGGTGGATGGCCCCTTGCAAGGCAGCCCCAGACAGGGCAGATTCCATCCTGGGATTGACAAAACTTCTCAGGCCTGAAAATGTGGCTTTGCCTTTTTCAGGAAATTTGCCCTTGTCCCTGCTGGCGCCTGGTCCTGCCTTCAGAGTGTCATTTAGTCTTTCTGGGGGTGCTGTGTTAATTTCCGGAGCTTCCTGGTCTCTGGAGCAAGTTGGCTGTGCTCCAGTCAGCCAGGCACTGCAAGGAACTGTGGGCTTCCTCTGAACCAGTGACCCTGCTTGATGCTGACGTGACCAGTCTGGGAACTTGCTCTCTTTCTCTCTTTTGTCATTGTGCTTGGAATTTCAGGAGGTCAAATAGTTTCCTTCCCATGTGCTTTTGGCAGAGTGTCTCTGAGCCCTGTGCCTCATGCCACAATTTCTGCAGAAATTTGGGGTTAGGATTGGCTAACCTCTGTCTAGGTGTCACCTAGCATTCTCTTAGGCCTGACTTCTGCTCCCCAGACTTCTTTTTTTTTTTCTTTTCCCCAACCTTCTGACAGAGGAGTCCAGCCTGCAGGCTGAACTCAGTCTCCTCAGTCTCAGAGGAGAACTTTTGTTCTGACTGCTACACTCTGGGCCCTTGTAACTGCTGGTGGGTGGTGAAGATGACAGTGCTGTCCCAGTGCTGTCCTTATATCCCATTCCCCTGCAGGGAAGGTACTGAGCTACTGGTGCTTCAGCCCAGGCCACAGCATGCGGGAACTGGTTGGGCAGGGTGTGCGTACCCTCATCCTCACCAGTGGCACCTTGGCGCCCCTGTCCTCCTTCACCCTGGAGATGCAGATGTACGGGCTGAGTATGGGGACATGCTGGGTGTGGGGAGTGCTGGCCTGCAGTTGTAGGCCAGGGTTCTGGGGACCTGGACCTGAGGGGCCGCCCATTGTCTGTCCCAGCCCCTTCCCAGTCTGCTTGGAGAACCCACATGTCATCGACCAGCACCAGCTCTGGGTGGGGGTTATCCCCAGAGGCCCCGATGGAGCTGAGCTGAGCTCTGCGTTTGACAGGCGGTAAGGGGTTCTGGCATTGGGCCTGTCTGGTGAGGGCGTGGGAGCTGGGGCTGAGCCCTGGGACTCACAGTAGATACCCCTCTGGCTTTGTGCAGGTTTTCTGAGGAGTACTTGTCCTCCCTGGGGAAGACTCTGGGTATGTGTGCTCCACATGGGAGCCTGTCTCCTTTTGGAGGCCCTCGTCCCCAGCTGTCCCATTGGGGCCAGCAGCATACCCAGTCGCTCTTCCCAAGGGCTGGTGGAAGTCTGCAGATACCAGGCGCCTAACCTGACCACAGTCATGTGCCTCCAGGCAACATCGCCCGTGTGGTGCCCCATGGGCTCCTGGTCTTCTTCCCTTCCTACCCTGTCATGGAGAAAAGCCTGGAGTTCTGGCGGGTACAGCCCCTCTCTGAGTTCTTGGGGGAGGGGGCGCCTCAGTGGCCAAGTGTCTAGGCAAGGTGGGTGGGCAGTGCCAGGGTGCAGAGGAGGCAGTGGCAGGCCTCCCGCTTGCACAGGTCTGGCAGGTGGAGTGACGGGCCTATCCACACCCTGACCTCCTCCCACAGGCCCGAGACTTGGCCAGGAAGATGGAGGCACTGAAACCTCTGTTTGTGGAGCCTAGGAGCAAAGTCAGCTTCTCAGAGGTCTGTGCTCAATCTGGAGTCTGAGGCTGCTGCCCCCACTGCCCCTCGACCCTCCTGGGATTGCCCCCCTCCCTGACCTGGGGCTCTGGCTGGTACCCGGCACCCCTTCAGGAGTCTGTGCTTCCTCCCTGTGCTTGTGTGTCGCTGTTTAGAAAACTGCTAAAAGCATTTGGACATGGTAACAATGGCAGCTGAGCTCTTGCCCTCAGCTGCCCTCAGCTGCCCTCAGCTGGAGGTTCCCTGTGTTCACTAGAAAACAGTGACCGGTCTTTGGGTGCTGTGTGTGAGTCACTTGGGACTGGGATGATGCTATCATCTCAGGATGAGAGGTGGGAACACCATGACTCAAGGAGGAGGAAGGGGCTGGGGCTCAGAGCTCGGGCTAACCACCCTCTCCTAGGTCATCGATGCTTATTACCAACGGGTCACCTCCCCTGGGTCCAGTGGGGCCACCTTCCTTGCAGTGTGCCGGGGCAAGGTGAGACCTTTGCGAGTCGCCCTCCCCCTGCCAGGCTTCTGGTGGGAGCTGGGGGCTATCAGCAGACTTGGCCCAGGGGCGCAGGCTGGCCCCCTGCCTTGGCCCTGCGCTGAGCAGACAGGAGGGAAAGGTGCCATGAACCGTGGGGGGCACTGGCACAGGCTGAGGAGAGGCAAGACCCAGGAGATGCTGAGTAAGGGAGGGCTGGCCATGGGGTTCTGGGAGCTATGGGCCTGGCTCAAGAAAGGAGCTTCCTTCTACCCTTGCCCATTGTAGGGAGAGGTGGCTGGAGGATTGGGGTGCAGACAGACCTTGAGGAAAAGTGTCAAGCTTGGGTGGAGGCAAGTGGGAAAGAGGAGTGCCCAAGCAGTTCCTGGGCCTGCGTCCTAGGCCAGCGAGGGGCTGGACTTCTCAGACACAAATGGCCGTGGTGTGATTATCACTGGCCTCCCATACCCACCACGTATGGACCCCCGGGTTGTCCTCAAGATGCAGTTCCTGGATGAGATGAGAGGCCAGAGCCAAGCTGGAGGTCAGGTGAGACACCACAGACCCAGGGGCAGGGGAAAAGCAAGAACCCAGCGACCAAGAGTCCCTGTGGTTGAGACTCTCGCCCTGTAGTTCCTTTCAGGGCAAGAGTGGTATCGGCAGCAGGCATCCAGGGCCGTGAACCAGGCCATTGGGCGAGTCATCAGGCACCGCCATGACTATGGGGCCATCTTCTTGTGTGACCACAGGTACAAATGGGCTCCCCCCAGCCACCCCAGACACTCCTACTGCTCAACGTCCTTTCTGTGCCCTGGACCCTCTTCCCTTGCATGAAGCCCATGGCAGCCTCTGACTCTGTGGGGTCTGAGCTTCCTGGCTCCACTTGGAGACCTATGTGGAGTGGAGTAGGCTACAGGGCAGGGATGGCCTTGGGCCCTTGAGCAGAGGACCCTTAGCTGATGACTACATACCCTCCAGGTTCGCCTATGCAGACGCCAAAGCCCAGCTGCCCTCATGGGTACGCCCCTACCTCAAGGTGTACGACAACTTTGGCCATGTCATCCGAGATGTAGCGCAGTTCTTCCGTGTTGCTCAGAAAATTGTGAGTGTCTAAATGCCCACCTGGCTGTGCTTCCCACTCTGGCCAAGGTGGGGATGGATGTCCCCCCACCTCAAAGAGCAACAGAAGAAGACCTCATAAACCCTTTGCTCTGCAGATGCCTGCTCCAGTCCCCAAGGCTCTGGCCCCAGGTACGGGTGAGGGAGAAGCTGCTGCCAAGGTGGCCTCATCACCTGGACCCCTCCTGTCCACCAGAAAAGCCACAAGTCTAGATGTGCACGTGCCCAGCCTGAGGCAGGAGCCAGCAGGTGTGTGGGGCCAGGTGCAGCTGGGTGGGGGCCGTGCAGGGCAGAGGCAGGAGTCTGCCTGGCAGTAGTTGTTTCCTATAGGCTGCTCCCCGCCCCCATAAATGCTGCCATACCAATGCTCCTGCAGGACTGCTGGCTGTGGAGGACCCTGAGCACAACTTGTGTGTGGAGTATGAGCAAGAGGCAGTCCCTGCCCAGAGGAGGCCTAAGGGGCTGCTGGCTGCCCTGGAGCACAGCGAGCAGAAGGCTGAGGCACCTGAGGATGAGGCCTACCCTGGGAAGAAGGTGGTCTGGGGCAGCGAGGGCGATGCTTGAGGATGACATAGGCCCTCAGCTCCTGAGGGCCAGGCTCTGCCCATTTGGCCTTGGCACCTTTCTGTGTACTCCTGAGTCCACTTCCCAGTGGGCAGGTGGACAAATGGCACGCCCAGTTAGGCTGTGCCCATAGCCCCAGACCACTGGCTCCCCGTGGAGGTACACCCTGGCCCTCAGGCAGCCCCCACTACACTGGTTCCCTGGCAGGTCATCCTGGCACAGTCCACAAGGCCTGGTGCTTCCTGCTACCTGCTGCACCTGAAGCTGACCTTTCCCAAGGCCTGGTCTGTAGGATGGGACCCCGAGTTCCTTCCTTCTCCCTCTGGCCTTTGCCTAGTAGCCCATAATTTCCTGAGTCTCACTTGGAGCTCCTTCCTGCTTCTTTCTGGGAGCCATCCCTTCCCCATTCCTGCTCTGCAGGCCCCCAAAGTGAGCCTGTGCTCACGTTCTAGAGCCAAAACTGTCCCTGTGGCTGTTCGCACACACTGCTACCTGCAAGCCATGGGGGTGGTCACATAACTCAGAAGATGGTGTGGGTTCCCCTACTGGGCTTGGTTCAGGCTGTTATCAGGGATCCCAGGGGGGTGTAACAGGTGCCCTCAGGGTTTGGGTTGAAGCCACAGCTGTGTCCCTTGCAGGCACCTGGTCACTCTACCCTGGCTCTTCAGTGTGAGAAGAGGCTGGCTGATGAGCAGAGAGGAGGAAGGAGGAAGGTCAGGCTGGTCACCCGCCGGGTATGTGGCCCTTGCTGCAGCCTGCTTGGCTGCTCACATCACTCTAGAAATCTGGCATCTGAACGGGTGGCCCCCAAACAAGCAGGTGTGAGCCAGAGCAGCCCAGGGAAATGGACTTCTTGGGTAGCTGTAATGTTGACAGCCGAGGGGGCTTCAGTTTGCAGATCCTTCTGTGGGTGGCATAGAGCCTATCTTCCTTTTCCAGCCACAGTGTGGCACAGCCCCTGGACACATTCTGTTGGGGCCTGCAGCTACCCATGATTCCTCCTGCTATGGTGGGCCACTGTCCACTTGACTCCAGCTTTTCCTGAGCTATAGCTCCGGCCTGTGTGGGGCAGTACCCAGTCTCAGATAAAAGTCCCCATGTCTCCAGTCTCATGATAAAAGCAACTGATTTGCAAGCTGAGGCAGGAAGCCCCTTTGCCTGTTGGAAAGCCCCAAGTTTGTCCATGTCCCTCAGCTTCTGGGAAGAACCCAGCAGTGCCCAGTGAGGGCTGGTGCCTGCAGGAAGTGGACTGGCTGCTGATGGGCTGGGCTGGGCTGGGCTGGGCTGGGCAGGGCAGGATGGAGTGTGGGCACTGCCTGGACCATCCTTGCTTTGGTTTCTTCAGGTCTGAGACATGCAGAAGTGGGGTGCAGCCTGTTGAGCATGCCTCTTGCTGTGAGCTACTGGTTCTCAGAGCTCCACTCTAGTTGCACCTGCTGTGGGGAGGAGCAGGGTGGCACGGTGGATTGCGGGCCTCCTGACTGCTTCTTTGTGACCCTAGCCAGGCTGAGTCCCAACCATGCCCCAGTACTGCAGCTGTTTTTCCACCCTCTGCTCCTCACCAGGCAGTAGCACCTACCATCCTGGGAGTCTTGGGGTCTGCAGTGCCCCAAGGGCAGGTGGGACAGGGCTGGTCCTGACAGCAGCCTTGACCATGTGTCTATCAGGAGGAGCCGGCGGCTGGTACACAAGAAGAGAGAGCGAAGCTGTTCATGGTGGCTGTGAAGCAGACACTGAGCCAAGCCAGTTTCGATACTTTTACCCAGGCCCTGAAGGTCTACAAGAGTTCTGATGACTTAAAAGCACTGGTGGCCTGCCTCAGCTGCCTCTTTGGTGAAGACCCCAAGAAGCACACCCTGCTCCAAGGTGCCTTGGCCTGCAGAAGGCTCTGCCATGCACAGGCCACAGCTGTGGGAAGGGTGGGGGCTACCAGGATGGGCATAAGGCTACTAAGGCCCAAGGTTGTTCCTGCTTTCTGGAACAGGCTAAGAGGACGGCCTGTGGTCCCCAGGGTCCCCAGCCCAGTGGCTGAAGGGCAGGGAGCCCACAGGTCCAGACTCACCCCCCACCAACAGGCTTTTACCAGTTTGTGCGGCCCCACCACAAACGGCAGTTTGAGGACATCTGCATTCAGCTCACTGGTCAAGGCTGCAGCAGCCGGACAGAGCCTGGCCTTCCCCACAGGCAGCAGGCAGTGCCAGCCCTGGAAGCCAGTGGTGAGTGGCCAGACCAAGGAGTGGGGGCACCTGGACTCGTGGGTGGGTTGGGCTTGGCCCAGCTTCCCTGCTCCTCTGGGGGATGATAAGGTCATTGTGGGGCGAGCCCTGCCCCCTCACCTTGCACAGTGCTGAGTCCAGGCTTCCCTGAGAGACCTGCATTTGTGATGTCGGGTACATGTGCCATGGTCCTGCACTACCTGTCTGCTCGTCTTCCTGCCTCTGTCTAGGCAGAGCTGAGAGTCCATTGAGAGACAGCGCCTGTCTCCATGCTTGCTGAAGATCAGCCCACCTCAGGGTTCCCCAGCACAGGCTTACCCAGAGAGGCCTCAGCTGTCAGAGAGACCCCACCCTCAGCGCTTGGTGCCCACTGGGATGATCTGTACCCCAGCTGTCCCCACTGCTCCAGTCCTGCGCTGAGGGACAGCCCTGCCCTTCCCAGTGGAACTAGCAGCTTCCCCAAGTGCCCAAGGCTTATGTGTGTCAGGTCGAGGAGGGTTGCAAGTCCTGGTCACCCTCAGCCAGGCCTGCCTTCTGTCCTGGGACTCCCAGGTCCTCAGGAGCATGTGTCTTCAGGAAAGAAGGATTCTGAGCTCAAGCTAACCCAATCCAAGGAGGTGGCCAGGCAGCTAGATCCTGGAGTGCACCTGAACCAGGGTGGGCCTCACCTATCCACCAGGCCACCCCCCACAGGTATCTAGCTTCTGCGGACCCCAGGTCAGGCCTACAGTTCTAAGGGGATCATATGTCACATGTGTTCTTAAGCTGGCTTAAGAACAGCTTTGAATCAGAGCCGTCCATGGAGGAAAAGGGCACTGTGTGTGCCTCAGGTTTTCCTGTACCACTCTCAGTTCTGCATGCCAACCAGTGTGAAGGGCTTTCCAGTGATTCCGGGGAGGAAGGGTAGGCAGAGGTGGGAGGGACACTCAACCCCCAACACTGTGCCCAAGCCATGTTGTGCACATCCCCCTAGGAGACACCCACAGCTGTCCACAAGTGCGATCCAGAGTAAACAAGCAGGGCCAGTCTGCTGTGAGTGCCTACCTGGCAGATGTCCGCAAGGCCCTGGGGTCCGCAGGCTGCAGCCAGCTCTTGGCAGCACTGAAGGCATACAAACAGGATGACAACCTCAACCAAGTGCTAGCTGTGCTTGCTGCACTGACCACTGCAAGGCCCGAGGACCTCCCCCTGTTGCAAAGCAAGTGGCCCCTACTGGGGGTGAAGTGGGACAAGAGTGCAGTGGGGAAAGGGGTGGGCAGGGCTAGGCCGTGTTTAGGAAAGAGCTCAGGCTGAACCAAGCTCTCTGCAGGATTCAGCATGTTTGTGCGTCCCCACCACAAGCAGCGCTTCCTACAGACCTGTGCAGACTTGATGGGCCTGCCTGTCTCAGGCACAGAACTACTGGGCCTCCAGGAGGAGAACCCCACCACGCCTCTGGAGCTCACCAATGGTGCTCCCCAACCAGGTGGGAAGTTTGCCAGCCTGTTCCTCCACCCTGCCCTGTCAGCCTCCAGGGGATCAGGAGGATGCACCTGACAACCTCTGACTCTCATCTGCAGGCCCCTCACAGTTACAGAGACCCAGAAGGACCCACAGCAAGATCTTCTCTTTCTTTAAACATACACCAGATGAGCATGAGGAGCCTAACTTGCCCCCTGGCCTTCCTAACCATGGTAAACCATAGGAATGGCTGTAGGGACTACTAGGCTTGGGGGTGTCCTGGAGCAGGCCCAGCAAACTCAAGCAGGCCTTTTGCAGCAGGCTTCTCGTGCCCAGGCTGCAGGGCAGAGAACACAGTGACCTTCCAGTGCCTCTCCTGTGACTTGCACTGCTGCCAGGCCTGCTGGCAACAGCACCTCCAGGTTGGTGCCTGGCTCTTGGGTCCTAACCAGGCATCGTCCTAGGTGTTCAGCCAAGGGGGGTGGGGGTGTGCTTTCAGCAGTTGCAGTACCCAGCAGGCATGCCCCGTGTCCTGTGTCTCCACAGCCCTCTAGGACATGTCCAGCCTGCTTTGCTGCCATCAGGAAGCAGAGCCTCACACAGGTCTTCTGGCCGAAGCTCCAGTGAGCATCCATGGAGATGCTGCAGGCCCCTGACACGGCTCCATGCTGGCTGGTCCAGCCCTGTTGCGGGCTATGGGCCTCCATCCACATCCTGATAGGGAGGCTGGCCTGGTGCTAAGTGCCAGGCCCATTGCAGGCTTCAGTCAGGTGGGAGCTGTGACTTGGGATCTGGGGCCACCCCTGAGAAACCTCAAAGCCTAGGTGGTCACCTGGAAGATGTCTCCTTCCCAGAGATTTCCCTGCTGCTGGCTCGTGAGAGCTGCTGTTTCAGCTGTGTGACTGCTGTCATTCAGGGACAGATCTAATAAAAACTGCTGGCAGTGGCACCCTGTTTATCACTTTGAGCAAGCCCTACAAGCACTGGTCTATGGGCAGAATTGCCCTCCCATCACCCTCAACCGCTGGCGCCGACCACACCCCAGGGCTCAGTCCAAGGCGGTTCTGGGAGGGGTGCCCAGGAGTAGGGGCAGTTGGTGGGTGGGGAGGGTTGGGGGTGGAAGTAGGGGGTTCCCGCAGGGTGTGACGAGGTTGGCCCGCCCTACGTGTCCCATATACTTGCTGCCTAGCAGCCGAGCTGGAGTGTGTGGGGCAGAGATCCCGGCCTACATTCGGCAAGGCTGGCAAGGGCTCATCCTGACCCCCAGAGGACCATGAGGGCGCCAGAGAGTCAGAGTCGATCATCCTTGCCCCCGCCGTGGGCATTGCCGACCCTGCTGCTAGCGATGGCCATGCGCGGGGTGGCGGATACACCCACGTACCTGTGGCAGGACACGGCGACGCAAGAGTGGCTGACCTGCGCCCAGTGTCCCCCGGGCACTTTCGTGCAGCAGCCGTGCCGCCGCGACCAGCCCACGACGTGTGGGGCCTGCCCGCCGCGTCACTACACGCAATTCTGGAACTACTTGGAGCGCTGCCGCTACTGCAATATCATCTGCGGGGAGCACGAGGAAGAGGCCCGGCAGTGCAGCGCCACCCACAACCGTGCCTGCCGCTGCCGCCGGGGTTTCTTCGCACACGCAGGCTTCTGCCTGGAGCACACGCAGTGTCCGCCCGGTGCCGGAGTGACTGCCCCTGGTGGGTGGTAGGCGTGGAGAGGGGTGCGGGAGCGGGAAATGGACAAGGGCACCCCAACTGACCCTGCCTTCTTCCTGCCAGGGACTCCTAGTCAGAACACGCAGTGCCAGCCCTGTCCAGCAGGAACTTTCTCAGCCAGCAGCTCGAGCTCAGAGCAGTGCCGCCCCCACCGCAACTGCACAGCTCTGGGCCTGGCCCTCAATGTGCCAGGCTCCTCCTCCCGAGATACCCTGTGCACCAACTGCACTGGCTTCCCGCTTGGCACTGATGGGCCTGGAGAGCCAGGTGAGCCAGGGTGGGGGAAGGGTGGGAGCAGCTACTTAGGGTCTGCAGCTTTGTGGAGGCGGGGACTTCTTCCCGGGGGTGGCAGAGGATGAAGATGCAGGTTGGGCGGAGCCTCACCTGAGGCCCCATGGGCACACTTTGCCACCCCTGAGGCAGCACTAGAAAACACTCCTTGAGAGCTAGAGGTAGGAGAGCCTACCAGGGAAGGGGCCGATCCTCGGCCCCGCCCCTACTCGCCCTGGGCATCCCGTGTAGCTCCCCACACACTGGCCCTAAAGCACCTTGGCCAGGAGTGCAAGTGGATGGCTTCCTGCTCTCCACCTTTGCCCAGTATTCCCCAGCACAGCTGAAGTTTCCATCGCTTGCTCAGTGCAGTTTTGTTCTGTGAACTCAGTGACGTGTGTCCTCCCCTCTTCTGCAGGGACAGAGGAGTGCGAGCGCGCCGTCATCGACTTCGTGGCTTTCCAAGACATTTCCTTCAAAAGGCTGCAGCGACTGCAGCAGGCCCTAGGGGAACCAGCTGATTGGAGTCTGTCGCCATCCAGGGAGGGCCGCGCAGCCCTGCAGATGAAGCTGCGGAGACGGCTCTCTGAGCTCAGCAAGGCGCGGCACGTGCCACTGCTCCCGCAGCTGCTGGCAGCTCTGCGTGCAGCCGGGCTGCAGTCCCTGCAGCGTAGCGTCCATGCTCGCTTCCTCCCAGCTGACTGAGTCCCAGCTTTTCGGCATATTTATTCCATACGGTGCACTTCTCACTTAGTCCTGCACCAGTATGGCTGTCAACCACACCAGAGACTGAGCAAAGTTTATTTTATAAAGCCACTTAAACCTGATACCCTCAAGTTGTGCCTCTACCCTTGGAGTGCAGGGATGCCTGGGAAGAACGGTCACACCTTTGATATTTCCTAACCCACACCCCACCCCTCAGACCTTAAAGCAGACCACCATCCACTTCCTGTGCTGGCTGGGGACGATCAGTCCTGGTAGGAGCAGCAGTGACATGGGCCTGAGCCCACTCTCCCTGCCTGCAGGGTATGCCCCCACTTCCTCTGTTAGCCCCCACTCTTGCTTGTGGCTGGATAGTGTTGCTTGGTGGCAAGCAATGGCATTGTTCCAGATGTCTTGGATCTCCAAGGGGTCCACCCAAGGCTAGCCCCCAGTCTCCAAGTCTTCTGAGGCTCCGAGGAAGTTCCATTCTGTCCAGACTGACCTGGAGGACTGTCCTACCACCCCCTCGTCCTCCATGGCAGCCAGGTCCTTCCCAAGGCTGGAGGCTCAGCCCTTCCTGCAGGTCCTGGGAACCAACCTATGTGACACCACCAGGTCCCCAGTGAGGGGAAAGGGGCCTCCCTGTGAGTCATGGAAACTGCACCTTGACACACCTGCTAGCTGCCGATTCATACCTTTCCCAGCCTCCTCTCAGGGTCCCCAGGGGAGGAAGCAGTCTGCTGTGACCTGACCTTAGACAAAGAGCCACCAGATCTCCGGTGCCCTGGCCAGGACAATTCCTGCAGCAGTTGGATGAGAGTGCCCAGGCAGTCAGGCCATAACTCGCCAGTCCCCTGGCACCCAAGGGTGGCAACTGTCTGCTGTAGTAACTATGTCTGGACAGCAAAGAATTCTGTCTTTGGGCTGTCTGGAGGGATGGATGGACAGGAGCCAGTCAGGCAGTCTTTATTTTGCATTCTTACCCTGTCCACACGGGAATGGGACAGCAGTCAGCCAGTTTCCCAAGTAGTGCTGCGTAGGCAGGTCAGAGAGCAGCTTACCTGCAGGGCCACTGCTCCCCAGAGGGTATCCCAACACCTGTTCCCAGGGCATATCTGGGACCCTCCCCTCATGGCCAGTCAGGGCCAGGTATGCATACCCAATGCACCGCTGACCTGGGCTCTGTGGGAACCCAGCCCACCTTACTCAACCAGATGCCCTAGGTACCACCCAAATGCCCCCAGGTACACTGCCCAATCTGCCAGAGTGGGGCAGGGGCATAAAGACACAGGCACCCAGCTCAACCTCCCCGTGTTACTCCACTCCCTGTGACATTAAAATGAGGTAAGAATGGGTCAATGGGTAGGTATGGCTTCCATGTCGTCTTATCCCTGTCCTGAGGTTGCAGCAAAACCCAGGGCCCTCCTGGCCTGCGGCCATCTGGACTAGATCTTCTTCAAGGGAATACTCGCCCCCACACCTGCTCCAGGACAAGCCACCGTCGCATCTACCTCTTCCATGGGCAAATGAGACAAAGCAGCTGCCACAGCCAAACTCCCACCTCTGACACAGCTCTTTTAGACTCCCCCTGGGTGGCAGGCAGGCCTGGGGAGGCCTGTCCAGCCAAGACCTTGCCTCCCACCCTCCTCAGTCTGGGCTGAAGAGGGCTCCAGGGCCCTCGGGAGTGTCAGGCAGGACCTAAGGCCTACAGTGGCCAACATGGAGTCAGGCAGACTCAGCTGCCCATGACCCCTGGCAAAAGCCTCTGGATACCTACACTTTTCCAGACACAGAAAAAAATTTGTCTTAGAGAAAACATAAAGTGAATAAAAGAACCAAAGGGCAAAGCAAACCCAACCCCCAGGATCAGTGGCATAGGAGCCAGCAGGGAGCACGCTCCTCCAGCACTAGGGGATGAACCGTCCAAGACGGCAGAGCTGGCTGTGCCTACGTGATGTCTCTCTGCCGTGGCGGCCGGTGGACGTTTCGCACGACGCACTTCACCATCCATTCAATGCCTTCACGTACTCCTTTGCTGCAGAGACAGTGGGTGTAAGCGAGGGCTGGCTCTGGTCCCAAGACCCCTAAGCGGGGGAGCCTGCACTCACCCGGTGAGTGCAGAGCAGGCCTGGGTCAGACAGTCTCGCCTGCCGATCTTACAGGTGCAGTCGCTAAATGCGGTCTTGATGTCAGGGATTGAGAGGCACGTCTGGTGGAGGAGGCAAGGCTCTGAGGAGCAGCCCATGGCCTGCCCCGCTTTAGCCTTCAGCCCGGTGCTTTCAGAGGGTGCCAGACCCTCGCCCCAGAGGACCACGTGAAGCAAGGCCCTCCCAGGATGCCAGAGTCCTCATACAGAGGCCACAGTCAGGATACCACAGTCACTCCATGTCCACCCAAGACTGGTCATGACACTCCGGCGAGGGGTCACCAGGAACCCAGAGCTGCCCTGATCCTGAGGACAGCCTTTACAGTGAGCCCCAGGCAAGGAGCAGAGGTGAGGCTGTGAGGCCCAAGGGCAGACATGAGGGAGGGGAAGGAGCAGCAGCCATGGGCAGCTAAGGACGATTCCTGCCCTTATCAGACACCCCTCATTAGTGGTTCTGAGACTCTGGGAAGCAGGTGAGGTGCACTAGGTCCACAGGGAGTGGGGGGCGTGAGGCACTGGGCACAGAGCCTCCCCAGCCCTCTCTGCTTGCTGCCTCTTCTGTGCTGAGCCCCGCCACAAGACACCAGGGACTTAGTGTAGCCAGCAGTTCTGGGGCAGCATCACCTCAGAGGGGGCCCTGGCTTGAGGGGTGGTTGGCATGGATGCTGGTCCTTACCTACCTGCACTCCCCACCCTAGCCCTTTGAGCTCAGAACTTTTGTTTGGGTCTCCCCACACCCTGGGCAGAGCTCAGCTGCCCTCTAGTGGAGAGAAGGTGTCCCTGCCTTTCCTGGGGAGGGGGCAGCCATGTGCCCCGGGTGGGAGAATCTCCAGCAGAGGATGGCCTGCCCAAGCACTGGTGGCTCTAGTGACACCCAGAGTGGAACAGAGCTCAGCAAGCTGGAGGTGCTGAGGGTTGGGGCAGAAGGGGCCTCGAGAAGGGCTCTGTACACCGAGGTGGACACTGGGCCTACATGCCTGAGGATGCCTCCCCATGCCCTAGAGAAACTTTGAGGAGGCAGGGTAGGGCTCACCTCTACATCCTGCTTGTTGGCCAGCACCAGGATGGGGACACCATCAAGAGACTCACTCGAAACCACCTTCTCTGGGGAGGTGAGAGAGGGGGTACCTCACATGCTGCGTCCTGCCTTGACTGCGGGGCCTGCCCAGGGGCCCGCAGGCACAGTCAGAAGGTACAGGGCTCCCTCCTCCTCCCGCTTCATCACAGAAAGTGTGCTTGGGGCCCTCTCAGTGAGGACAAGGACACTTCCAACTAGGTGCTAGGCCAGCCTCTCTCCAGGCTAGCTCTGGACATGTGGGACATCCAGACTGGACCTGACCTTTCCCCAGGGTCCTCCCTACAAAGCCTGGGACTTCATCATCTCTTTCCCTTCTGGGTGTAACCAGGCTACACTCACCAAATGCCTGCTTGGACTCTGTCAGTCTCTCCTCATCGGTGGAGTCAATGACATAGATGACGCCATGGCATTCCGCATAGTACTGGAAGGAAACAGTGGGAGCTGGGACTGGAGCTGCCACCCCGCCAAGGGCAAATTCAGCCAGGCCCTGCACTACGGCCACCAAGAGAGGCCCACGAGAGGGAAAGACAGGCAGAAACTGGCAGCCACCCCAGGAGCCATGGTCTGGGAATAGGCACGGCTCCAACTGTAAGACTGGCAGGGTGCCCTTTGGGGTTGGGGTAGATTCAGCAGTGAAGGTACCCAGCCCCTTGAGAGCCCTGGTGAGGCAGCTGGCCTTCCTCTGCCCATCTGCTGCTCCTGAGAACACACATGCAGCCTTCAGCCCAACGGTGGTGAGGAACAGGTAAAGGGAAGGCATGGGCTGGAGGAGCCTAGATGGCAGTGCAGTTCCCATAAGGGTGCATGTGGGCACTCGTGTGGAGGCTGGCACAGATGTGGCTGCAAGGCGTGCCTCCAATGAGCCTCCCAGAGCTGCTTACTAAGCCGCCTGCCTGCCCTTTCCGGGACAGTGCCAAATGCTGAGCTCAGACCTCTACAGGCCAGACCAGCACCACAGGCAAGACACATGGCAGGCAAGGAGCTACAGACCCACGCGGTAGAAGGGACCAGGCCTAGGAAGTGCATTTCTACCCATCAGAAAAGATCATTAACCCAGGCACATCCACGAGGCACAGACAAGACACGCCTGCCGTTTTACGGCCTCAGGGTTAGGCCAGCTCCTCCTCCCCAGCACAACATAACTCAACACTGACTTAGGAGAAGGGTGTGTTTGACAGGGCAGGAGGAGTGAGTGTCACATGCACCTGAAAGTGGAGAACAGGATGGGAAGCCAAGAGTGGTGGTCCACACCTGTAATGCCAGCACTCGAGGAGGCTGAGAGGCAGGAGGACTGCAAGCTCAAGCTGAGCCCGGGCAGCTTAGCAAGACCACCTCAAAATTTTAAAAAAGGGCTAGAATATAGCTCAGTGTGAAAGCCCTGGGTTTGTTCCCCAGTACGAGGAGGGCTGGTGAGGAGGGGTGGAGAGACAGCAGCCTGCTGGCTCTGGAAGATCCTTAGGGACCCCACCACTGTAATAGAAAAGCTACAGCACCTGCAATTTCCACAGTGGAGCCAGATGTCTTCCAGGGCTCTGCAGTGAGACCCACATATGAGAGCTGCTTTGGCTACTGGAAAGTGGACTGCCCTCTTGCTACAGAGGCATGGCACTGGCAGGTCTTACTATGGAGCCCTGCACAGTTGGGGGGGGGCTCCCCCCTTCAAGGGATGCTTTGTGGGGTTTATAGTAAGCCCCCAAATCAGCACATGGTACCATAGACCCAAGCAAGGCAGAAGTGTCATGGTAACCACAGGCCAGACTGATGGAACATGCAGCCAGAGCAGCCCATCATTCCTTCCTGGCAAAGGTGGACAACCCGGCAGCAGCCAGTGAGATGGAAATGGGACATCAACCCCCCAAATGAGGGCTCACATCTGTGGCCACATGGAGACCTTGTGTAAGCAAAAGAGGGAAACACCCAAGCATGGCTCATGGCTGGCCCAAATGAACATCCTCTGGGATAGGCCAGAGGTATATGGTAGCTGCACTAGTCTTTCTCAAGCCAGGTCTTAAGGGACAGAGACTGCTGGGGCTCACATCTAGATGTCCCTCCAAAGCCTCATGTGCTCACAGGTAGGGCTTTTGGGAGATGACTGGATCATAGGTCTGTGGTCCTGGAGTAGCCCACCACTGTGTTTATAGCTGGGTGTGATGCTGAGATGAAGACTGGTGGGAAGAGATGGTCACCATGGTGTGACCTGGAATGGCACATGGCTATCGTTCCTTCTCCCTTAATCTTGCCCCTGCTCCTTGCCTGCCACATCTTAAATTTTTTCTTCTCTCCCATGTGCCACTCTGCCTTGAAGCCAGTCGACTATGGACTGAAACCTCTACAAACTGTGAGCCAAATAAACCTTTCCTCCTTTAACTTGTAGGTGTCAAGTATTCTGTCCTCGCAACAAGAAAGTAACTCGGACAGAGCCTAAGGCATACCATCCCTGTGGACAGAGACCAGGCAGTCCAGCTGGTCCTCCCTGTGTGAGAAGTTATGGCCAGAGACTGGCATGTGTGCAGACCTGTGGACAGCAGCACAACTACTCGAGACCTGGGGCAGGTGGAAGCAGCAGTTATATGGAGTGATCCATCTCCAGGTCCACTACAGCATCCACTGGGGATGAGGTGACTTGGCAAGCTCAACAGTGATGTAGTGCTGGACAATGAAGATGCAGTAGCCATGGTGAGAGACTACAGGCCTAATAGGACAGGCTTCATATACCACTGAGCAAGACTGATGGAGCCACCACCAGGTGCTCAGCCTAACAGCAGCAGTGCCAATGAGCCCAACGGTGCTGGGTGGCATCTCCTAAGGAAATCAGAGGGCCCGTGGGTGGAGTTTGTCTTCTCTGGAGCAATGGGGGTCCCTCAGGTATGAGACATCAGCACATGATCCTATGTACCATCACATCAGCCCATGAATTGCATGCCATAACAAAGGACCTTGTAAGCCACTCATAGCACAGGCTGCCCATCCAGACACTCTCATATGGGGTTTAGCCAGCTGCCATGCCCATGAGGAGACAGCAAACCAGAGGCCCAGATCCCAGGATGTGACCAAGTGTCCCAACTGGAGACTGTCCTCAGGCACTGGGCTTGAATAAGGACACAGCACCCAAGAACCAGGGTGAGAGCAGAAGCTCCTACTCCCGTCTCTCCCAGGACCCTGAGGGGCTGCCTATCCCAACTCTGGGGTCTATAGGACTAGGGGCCTTGCCCACCAAAGCAGCCGTCTGAGCCAAACCCGAGACACAAATCATGGTTATGTGGGGCATGCTGGGCTCCTTGTGTCCAGATGGACCCCACAATGGCAGGGTTAACAGCTTAGGGTGGCAAGAAAGGCTGCCAACTCAGGAAAAGAGCTCAGACCACCAGAATGAGGTCACAGCCCAGCAAAAGAAGTGGTAATAAAGACGAGCACAATGCCACACGAGATGCAAAGACTCTAGTCCAGCCCTTCACTTTTTTTTTTTTTTTTTTGGTTTTTCTCCGGTACCGGGAACCGAACTCACGACCTTGCGCTTGCCAGGCAGGCACTTTTGCCGCTGAGCTAAATCCCCAGCCCAGCCCTTCACTTTTCTCTGCCAGTTTCCCTTAGGAGGAGCTACTCCCCAACACAGAGGCACAGATCCAAGGAGAGTACAGGTGGGTTGTGGCCAGTACAGGCATGTGAGCTCCAGTGTGGCCTTGCTTCCAAGAAGCAGACTATGTGCACAGTAGATGGCCTAACTTTGGCTCCCACTTTGGCTGCTAAGAGGCACCCTACCAGGTCATACCTGCCACAGTAGTGACCCACAGGAAGCAATATGGAGTCCTGCCCAGCTCTGGCTGACACAGTCCATTCACGACCAACCAACTCTCCTCCAGTGCTTCCCATTGGGCCAGCCATTGTCTCACTGACCCAGTCGCCCAAGCTGACCTTTCCCCTGTGCCCTCCCTGCTGTCTTCCTGGTACTGATCCTTAATATGCATGCTATACCCAACCTATCTTGACATCTATTCCCACCCTGTGACAGTAATGTCATCACCTGTATGACTACCCACATACACCAGGTATTTGAACCAAGAAGATCTCAACTTGTTCATCTTTTGTCTGACCTAAGTGGCCATAGAGGGTATGTCAGAAACTTTCTGGTCACAGGACAGATGCCACCCTTTTATCTAGACGTCATGGTAGGTGGGAATAATTTGGTAGGTCCTAGGAAAGGGAACTTGGGTCAAAATCAGAATGTGGGCATTGGTTCTAACACAGGGCAACTGGCAGGTATCAGGGTGGCCAACGCATCTGCAATTCAGCCATGAACTACCCCATACCCACCATGCCAACCCATGGGTCAGGTATTCCCTGACAGAACAGCTGGGTCTATCCTGCTTAGTGCTGGATTTAAAGTCTGAGACAGGCTGAGCAGGACAGAGATTATATTCTAGGGGCATGCAGGGTGAGGGATAACACACTGTAGTCTCGGTAATGTCTAAAACCTTTGTTAAAAGGGGAGGCAATTGCTATCTACCTTTTTAAAATTTTTTTATTTTTGGTTTTTTTCTGGTACCAGGAATCGAACTCACGACCTTGCCCTTGCCAGGCAGGCGCTGTGCCACTGAGCTAAATCCCCAGCCCCTGCTGTCTACCTTTGAGGATATGCTCCCGTAGATAGGGAAGAGGCCACCACGACAAGTTGGTAATAAGCTAGAAGGCAGGCGGGCTGACCCACCAGGAAACATGGGCCTTGTGCCTTCCCCACTGAGGAAGAAACTGAGGGTCTCTTAGTTTTTAGATGTCTTGCTGGCTCTGTGAAACAGCCAGCTGCATGATTTTCCCCACAGGTTTGAGCCCAAGCTGGGGCCTTAAATATTCCAGGTATTGATAAGATGTTTAGGTTGTTTCCCAAAACACTCAAAAAAACTGAAGGAGATTCCTTAACTTTCATATAAATCCCATTCCTGGCCCCTCTGTTGGGGACTTGTACTTGTTGAACATCCTTTTCTTTGCTGTCTGCCAGAGGACAGGCTACAGCCCCCTCTGAGTTAACCCCAGTAAGTTCCCTATACTGACTGGTGAGCAGTGTTTCTTTTTTTGGAATCTCAACTAGCCCTACTTGGAGAAGGCCAGGCATGCCTTTGTGGGACCTCCCCTACTGTCACTTTTGTGGTGACTCCGGCTGAGAGTTTGACAGGGATAAGCAGGAAATAACTGGAGAAAATCCTCAGGAACAAGGTACGTAACAGGCTCTCTCACTGAGGAAGAAACTGAAGGTTGCCATCTGGAAAGAAACTGCACAGGGGCAGGCAGTGCCAGGCAAGGGGAAAGATGGTGGATGTCTTACCTTATCCCATAAAGACTGCAGCTCTTCCTGTCCCCCTAAGTCCCAGAACATGAGGCGAGCCTTTCCTACATCCACAGTGCCAACTAGGGAGAAGAAAGAACAGGTAAATTTTTGACCTTAATCCTTGACACACAAGTCCCAACTCTTCCATGGACAGGGTAAACCACATTAGTGCCCCTGGCAGGGAGGTTGAGCAGAGGCTCAGGGCTCTGGTCACTGGCCGACTAGGCTGTGGACATCACAGCATCCTTAGGGGTCCCCTTAAATCCAAAGCCTTAAAGTGTCCCCTTACTATTTAGACCCACGGTGGTAGTGATTTTAGACAGATTCATCCCCTTGTAGTTCCTGTTAAACCGGGTTTTTGACTGCTCCAGGAAGGTCTGAGGAGAGAGGGAGAGATAATAAGAGGCAGTTAGAGAGCAAGTTTTCCAAGTCAGCTCCCCAAATATCCCTTCTTGGGTCTACCCATTAAAAAATGAAAGGATGAAACAAGCAGAAGTGCTCTTCAAGAAGCTAGTGGAGGCCAGCATGGTGGCACACACCAGCAGTCCCCCAGCACTGTGGGAGCGTAAGGCAAGAGGACTGCAAGTTGGAGCCCAGCCCTGGCAACTTACTGCGACCCTGTCAAAAAATAAAAATACTGGGGATTCAACCAGTAGCAACCCCACCACCAGAACCACACAAGCTGGCAGAGACCATCCTGTGGCCTCAGGAGGGATTCGGAGTCAGTCTGGGCAGTGAATTTGCAGCTGCCAAGATGAAAGCTAAACCAGACCACCAGGCAAGGGCGCGGCGCTGGTAGGGGAGCAGGTACCTACCGTCTTCCCAGCATTGTCCAGGCCCAGGATCAGGATGCAGTACTCGTCCTTCTGGAACATGTACTTGTACAGCCCCGACAGCAGCGTGTACATCCTGCCCTGGGCACCCCAAGAGAAGTCGTGGCGCGCACAACCCGCACCCGCCTCCCGCTGGCCTCCCCGCAGGGCTCGTCCGTCCTGCGGGCTGCTTAGATCTGGGGCCAGCGTGGCTCCCAACCCCTCGTTCCCCGCGGGCTGACCCTGCCTCCACAACCAGCCACCACCTCCTCCCGGGCCGCTCCCACTGCGGAGGTTCCCCTCGCGGCAGCGGTCAGCCTTTCAAACTCCAGGCCCGTGCCTGTCCCTCCCGCTCTGAAAACACTCCTCGGCCTCCCCTCCCACTAGCACAGCTCCCAGTCACGGCTCGGGGCTGGCGAGCTCCAGCTCCGCGCCTCAGGCCAGGCTCCCGCCGCGGACCCGCCACAGGGCCCCGGGCCCCGGCCGCCTGCGCCCGGCCCACCCCTGGGATCCCGGCCCCACCAGCCCCGCTTCCGCCGCCCCTGTGACCCCGCGTCCGTCCTCGCCACCCTGTCCTGCCGCCCCTGCCCCGTGCCGCGGCCAACCTGCTCCGCCGGACTCTCAGAGCCGCCGTCGCGCCCCTCACCCCGCTGACCCGGCGCTGACCTCCCGCGCCGCCTGACGGGACAGGGGCGGAGCCGCGTCCCGGCAGCCCCCGCGCGCAGTGACCCCTGCGTGCGGGCACTTCCGGCAGCTGAAGCGCCGGAGAGGAAGTTCCGGCTGTAGGCCAGGCCGGCGAGCGGCGGAACGGCGGGTGGCGGGCCAGCCGGCCGGCGGGTGTGCGAATTGCAAACCCTGGCTGCGGTCCCACGACGAGGAGGCGGAGGGGCGGCGCGCAGGGCCGAGTCCGGTTACCCCCCAGCGGTCGCCCTTTGTGAGCGAGCTCGCACCGTTTAAGGGAGGCGTCCCTTCTCGCCTGGACGCTGGCTGGGGCTCACGAGCAGGGCGCGGGTCCGGGGCTCACCTGGCTGCTCTTCCTTCAGCTGGCCGCGCCGTTCCTCCGGGACCGGTCCCGCCGTCCGAGAAACCAGCCTGTCTGTCGGGATGGATGAGGAGAGCCTAGAGACGGCCCTCCAGACCTACCGTGGCCAGCTGCGGCAGGTGGAGCTGGCCCTGGGTGCGGGCCTGGACGCCTCCGAGCAGGCGGACCTGCGCCAGCTGCAGGGCGACCTGAAGGAGCTGATCGAGCTCACCGAGGCCAGCCTGGTGTCTGTCAGGAAGAGCAAACTGCTGGCCACGCTGGACCAAGAGTGCCCACCCCGGGAGGACGCCGAGTACCTGGCGTTCCAGAAGGCCATTGCCGAGGTCGCGGAGGCGCCCGCCACTCCCAGGGCAGACCTGGAGTCCGGCCCTGAGGGAGAGGCAGCACCTGAACCCACTGAACCTGGGCAGGAGGAGGAGGACCAGGAGGAGGAGGACCAGGAGGACGAGCTCAACGGAGCAAAGGTGAACGCCCCCTACTACAGTGCGTGGGGCACCCTGGAGTATCACAATGCCATGGTGGTGGGCAGCGAGGAGGCAGAGGATGGCACAGCCTGTGTCCGCGTGCTCTACCTGTACCCCACTCACAAGTCCTTGAAGCCGTGCCCGTTCTTCCTGGAGGGGAAGTGCCGCTTCAAGGAGAACTGCAGGTAAGCTCTTTGCTGCCCGCAGTTCGGGGCAGGCAGGCTCTCTCTCTCCACTGGGAGTCTTTTGTCCTCTCCCAGCAGAGTGCTGACGAGGGGCAGGCTTTTTGCACAGCGGTGGGCGTTTAGCTCGATTTTTTTGGGTAGATAAAGAAGTCGGGAAGGGCTTATCTTGAAAAGAATAAGCACTGCCCCACCGTCCGTTTTATTCTCCCGAGTGAGATTTTTTAAATACGTGTTTTTCCCTCTTTGCGGTGCTGGGAATCAAACCCAGCCCTTCCTGAATGCCAGGCAAGCACTGTACCCCTGAATTACACTCCCAGCAAACAGAATTTACTTACGGAAAATTTCAGACATACAAAAAGTTGGAGTGTAATAACAACTGCCCATCTTCTGCCATCCAACTTCTTTAGGTATTAAAGTTTCCAATCTCGTTTTATCTGTTTTCCCTGCTTTGCTCCCCGCCACCCCGGGCTACTTTAAAACAAATTCCAGGAGTTAGTTTTGTTTTTTTAACCATAAATACTTCATGGTGAACCACTAATCTAACATAAAGATGCTGCTGAAGAAGTAACCTCTGTGTTGATAACAAATGTGACAGGAATCTCTCATGTGAATACACTTATTGCCATGATGTCTTACGTGTGTAGCTTTATTTTTACTACTTTTTACTTTATTTTTTGTTTGTTTGTTT
>NW_004955528.1:490318-517761 GCF_000276665.1 Chinchilla lanigera | reverse complement strand
GAGAGAGAGAGAGAGAGAGAGAGAGAGAGAGAGAGAGAGAGATCGATCAGAGATTGAACTCAGGACCTCTGCACTGAACTACACCCTCAGCCCTTTTTTTATTTTGAGATAGGGTCTCACTAAGTTGTCAAGTTGGGCTCACACTTTCAGTCCTCTTGCCTCGGCCTACCAAAATGCTGGGATTATAGGTGTGCATCACCATGCCGAGATTATTTTTAAGTTTTTAAAATAGAAAGTACAATACCATATTATTTACTTGTAATTTGTTTTTTTTAGCATTTTTTATCTGGGTGTTTGTATGTGTAAGACTGAGGTTGAACCCAGGACCTCACAAGTTCTGAACTATAGCCCTAGCCCTTAATAAGCATGTTTTTGAGAGCCATCCAAGTTTTTTTTTTTTTTTGTGGTATCAGTAATCAACCTCAGGACCTTACACTTGCCAAGCAGGCACTGTGTGGCTGAGCTACATCCCCTGCCCTTTTTTTGTTTTGTTTTGTTTTGTTTTCAGCCTAAGATCTTCACACTGAACTACATCCCTAGCACTTTTATTTATTTATTTATTTTTGAGACCAGGTCTCACTAAGTTTTACATGCATAACTCAAACTTGCTATCCTCCTGCCTCAGTCTCTCCTAGTGCTGGTATTGCAAGCATGTACTACTGTGCCTGGGTCCAAGTTGATATTTATAGAACTGTTTTATTCATTTTAACCTGCTGTTGTTTTCCTTCGTGAATATTCCATATCTTATTTATTCTTTCTCATTCTGATAGTTCATTGCTCACTTACTGCAGACAACATGCAGTGAATATCTTTGTACATGTTCTGTTGCACCTTTTGCCTGTTTCTGCAGTGTGTAACCGGTGTGTGCACGTTTTAGTGCAGAGGTATGCGTGTTTCTGGTTTCTGTGGAAAGGTACCTTTTTTTATGCTAGGTATTAAACCCAAGGTCTCATTTGTGCTAGCAAGTGCCCTATCACTGAGCTATACCCTTAGCCCACTAGTCCTCTTCTAGCTGCTCACAGTGACATTGTCTAACTTTGAGATTTGTGCCCATTGAAAGGTAGGGGAGACTGGGTGTGGTGGCGCACGCTTGTTAATCCCAGCACTCAGGGGGCCGAGGCTGGAGGATAACTTCGGGTTTGAGGCAAGCCTGGACTACACAGTGAGTTCAGGGCCAGCCTAAACTGCATATCGAGACTCTGTATCAAGAACACCCACCCCACCCCCAAAAAAAGGAAGAAGGAAGAAAGGTGATGTAATGACATCTGGATATAATTTGTATTTCCCTAATTACTAGTAAGGTTTAACACTTTTCACAGATTTGTTTAATTTAATCTCTTTCTCACAGTTACTGGGAGGGTGGACTGCATTAATGTGTGCAAAGAATGTAGAAGGATGGATGTAACAAGGAGCAAGCACCGATGGTCTTCTTTACCTTATTATTGTAAAATAAGTTCAGAAATAGAAAATAAGCATAGGGCTTAGAGCAGTCCCCCACTTTTTAGTTTCTTGGGGAAGACAGTTTTTCCACAAATGTGGGAGGGATGTTTTCAGAATAATTCAAGCACATTAGATTTATTGCTTGCTTTATTTCCATTATTACATTATAACATATAATGTTATACATTATACAATTCATCATGATGCAGAATCAGTGGGAGCCCTGAGCTTGTTTATCTGCAACTTGATACTCCATCTGGGGGTGCTGGGTGACAGTGACACCTGAAGTGGGTTGCTTATGTCCAGTCTACTCCAAAATCTCATTTTACTTGCTGTCACTGCAAACAAAGAAGAATTTTGGAAATCAAACTAGGCTTTCCAGGGCTTCTATAATTATCTCAGGATATTCCACCTTGATTTTAATCCAGCACATGGGGAGATTTGATGGTGTCTCAAATGTACTTTTAAGGTCACTGTCTTTTTTAAAAAAAAACTTGGTAATTATCTTGTTTGTTTTTATTAGTATGTATTTGTAGTGTATAATGTTTACATTCCTTGTGGGGAATTGGTACATATACATGACACATGTTGATCCTTTTTTTCATGCTCTTTCCTGTACTTTTCCTCTCCCTCCATCTTTTGATCCCTTTCCCCTTTTAGAAAGATCTACCTCCCTACTTCCTATTGTCTATCTTTTACTGGCTCTTTATTTTACTTTGGATTTTTGATACAAGAAAAACCATGCAATATTTAAGTTTGTGTGTCTGGTTTATTTCACTTAACATTATGTTTTTGGTGTATCCATTTTCCTACAAATAACTCATTTTCTTTGTGGCAGAATAGTATTCATTGTATGTGAAAACCATATTTTCTTTATTCATTCATTGTTGGCCGACATTTGGGCCACTTCCAAGATTTAGCTATTGTGAATTGTAGTGCTATGAACATGGGTATGTATGTATCACCGTAATATGATGTCTTTAACTTTTTCAGGAAGATATTTACATGCGAAATAGCCGAGTCAAATGGAATTTCTGGTTTCACTTTTTTGAGGAATCTCCACAGAGATTTCCAAAGTGGTCATTCCCACCAGCACATTCCCACCAACAGTGCAGAAGTGTTCCTTTTCCTCTGCAGCTTCTCCAGCATTTATTTATTTATTTAGCTACTTTCTTTGTTAAATTAATTGATTTTTTTTTTTTTGAGACAGGGTCTGGCTATGCAGTTTAGACTGGCTTTGAACTCACTTTGTAGCCCAGGCTGGCCTCGGACTTGCAGCAATCTTCCTACCTTAGCCTCCTGAGTACTGCAATTAGAGGCATGCATCACCAGGCCCAGCATAATTTTGATTTTTATTAGTATATGTTTGTGGTACACAATGATTACATTCACCGTAGGGAGTTGGTGTATGTATATAACACATTTTAATTCTTTTTATACCGCCTTCCCCTCACTCCATCTCTTGGTCCTCTTTCAAATGCTACATTCCCCATGGAATTGCCTAGAAGGGAACAGGATCCAAGAGCCCGTAATCCACAGAAAGCGATGAGAATCTCTCTGGGGAAGATGACAGGGTGGGTGCTAACGAGGCTGCCCTTTCCACTTTACTGGTTTATTGTGTCCTTCCAGTATTTATTTTCCTTTTTTTTTTGGTGTGTGTGTGTGTGTGTGTGTGTGTGTGTGCGTGTGCGCATTTTATAGAAAAATGAGTGGCAATCACAGCTTTGGGATTGACCTGAGCTGTCAAAGTCTCTCCAGGTTGCTCTCCCATGTAGTTGTATCTATGATTTTTTTTTCTTTTTTAACCGTATATTGAACCGAAGACCTTGTGCTTGCCAGGCAGGCACTGTGCCGCTGAGCTATATCCCCGGCTCTTGATTTCTTTTTTTTCTTTCTTTTCTTGTCTGAGACAGGGTCTTGCTATGCAGTTCAGGCTGGCTTTGAGCTCCTTGATCTCTTGATGACAGCCATTCTTTCTGGGATAGGATGGAATCTCAGGGTTGTTTTAATTTGCATTTCTTGAATGACCAGTTATATAGAGCATTTTTTTGGTATATTTATTTGCTGTTTGTACTTCCTCACCTGAGAAACGTTTGTTCATTTCAGATGCCCATTTTTGGATTGGGTCTTTAAATTTGGGGGGTCTGATATTTTTTCTTGAGCTCTTTATATATTCTAGATGTTATTTGTCTGAAGAGTAATTGGTAAAATTTTTTTCCCATTCTATGGGTTGTCTCCTTTTTTTGGAGATAGGATCATGCTAGGTACTTCAGGCTGACCTCAAATTCACAGTGACTCTCCTGTCTCAGTCTCCCAATTGCTGTGATTACATGTGTGTACTACCACACCTGGCTTCCCCAATTTTTTAGGAAAAGTTTGAGAGGTATTGGTGTTAGTTCTTTAAGCATTTGATAGCTAGGCTGGGGTTACAGTTCAGTGGTAGAGTGCATGCCTAGTATTCTGGAGGCTCTAGAGGCCCTAGGTGAACCTATCACTAAAAAAAAATAGACTTCCCTGTAAAGTCATCTGTCTTGAGACCTTTTTTTAGGCTTTTTTTTTTTTGGTCTGGGACCTTTTGTTAAGGTTGGTATTTTTTCATTATTGATTCAATTTCCTTGTTATAGAGCTATTCACATTTTCTATTTTTTATATCTGTTTAGAAGTTTCTAGAAATTTGTTATCTAATTTTTTGGCGGTGTATTTTCTTCATAGTATTCTCTTATAATCATATTTATTTCTTTAAGGTCAGTGGCAGGTTTTCTACTTTCTCTCCTGATTTTTTTTGGTTTTTTTTTTTTTTGTTTGTTTGTTTTGTTTTTTTTGTCCGGTACCAGGAACCGAACTCACGACCTTGCGTTTGCCAGGCAGGCGCTTTGCCGCTGAGCTAAATCCCCAGCCCCTCTCTCCTGATTTTAGCAACTTTTTTTTTCTTTTTTGGTAGTGGTGGTGCTGGAGATTAAACCCAGGGCTTCAAGCAAGTTAGGCAAACACTCTAACACTGAACTATATCCCCAGCCTGTTTTTTAAATTTTATGTTTGAAGCTGAGCATAGTGGCACTCTCACATATAATTGCAGCAGTGGGGAGACTGAGGGGGGAGGCTTGAGAGTTTGAATCTCACCTAGGCAACTTAGTAAAACCTTGCCTTAAAATAAAAAGTAAAAAGGCCTGGGGATGTAGCTCAATGCAAAGACCCTGGGTTCATTCCCCAGTACCACTTAATTAATTAATTAATTGATTATATTTTATGAGGTAAGGTCTCACTAAGTTGCCGAGGCTTACCTTGCACATGTAATCCTCCGCTTCAGCCTCCTGAGTAGCTGGGATTACAGGTTTACATGGCTGATTTTAGTAATTTGAATGTCTTTTCTTCTTGGTCAGCCTAGTTGAAGCTTTGTCAGTTTTGTGCATCTTCGCTGTAGTCAGGGTTTGCAAGGGGAACGTGTTAATACAGGAAGACACATAATTTATAGGATTATTTTATAGTAATCACCCAAAGAATCAAGTTCAAAAGAGTGCAGGAAATCTTTCCACACACTAAAGACCCAAAGAATCCAGTTGAGGCCCTGGAGCCCACGACAATATCTTGTGCAAGCCTGTTTCCCAGATCTGCTCTGGAAAGGCCCAAAAGTCAGTGGTGGAAGCTAGAAAGTCTGTGCCAGTGGGATGCAGGATCTGTGCTAACAGGCTGAGGGATCTGTACTAGAGCCAGGAACTGATGCTGAAGGTAAGAACCAGAGCTCCCCCAAAAAGTACCACAACCATCCTCAGTGACAGTGAGGTCCCAAACTACCCCTTCTACGAGAACAGCCGAGTTTCATATCAGGAAAGCCAGCATGACAAGCTCCTCCAGGAGAACCGACAGCCCCCAGTTCTTCCCTCCACTTCTTTTTATTTTGCTGGCAACAGTCCTCAGGTGGGCCCACCACACCCAGCACCATGCTAATTCAGTTCAGCTGGGTTCAGTTGACCACAGTTGTCAGCCCACCATGTTGTTTTTGTCATTCTCTATTTTCAGTTTCATCTCTTTCCATCTAATCTTTATTGTTTCCTCCCTTCTGCTATCCTTTAAAAAAAACGTATAAAGAGATTTATCAGGCAGACTTTAAAAAGTACACACTCAGTTAAATAGAATGCAGACTCTCAAGAGAGATGCATGTGGTAGTCTATAGCTGGGAATATTTGTATGTTTTTGGCATTAGGAATCTGGAATTTGTGAAGCTATAGAAGGTTTAGGCTTGACTTACAGAAGAACAACCAAGTTAGAAAGATAATGGCTCATTTTACAAGTGCAGAGATGGCCTATTTTACTTCCTAAAAGTACAGTTTATAGGATATGGTATTCCCTGTGCCTTTCCACCTTCTTTATTTCTTCTATCCTACTTCACCCCTCCCCGATTTCGATCCTTATTCTTGAGGGATGTAGAGGGGCCAGGGGTCCGCCTTCTCATGACTGCTGGAGAGAGCACGGGCCCCGCCCAGCCAGCTATCAGAAGTCTCACTCGGACCTCGGACTGGTCTGAAGGACATGCAGGAAGATGGGTTTTATTGTTTGCTGAACCATCATCTCTTGATAATCTGGAGAAGAGGACAAGGACATTAGCAAATCCTTAATGCTTAAACCTCATTTTATAACCATGTTCAACAAGCAAGGGCCAAAAATTAAAAGTAGATTATACTGGTGAATAGTTGCTCCAGAGTTTGTAGAAGTCAGATAAAATTTGGTGGCATTTGACATATATGAAACAGTGCACTTTTAGATAGAGCGCTCATGTTAAGTTACAATACGTTTTTTTGGTTTTAGGTTTATAACTAGAAATAGCAGTTAGAATTTTCATTAGGGAATATTATTTAGTGCTTCTTTGTTTATCCTAGTAAATCATAACAGTATTTTTCCTAATACTCCAGGCCACTCTCAGTGCTTTTGTTAATACCGGAGTTAAGCCACTGAGTCAGAAGGAGCGAAGAGGTACAGATGGCTACTGGGCTCTTTGCTCATTTTCCCTCCTCACAAAAACACATTTGAGGCTGAGCCTTTTTACTCTTTAACTTATATTTAGAGAAATACAAGGAAAAAATCGAATTTTAAAAAAGTTCCTCCATTTAAAAATAGTCCCAGTTTTGTGAAATGCAACCTGGAGATGACAGTTTGGGGATGGACACTGAGTTACCCTAATCTTTTAAGATGTGCAGTCTAAGATTTCTCCTGTCTACTTTTGAAAAGAAACGAAGCCTCCACCTGCAGCCAAGCCAGTGCCTCACCCCAACATTCCCGGGCCTTCTGCTACAAATGGATCTAGTTTGTTCTTCTTTCTTTCATTCTTCAAAGCGTGGAGTTAAAATATAAATTTATCATCCTTTTTCTTTTTTAGGGTAGGCATTTATATATATTTTACCCAAGTACTACTTTCACTGTATCCAGTAAGTTTTGATACTTCATTTTGTTTTGTTTTAAAGAAAAGAAAAAAACAACAACAATGGTTTAAAATTTCAAAACAAGATTGTAGGAGAGTAACGATGGTTAGTACATTGCTTATTGTTATCTTCAGTAATTGCTCGCTGAGCATGGTGGCACACGCCTGTAATCCCAACACTTGGGAGGCTGAGGCAAGAGGATTGTTTTGAGTTCGAGACTAGCCTGGGCTACAGAGTGAGCTAAAGGCCAGCCTGAACTGCATAGTGAGACCCTGTCTCAAAAACACAAAAGAAGAAACCAAAGTAGTTGCTCATATTACAAGATATAGGTATGAAAAATTGATCAAACAATATAGACATACACCCTTCTTTTTTTTTTTTTTCACCCTTCTTTTCAATGAACTAATAGCAAGTAGCATAACTGTCTTAACTATGTTGTGTATATATATATCTATATATTTATTTATTTATTTTTCTTTTTCCTTTGCTTCGTTTCTCCTTTCCCCCATTCCAGTTTCTGTTTCCTTTTGAGCATTTTCTTTCCATTTCACAATAAAAAAACGGAACGCTCCACAAATTTGTGTGTCACCCTCGCACAGGGGCCACACTGATCTCTGTATGGTCCAGTTTTAGCATATGTGCTGCCAAAATGAGCACTGCTGTATTTTTAGTTTCAGTTGTTCCTCTCAAAGTATTCTTGAATCTTTCTTCTGAGAGACTTTTTGTAGATTTTTTTAAAGTTGTTTGCTCTTTGCAATGCAGGGATCAAACCTCGCGCCTTGCACATTGTAGCAAGCAAGCAACCACTCTGCCACTGAGCCCTGTCCCTAGCCACTCTCCTGACTTCTTTGAATCATGTGTTACTTTACATTGAGATGCTTAATCTCTTCGTAATTGTAATAACTTCCAGATTTGCTTCAATTATTAATTTTTAATTTCATTCCATTGTGGTGGGAGAAGGGACTTCATATGATTTCAGTGCTTTAGAATTCATTGATCTTGTGTTGAGGCCCAACATAAGGAATATCCTGGAGAATGTTCCGTTTGCACTTAGGAAGAGTATATATATATTCTGATACTGTTGGGTGAATCGTTCTATGTATTTTTACTTGGCTCATACTCAGGTCCTCCATCTCCTTATTGGTCTCGCATCTGGTTGTTTTAACCATTACTGAAAGTGAGGTACTTGGGGCTGGGGATTTAGCTCAGCGGCAAAAGTGCCTGCCTGGCAAGCGCAAGGTCGTGAGTTCAGTTCCCGGTACCGGAGAAAAACCAAAAAAAAAAAAAAAAAAAAGAAAGTGAGGTACTTAAGTCTCTGTTGTAGAATTGTCTGTTTTGTTCTTCATTTCTCTCCATTTTTGCTTTATATGTTTTGGGAGTTCTGTTAGGTGTATGTATAAGTTTATAATTGTTATATTTTCTTGATAGATTGACCTTCTTATCAATATGTAGTATCCTTTGTCTTTTATAATAGTTCTTAAGTTAATCAATTTTGTCTGATATTAATACAGCCATTGTTTTGGTTTAGGTGTGTGTTGGGGTTGTTGTTGTTTGGGCTGGGTTGGATTTTTTTTGAGACAGGATCTTACTACATAGTTCAAGCTGGCTTTGAATTCATTCTGTATGTAGCCTAGGCTGGCCTTGAATGCATGGTGATCCTCCTGCTTCAGCCTCCCAAGTGCTGGTTGATTACAAGTGTGTACCATCATACCCAGCATGGATAATGTTTTCTAACACATTTTCCTAATCTTTGCCTTCTTTCTTTCTTTCTTTCTTTCTTTCTTTCTAAAACAGAATCTGGCTTTGTAGTTCAGGCTAGCCTTGAACTCACTGTGTACCCCAGGCTGGCCTTAAACTCACAGTGATCCTCCTTCCTCAGCCTCCTGAGTGCTGGGATTACAGGCATTTGCTACCACACCCAACTCATCTTTGCCTTTTTTAAAAATAGATTTTCTGGCCATAATCTTTGCCTTTAAATAGAGAGATTAAGCCGCTTATATTTAATGTAATCACTGTTTAAGAAGAATTTCTGCCATTTCACCATTTGGTTTCTGTGTCTTAATTTTGTTTTTTGCGGGTTTTTGTGGGTTTTTTTTTTTTTTTTCCACAGTGCTGAGGATTGAACCTGAGGCCTATGCACTGTCCTATTGAGCCACATCCCTAGATCTTTTTTTTTGTTTGTTTGTTTGTTCATTTGTTTGTTTGCTATTTGTCTTTTTTGAGATAGGGTCTCACTTTGTAGTTTAGGCGGGCCTTGAGCTCACTTTGTAGCCTAGGCTGGTCTGGAACTCACTTACCTCAGCCTCCCGAGTGCTGGGATTACAGGCATGTGCCACCATGCCCAGCTCCCAGACCTTTTTTTTGAGGAAGAGTCTGGTTAAGTTGCCTAAGCTGGTCTCAAACTTTGGTCCCCCTGCCTCAGCCTTTTGACTAGCTGGTGTTCCTGCCTTTTTAAATGATTGCTTTTTAAAAACTGCTTAATAGGAAAGAAAACTGGGATGGGGGAAAGAAGAAAAGAAAGAAAGAAGATATACATAGGCACACACACAAGACAGCTAAGATAATTGCACTTCTAATTTCTATTGGTTTAATGATTGCTTTTTTTCATATCATTTTAACTCCCTTCTATTTTCCTTTTCTGCATATTTCACTTATTTTCTTAATAATTATGTTGGAAATATGATTAACATCTTAAACTGTAGCTTGAATCACTACCAATTTAGCTCCAATAATATCTTATTTACTTTCTCGGTGCTGGCACACAGTACTGCACCTGTGTCGGTTTGGGGCTTATTTTGCAAGGGGAACAACATAATACAGGACACATACTTCATATGATTATTTATAAGTCACCCAAAGAACAGTATACAAAAGAGTACAGGAAATCTGTCCACACACAAGACCAAGGAATCCAGCTGAGGGTCTGGATCCCACAACAATGTCCTACATGAGTCGAGCTGAATACCCAGAGCTCATAACAATGCCTCCCATGAATCCAACTGGAGGCCCAGAGCCCATGACAGCGTCTCATGCAGACCTGTTTCATGGATCTGCTGGGAAGGCTCAAAGGTCAGTGATGGAATCTACAAAGTCTGTGCCAGCAGGAAGAAGGATCTGTGCTAGCAGGCTGAGGGATCTGCACTGGAGCCAGGGAGTGATGCTCAGAAGAACCAGAGCTCCCCCAAAAGGTACCACAGCCATCCTCGACAACACTGAGGTCCCAAGCTCCTCCGATGATCAGGATGGCTGAGTTCCCATCAGGGAAGCCAATGCAGCAAGCTTTTCCAGGAGGCCGGCAGTGCACCACCTTCCCCTCTGGAACCAGGAAGCTATGCTTAAGTGAGGACCAGTGCTCCCCAAAGTGAACCAAAGCCATTCTCAGTGCCAGCGAGGTCCCCAGCTCCTCAGAGGATGAAAACAGCCAAATTCATCGGAAAGCCAGCTCCCCACGGTCTCTGTCAGCTCCCAACAGCCTGCTTCTTCTCCTCCAAGTCTGCCTCTTACGCTGCTGACAACAGTCCTCAGGTGGGCCTCCCACACCCAGCACCACTCACTCAGTTCAGCTGGGGGTTATAAGTTGACCACCAGTTATCAATCCACTACAGCACCTGACACCCACGATTTTTTTTTTTTTTTTTTTGTCTTTTGAGACAGGGTCTCACCATGCAGTTCAGGCTGGCCTTGAACTCACTTTGTAGCTCAGGTTGGCCTTGAACTCACAATGATCCTCCTTCAGCCTCCCAAGTGCTGGGATTACAGGGACATCCACGATTTAAAGGAGGAAAGGTTAATTTTGGCTCAGTTTGTAGGGGTTTCAGTCCATATTTGGTGGGCTCCGAGGAAGGGCAGCACAGCAAAGGGACGTGACAGAGGAGAAGCAGCTTGTGACAGTGTTGGGAAGCAGAGAGATCAGGGAAAAGGGAGGGAGATGGACCCCAGTGATCCATGTCCTTCAACCAGGCTTCACCTCCTATATCACATGTGGTTATGAACCCACCAGTGGACTCATCCACATGGATGAGTGGCCGCCCCGTGACCCAGTCACCTCCCCAAAGACCCACTTGTGAATGTAGGGACATGTCCCTCTAGAGGGACATCTCAATAAACCATAATAAATAGAATTTGAGGGCTGGGGATAAAGCTCAGTGGCACAAGCGCAAGGTCCTGAGTTTGGGGTACCAATTCCTGGTACCCCAAAAAGAAAGAATTTTTAAAAACCCTACTGGCTAAGGCAGGAGGGTTGCAGTGAGTTTGAGGCCAGCCTGGATTACATAGCTAGATTCTGTGTCAAACAAAACAAAACCCTGCTTCTGTATAGCTCTACTTCCTTTATGAGACAGATCAGAAGCAGCCCGACCCTTCCCTTTTCTCACTGACAGCCAGAGGGCGTGCTATAGACCTCTGGCTGTACAAAAGGCCTACAACCACTCCAGATACCTCCCTTGACTACAGCAGGCTTGAATTTGGACCAGTCCCAAACCTTAAACTTGGACCAACCTAAAATTTGGACTAATCTCACATGGCTCCGGCCTGACTTCTGCTACAGCAGGCTTGAGGTTTCAACCAGTTCCAACTGACTTTGTCCTATAGTCACACTACCCTGTCAAGGCTTGAAATGTCAACCAATCGGAGATGATTCAGTCCCTCCTGCTGTTCTGTGAAAACATTGCTTCCTCACACTCCACTGGTTAATGGAATAGGGCTTCTTTTGCTCTACTGATCTTCCATATGTCAGCACAGCTCCCAATAAAGCCTTACTCTGCTGGTCCTGTAAATCTGCTCATGATTTATTTCTCAAGGAGCTTGGGCTCAGAAGGTCCTGTAAATCCACTGGGGTGGTGTGGGTAGAGTGGGTCACTTTAAATAGAGCTGTACCCAGTAGGGGCTACTGGCCCTCAATAGTGGCAGAGACCTGCAACGGAGATGAGTGATGACCAGTGGAGACCAGCTGAGGCAACTGGTTTTAACCAGTGACAGCGGAGACCAGTGGATTTGGCAGAGACCCCCAGAGACTTGTGATGAACCCCACAACAACAACAGAAACTTGTAAGAGCTCCAGGTAGCTGCCAAGGAGGTTATGAGACGCAGCTGCCAGAGAGCTGATAAAGCGGCTGAAAGCCACCAAAGGTTGTAACCCTAAAAGCTGTAGCACAAAGACCTGAGAGCCACTGGCGCTAAAGACCCGGAACCTCAGTAGCTCAGGCTGGCTTTGAACTCTTTTTGTAACCCAGCTGGCCTTGAGCTCTCAATCCACCACTCAGACTCCTACAGTATGCTGGCATTTAGGTATGTGCCACCACACCTAGCTTCTCCGTCATTTTTTTTTAAATCATAGCAAAGTTTTATTAAAGGTAGGAAAAGAAACAGGCTCTGCAGAACAAGTTTGGGTCACATAAAAGTTGGAAAAGAAGTGCACCCTACAGCATGGGAGCGGGCCATTATGCAAGAGCAAACACAGTAGCAAAAACTCAGTGTGGACAGTCATGTTTGTGTCACACACTCCTCAGGCTGACTTCAGGTCTAGGCCATCGTATCAAAAACTTGCTCGAATGTGTTTCCTACAGCAACCATTGAGAATAGTCAATGATTATTCAGTTGGTCACTCATGTATAGCTCAATTTATTTTCTTTAGAAACCACTTTGAAGATACCAAAGTACAGTACAACAACCATTGATAATCTCCTACCACTTTTGTCTGTAACTCACTATTACTTGTCTATTTGTTTTCCTGAGAAACTATCTTGTAGATAACAATATGTAAAACAACAACATTGATAATTTCCTACCACTTCGTCTGTAATTCAGTAAGCCCCCCTATTACTATGTTATCCTTCTTTTACTCTTTAAAGTTAGAAAACAAAAAAATCTGCTCGAGTTCTCGCAGGAAGTCCCTGTGCAGAGCTGTGGAAACTGTTCTGCACATGTGTCCTGGAATTTTGTGATTAATAGGTCACATCTACTTCCCCAGCAAGCTTTTCCACACCCTGATCTCCTGTCTCATTTTCCCCTGAGAGACACATGCTCCCCACAATTCCCTATGGGGTGCTGAGGGAGTAGAGGTCTCTGTGTTCTATGGCTTCTGGCTTGAGGGGCAGGAGGGGCTGGGTGCCTTACCTGCTAGGGATCATGTGCTCTCCAGCTGCCTTGGGTGTTGTGGCTCAAGTCTGAGTTGAAGAAAAAAATCCTTTCAGAAAAAAGTCCTTTCACAAGACAATGAGGAAATACTATTAAGCTGTCTATTCTATGGGAGAAAGAAGTAACTTTTACAATTATATTGAGGATGTAGAACCCACATATGAGGAGCAGGTCAGATCTCCACACTTCTTGTGAAGACAAAGCATGGCAAAGAGGGAGGTTAGATGAATTATTGAGAGCCTGAGAGCCATACGCTTAGCCAGATTACCTACATAGTGGATCTCATTAAAAATGGAAGCCTCAGAACAGGTGCCGATCTAAGCTGCGGTGAGTTAGGGTCACTGGAGACTGCTCATTTGCACCCAGAGCAATACTGGAGTCTTGCTTTCTGAAGAGGAGTCTCAGATCTCCCAGAGGTTCTGAGGAATAGCTTTTTTCTTGGTCCTGTGAAAATTCTAGAGGCCATTTCCCATTTCGAATGTAGAGTTTTTATAGCTTGTCACTGTATCCCTTGAGGAAGGACCAGAATGGTTCCTCAGGCACTGGGAATACGGTGAGGGTCTTGAGGGGCTGTAGCGCTCCCCTTTCTGCCTACCTATCAGCCTTTTGGTTTCCCAAGGAGACGTTAGACCTGTCTCTTTGGAATCCCTTGCAGTGAATGACAGTGACCTGCCTAGCAAGATAAACTGTCTCTAAGAGTTGTAAAATTTCCTCCTTGTACTTTTTGGGGTTATTTTGTTTTGTTCTGGTTTGTTTTGTTTTGATTATTTTGTTCTGTTTGGTTATTTCATTTTGTTTTGTCTTTTTGAGACAGAGTCTCACTATGCAGTTGCGGCTGGCCTTGAGCTCACTTTGTAGCCCAGGCTGGTCTTGAACTTGCAAGGATCCTCCTGCCTCAGCCTCCTGAGTGCTGGGATTACAGGTGTACGGCACCACACTGGACTTTCAGGTCTTTTTTTTTTTTCCTCATGTTTTATAGATGATTGCTTTTTATTCAGCAAGCACCTTCTTTGCAAATTGCTGCATGGGCATAGAGCACCAGAAAGGCACAGTTAAGAGTCTGTACAGATATAGAGCTTCGTGCTTTTTTCTTTTTTTGTTTGTTTTGGGTTTTTTGTGTTTTTGTTTGTTTGTTTGTTTTGGGTACTGGGAATCAAACCCAGGACTTTGCATTTGCCATTCAGGCACTGTGCCACTGAGCTATACCCCAGACCCCACTTTTGTCTAACATCAGTGCCCAAGTCAGAGCTATGAAGTCTCCTTTTTGAGCCGAGTTCCCTAGGGAAAGCTGGCCTTGGTGACCTGTTGTGAAGTGACAGCTCATAACCTGCCTTTGATGTCTTTCTTGGACAAAGCCACTTTCATCAGTGAACCAAGCCTCTTCGGGATCTTGGAGGAGCAGGTTACTGATGTCCTGCCTACTTGCTAGGTCTGGAAGGTCATTTGTTTACAAGAATGGCTTACTTCTGGGGCTGTAGGCATCAGAGAAGCAGGATTAAGAGTAATGCATGTTTTTATAATAACCTTAGGGTTGTCTAAGAGCATGGCCTGATACTTAGTAAGCCATTCCCCTGTTAATCCCAAGTAATCTTTGGTCTCAAGGATTGCTGTGACCTATCAGGCGTGGTACACATGCCTGTAATCCCAGTACTCAGAAGGCTGAAGCAGAAAGATCACCATGAGTTCAAAGCCAGCCTGGACTACATAGCAAGTTCACAGCCAGTCTGGAGTATACAGTAAGACCCTGTCTCAAAACAAAAACAGAGAATGGCTCTGACCTAATGGGGAGTGAAAACTTGTAGTTTCTGTCCTAAAATCTTCTGTTAGCATAGCTGTAGCTGCTGTTGTCCTCAGGAAGGATGGCCATCTGTCAGTCCACTCAGTCTAACTTTTTTGAGAAGTATACCACTGGGCAGAGTTCTTATTCTAGTCTTGGGTCAAGCCACACAAAACGATTCCTCTCTTTTCTGATACAGAGGAAGAAGGGTTTCCTTAAGTCAGGTATTTTATTACACTGTGCAGCAGGATCCACCTGTTGGCTAGTTAGGGAGAGCTGGCATAATCCCAAAAGGTAAAATCTGTTTCAGTCTTCGTTGGAATTTGAGAATTGCCAGTTTTGCTAGTGAATCTCTTCCTAGCAAGGGAGTAAGACGCTATGGGAGAATTATAAACTCATAGTTAAACATTTAGCCTTCAAAGTGACACATCAGAGCAGAAGTAAAGAGTGTACAGCTAGGATTTCCCTGACCCCAGCTATGGCTATCGATCTAGAGGGTTTTCTAGAGAAGTAAGTCAAAACAGACTGAAACACACACACACACACCACCACCGCCGCCACCACCACCACCAAAGGTCATATAATATTTGTATTTCTGTGTCTGACTTAGAAGAAAATATTTTTGATTGGAGTAATAGCTTCTGGGGTATGGCACATTACAGTAACAAAAAATTGTCCTGTTTTAAACATCTACAGTGCTAAAATGATCATTACCAGTTTTCCAACGTATAACTCAACTCACAAGAAAGAAAATCCCAAAGGGCAAGAAAGAAAAAAGGAATCAAGTGCCAGAGAAGGAAGCATGTGGGTTAAGGATGCCTCTGCACTTAGGGATATTATAGTGCCGAATTCTCAAAGATAATTCAACATCATTGAAGGCAAGGGACAGGTCTGGGACGTGTGGCCTCTTCTGATGACACCAGCAGGTGTATCATGCTTGACAAACTAGCCAGCCTGTACAGGTCCTTCATCGAGGACTAACTATCGTCTATCAAAGATCCCTTTGACCAGGATCCTCCCTTGCAGAAATTCTCAGGTATTGCAGTTATCCAAATGGGGGTGGGCATCTTACAATGACCAATCCAAAGTCAGTGGTCAAGGCCTGCAAGCTGGTGCAGGTCAGTGATGAGGACATCATTGTGTGTCATTATTCTTGGTAGACTAAAGATACCTTCATTACCAACCCAATAGTAGGGCTTTCCACTGAGAAGATCAAGACTGGCGCCTTACTGATCTGCGTAGGTGGCCAAATGTAAAAGGAACTGGGCAGCAAGGCTAAGTTTTTAGGCAGGAACTTGACAAGCCCCCTGGCCAATTAAGCTGTGGACATGTGAGCCCCTGAGCCCTTCAGTCACTAGCCAGCTCACTAGACCCTGGCCCCCAGTGTCACCACAGGAGCTTGAGGCTCCCAACCAATATGTGTGGAGGCTTCCTCTCCAATACCTGTGATGCTCTCACTGTTTCTTCACAACTTCTATAAAACCCAGGATTGACCACATGGAGCCCTGTTCACAGCTAGCTTTGTAAGCATGTGATTGGCCCAGATTATTGTTTTTGTTACTGGCTTCCTACCAACTCTCTGGAGATGGATATCTTCTATGTAATCTCCAAAGTGGCCACAGGAAAGAACCTTGGTGGTTTTGTGTGCAAAATGGAAAGTCTCAATGACCCAAGAGGTAAAAAACTATTTTCATAATAATACTACGGCAGTATTTTCCTTTTTCATGTGTGAACATGTGCACTGATGTCATAAAGTAATGGTGAATAAAATTGCTGATTCCTTAGCAAAAAAAGAAAAAACAGAGTGAAATAATTGAACTGGTTCACCTATGATGTCCACATTACCCAGAGTTCCTCACAGGAAATAGTGATGCTCATGGACGGGGCATCGTAGGTCCCCTTGGGCCTCTTCAGAGCAGGAAATAAGGGTTTTGGCTGACCTAGCCCCTCTCTGGGAGCAGGTACAGTCAGCCCTCCAGAACCATGAGTCAGGCACATTGGCTGCCTCACATTCGGACCAGGACCCAAGCAGCAGCTGAGTGTAGTCCTGTACCAAGTGTCTGGTCTTCCTGCACTCGGTCATCCTTGGTTTTTCCTTAGATGATTTGGGTGACTTTGGAGCATTCCCAAACGCAATGGCAGTCATCCTAGCTTTTCTCTTCTGACCCTCCCCCAGATCCCAGTCATTAAACACAGAAAAGGCCATATCCAGCAGTTGGGTCATGGGTGTCTGGGCTCTGTCTGGAGTTTCTTCATTAAATAGATGGGAGAGATGCATTCCCCCCTGAGAGATACATGGGAATCTGAGCACAGGATCATCAAAGATACCTCTCCCTTCCTTGGGGGCTACTGTAAATACCATACTTTCTGGACCTTTCCTGAGATAAAGGGTCACAAAAGCCTGAACATAAGGGATTTCATCCCACCTTCTGTGTTTTAAGCAGAAACAGTTTAACTGAAAAATACTCTCCTAATTCCAGCTGCCATCCTATGCCTAGCTCTTGACACTTCCTGGTTCATATTGAACCCAGACTGAATTGCAGTAGTCGGTGAGCTGTTCCCTTTTTAAATCCGCAGCATCAAGGATGCATCCTAGTAGAATCTGCAGGGCATAGTTCATACGGTTTCCCGTGGCTCGTCTTGGAGCCTAGAGAGACACAACAAGGTCTCGGCTCCTTAATGCAAAAGGAAGAGACAATGCAGTATCCCCTTTTGAAAGTACCATACAGTACCATACAGCATCCCCTTTTGAAACTCAGGTGTTCACTAGACAGACGTCTCTGTGCAAAGCTAGGATGACATCAGCTTCTTTCATAGAAGCATAGAAGAAAGCCCTGGTCAGCATGGCTTTGTTTTGTTTATTTCCCTGTTCCCACTGCATCCTGGTCTCAGTAATCTCTCATGAGAAATTAGCTATTAAAATTTTGTTTTGCAGTACTGGGGACTAGGGGTAGTCCCCAGTACTTGCACATGCTAAGGCAAGCACTGTACCACTGAGCTACAGTCTCAGCTCTCTTTTGTGTATTTATTTTATTTTGAGACTATGTCTTGCTGAGGTTTAGACTGGCTCTGAGCCTGAAAACTTCTCACCTCAGGCTCCCAAGTAGCTAGCCGCAGAGGGTGGCAGTGTACATCTCTGTACTGATTCACCCTGTTTGGTTACATTTGACACAGTATACATTGTTCTGCTTTCCTTCAGTTCATCTTTGATGAATGCTGTGGTGATTTTCTTTTGTTTTCTTTGAGACAGGGTCTTGCTACATTGTACAGACTGGCTTTGAACTCTGTAGCTCAGGCTGGCCTCAAACTTGCGGCAATCTTCGTGCCTCAGCCAGCAGGGTTTTTTCAAGTACTATTTGTTACGATTTATGTGATGTACCCCTCCAGCCTTGTGAACTCATAGTTGTTCTAAAAAGGTAGCTTCTGATAGTTTTTCATAGCTTGATTGTGGTTACAGTGGAGAAAAGATCCTAGGAGCTGACTGTCTCATTCTAGTGACATCTATCTCTGCTCTAGTGACATCTGTCTCTACTTTTTTTAGGTGTACACTTTTGTTTGATTTTAGTGAGCACTCTAGGGATTGCAGTATGCATCTTTAACATAACTCGGTGTACTTCAAGTTAGTACTGATGTAATTGTGGAAAGCATAGCAGATTTTCTATTTCCCCTTTTCATGTGCCTTTGTCATGAATATTAGATCTATGTATGTTATAAATTAGACTATTGAGTGTTGTAATTATTGATTTATATCTCTTTTTGTGTTTTGTAAGAGAAGATCACACAAGATGTGATGGCACATGTCTGTAATCCAGCTACCGACGCAGGAAGATTACACATTAGAGGCCAATTTAGCAAGACCCTATCTCACATTTTATTTTTATTTTAAAAAGAAAGGCTGAAGATATAGCTCAGCAGTGGAGTGCTTATCTAACCTGTAAGGCCCTGGGTTCCAATTCTAGCGCACAAAAAAAAAAAAAAGAGCACAAGAGAGAGAAAGAAGAACAGACAGACTTGCTATGTTGCCCAGGCTGATCCCAAAATCCTAGGCTCAAATGAACCTCATGCCTTAGCTTCTCTAGTAACTGAGACTGTAGGCACAACCCTGCCTTCCTTACTTAAGACACTTTTTTAAGAAATCAAAAGAAGCCAGGTGTAGTAGTGCATGATTATAATCCCAGAACTCTGGGAGGCTGAGGCAAAAGGATTGCAAGTTTGGGACTAGGCTGGGCAATTTAGTGACTGAGACCCTGTGTTAAAATAAAAAAATCTTAAAGCTGGGTGTGGTGGCGCATGCTTGTAATCCCAGCACTTGGGAGGCTGAGGCAGGAGGATTGTGAGTTTGAGGCCAACCTGGGCTATAAAATGAGCTCCAGGCCAGCCTAAACTACATAGCGAGACCATCTCTCAAAAAGACAAAAATAAAATAAAATAAAAAATTTTAAAAGGTTTAGTGATGTATCTTAGTATGAAAGCCCTGGGTTTAGTCCCCAATACCACTAAAGGAAAAAAAATTAAAAGAATAAAAAAGAAAAAGCACACATGTTGGGTTTTGTTTTTTGGGTTTTTTTTTTGGGGGGGGGTGGGTTCCTGTACCGGGAATCGAACTTACGACCTTGCACTTGCCAAGCAGGTATTGTGCCGCTGAGCTAAATCCCCAGGCCCAGCACACATGTTTTTATGGTTTGGTTTGGTTCATTTCTGTTCAGTTTGGTGTCTGAGGCAGAGTCTGACTTTGCATTTGAGGGAAGAACTGAGGGGGGATGGGGCTGGGGATTTAGCTCAGCGGCACAGCGCCTGCCCGGCAAGCACAAAGTCTTGAGTTTGATCCCTGGTACCAGAAGAAAAAAAAAAAAAACACTGGCAAGAACTGAGGGGGAACTTCCCCTTGAGTTCCCTAGAGACAGGGTGCTGAAAGCAGGGCCTGCTATGGCTCTGACATTTGGGGATCTCCTTGTTACACACCTGGCTCAGTGCTCACTCCAACTAGGATCACAACCCCAGTGATCTTTTCCCAGTAGTTTTTACCAGGTTTCCCACTTTCAGCTACCGGGCCCTGGGTTTGGGCCCCAACCCCATACCTACTTTGTGCTGCTTCAAAATCCAAAAAGTTTGGCTGGACATGATGGCACACACCTGTAATCCCAGCACTCAGGAGGCTGAAGCAGGAGAATTTCTGTGAGGTGGGGGCCAGCCTGGGCTACATAAGTGAGTCCAAGGCCACCCTGCACTACATAGTGAGAGCCTGCCTCAAAACAAAACAAAACACACACATATACAAAAAAAAAAAAAATCCAAGCCAGGTGTGGTGGCGCATGCCTGTAATCCCAGCACTTGGGAGGATGAGGCAGGAGGATCATTGAGAGTTTAAGACCAGCCTGGGCTACAAAGTGAGCTCAAGGCCAGCCTGTTTTTTTGTTTTTGTTTTTTGTTTTGCTTTGGTTTTTTTTGGTACCAGGAATCGAACTCGTGACCTTGTGCTTGCCAGGCAGGCGCGATTCCACTGAGCTATATTCCTGGCCTCTCAAGGCCAGCCTGAACTGCATAGCAACACCCTGTCTTAAAAAGACAAAAAAATTCAAAAATCCAAAAATTTTAAGTGCTAACATGGCACCACATGTGGAAATCTCTGTACGTAACCCATGTGACAGGGTGCAGTCAAAACACAGTCCTACTAAACATGTATAAAATTACCCCCAGGCCAGCGTGGGCAACTTAATGAGACCCTATCTCAAAATAAATAAAATGCTGGCTGGGGATTTAGCTCAGCGGCAAAGCGCCTGCCTGGCAAGCGCAAGGTCGTGAGTTCGGTTCCCGGTACCGGAGAAAAACCAAAAAAAAAAAAAAAAAAACATTGGGCTGGGGATTTAGCTCAGCGGCAAAAGCGCCTGCCTGGCAAGCGCAAGGTCGTGAGTTCGGTTCCTGGTACCGGAGAAAAACCAAAAAAAATAAATAAATAAATAAATAAATAAATAAAATGCTGAGGCTATAGCCTCATGCTTCCTAAATTTAATTTCCAGCAGCACATACACATACAAAGTACAATCAGGTAGGAGACATTTCACATAAGGGACACTTGACCCATGTCAGATATTAAGGTTTCCAGTATTGCTGAAGGTTCATGTAGAAAGCTTTGACTAATTGGGTGTGTGTGTGTGTGTGTGTGTGTGTGTGTGTGTGTGTGTGTGTGTGTGTGTGTGTGTGTGTGTAGAGGGAATCTAATCATACCTCTGTATCAGGCCTCCTTTTATTTAGCCTGCGTGCCTATCTGTCATCCATCTATCTGTGTCTGTCTGTCTGTCTGTCTGTCTATCTATCTTAGTTGAGAAAGGGTCTCACTGGGTCACTAAATTGCCCAGGCTGGGCTCATATGTGCAGGTCTTCTGTCTCAGCCTTACTGAGTGTTGGGGTTTTAGGTGTGCAGCACCATTCTTGTCTTAGGCCTCCTTCTTGAACACATTCTTTTAGTCCTCAGCTGTGTGGGACTTTTCACCCACAGTCTAAAGTGAGTTCTTCAGGAGCAGTCTTAAAGCTAGTGCCACCTGGTCACTGGCGTGTCCTATGTGCCTAAGGGTGGTGGGTGGTGAGAAGGAACTGCCCAGAATCCTGGCCGAGGGCGGCCTGCAGGAGGTCACTGGCATTGTCTCTGCCTCCTCTCTCTTCCCACCCACTGATTCCTGCCCAGAAGATATCCTTGGCCCTGCTGTATAGCGAGCACCAGGCCTGACTGCTCTTCTGGGGTGAAAACAGTTTTCTGTCTGAAATGCTGGCATGTAGCAGTCGGTGGTTAGTTTTTCATGTCTGTATTTGGCAGAGCTCATAGTTGCAGTCCTACATCTGCCCCACACTTCCTCTTCATTCCCTCTCTTAGTTCTGGCTTTAATGTTGCTGGTGCACTTCCATCTGAAGTCACAGCACCACTGCTATGTTCGTGTTGGTTTCAGCAAGATTCAGTGCACACGTGCACACACACCCATCCCTTGACACATCTGCCTTCAATAGGTATTGATGTCTGAAGCTTAATTTCTGGTTGAGGCATTGGGGTTCCATAATCACAAGGCTCTCTGCCTCACTGTCACCCCAGCCTAGAGAGTTGGTAGCAACATGAGGAATATGCTGAGAGAATTTGAGTGTGAGAATACATGCATGTGTGTATACATGTGTATAGTGTGTTATGTGTGCATGTGTTCATAATTTATATATTCATGTGTACATGCATGTGAGTGAATGCATCCATATGTGAGACTATATGCATGTGTGAATATGTGTAATTATGTATGAACTTGTATGTATATGTATTTGCCTGTGAAAGTACACACATACATGTTGTGAGAGAAGTACATAAGTACAGAAAGTGGATATATGTCTGTGAAAGCACATGTATGTATATGTGTATGCATGTGAGAGAGTACATGGGATGCATGTACATGTGTGAGGGGCAGGGTGGATATGTATTTGCATGTTTGTCTTCTTGTGTGTTGTTCCCCTCTGGGAAGCAGCCTGGCAGAGGCCTTAGCTCCTGCCTTTGCTTACCCCTGTGGCCATGTCTGAGCGAGGTCTCCTGTGGCCCCCTCTGCAGGTTCTCCCACGGACAGGTGGTCTCTGTCGATGAGCTGCGCCCCTTCCAGGACCCAGACCTGAGCTTGCTGCAGGCCGGCTCTGCATGTCTGGCAAAGCACCAAGATGGCCTCTGGCACCCAGCACGAATCACTGGTGAGGCTGGCCATAGGGACCTCCCTGAAGGGGCTCTACTGAGGCAGGCCCTTCCTGGAAAGCCCCCTCTGCTTTACACTCCTGCCACCGCTGGGTTGGTCACTGGGACCCTACCTGAACCCAAGAGGAGTGAATCTAACCTCAGCCCTAGCTTCACCGAGCTCCTCACTTCCCATGGGGCCCCTGACTGGTGACCCCACCCCTTGAGGCTGCTGACTGCAGTCGTTCTCTGTCTTCTGTAGATGTGGACAATGGCTACTACACCGTCAAATTTGACTCGCTGCTACTGAAAGAGGCTGTGGTGGAGGGAGACAGCATTTTGCCCCCACTTCGGACAGAGGCTGAAGAGTCCTCTGACTCAGACAGTGGCGATCTGGGTGGCTCCAGCTATGCCAGAGGTATGACAGCAGCTCACTGCCTAGAAGCCAGAAAGGTGGGGAGACTAGGGAGGGCGTGACAGAACAGGGCAAGAGATCCAGCCTTTGCCTTTGAGAAGGAGCACCTGCAGCAGTCACAAGCTCCCTGGTATGGGTGAGTTGCCACGCTGTGGGGGGCGGGGACTGCTAGTGACAGAGCTGCCAAGATCTCACAGGAGGTAACCAGACAGTTGGGTGTGTGTGGTGTGCAGGAAAAGGTGGCCCCTTCAAATGGGTTCCCAGACTTAGAGCCTGGCTGCCAGGTGAGTCAGGGCAGAAGGGACCCTGGCAAATCGAAAGTGTGTCCAGACAGCCGGGCTAGAGCTGTCAGGAAGGAAACTAGTGGGTAGTGTCCAGCCCTTCTGAGGGTCTGGTTAGGATAAAAGCAGGGAGGTGTCCCTAGGTTGGGGTATGAATTGGTGCCCATGGTGACAGTTATGAAGCCACAGTGCAGCTAACTTGCCACCTGGCACTGCTGGGAGCACCCACAGCAGGCCTGGGAGATTTGGCAGGGGACCAGAAGTGTAGAGGATCAGGGCCCTGCCCCAGAGCTGAGCTCTTGGACAACATTGGCCAGACCCCAGGGTGCCATTCAGAGTCCTCTGGCTTGGTGGAGCACTGCCTTTTGTCTCATGCAGTAGTGGAATCAGGCACCACGGATACTGGGACCTGCAGTTCCGCCTTCGCTGGCTGGGAGGTGCACACACGTGGCATTGGCTCTAGACTCCTCGCCAGGATGGGCTATGAGTTTGGCAAAGGTATGTGCTGCCGGGAGGGGGCGGGGTGCTACTGCAGGGCAGTCTGGGTCCTGCAGCAGCAGCAGCAGCAGCATCTGTCCTGCATCTTCCCCAGGTCTGGGCCGACATGCAGAAGGCCGGGTGGAGCCCATCAGTGCGGTGGTGTTACCTCGTGGAAAGTCACTAGACCAGTGTGCAGAGATCCTGCAGAAAAGGACCAAGGAGGGGCAGGCTGGTGCCAGCAGGCCTCCAAGGTGCCGGAGGAGGAAGGGTAGGCCTGGGAGCCGCCCGCCCCCTCGGAATGTATTTGACTTCTTGAATGAAAAGCTGCAGAGCCAGGCTCCTGGGGCTCTGGAGGCTGGGGTGGATCCCCCCGGAGGGAGGAAAAGCAAGGACATGTACCATGCCAGCAAGAGCGCCAAGCAGGCCCTGAGCCTGCGGCTCTTCCAGACCGAGGAGAAAATTGAGCGGACCCAGCGGGACATCCGAGGCATCCAGGAGGCCCTTACTCGGAATGCTGGCCGGTATGTGTGGGGGCCCAAGGCCAGGGTAGCCATGCCCGAGGACAAATGTGGGAAGTCACCTGACCCTAGAGTGGCAGCTAAGTCTGAGGAGGTCTGGATCTGGAGGACGGGCAGTGGCTGCAGCAGCTGGGGGTCCTGGTAGCCATGCTGACTGGCAGGCCCTCCGTAGGCACAGCGTGGCAGCAGCCCAACTGGAGGAGAAGCTGGCGGGAGCCCAACGGCAGCTGGGGCAGCTCCGGGCTCAGGAGGCAGGCTTGCAGCGGGAGCAGCGGAAGGCAGATACCCACAGGAAGATGACAGAATTCTAGAGGCCTTACAGACCCCATGGACAGAGCCTTGGCTGCCTCAGCAGGAAGACCAGCCATCATCCCGACACCCCTGAAGCAGGACCAGGCCATTCTCAGACTGCCCCACATCAGCCTGGCTAACCTGAAGCATGTGGACACTGCTGTGTGGAGACAGATGGGCTGCAGGATCATTCTAGACACTTACTTGCCCACCTGCCAGTGTCTTGGGGCATCTTCCTCCCAAGGACATTAAAGTGATTTTATTACTGTGTCACTCAGTGGAGACTCAGCTGGCTGCAGGGTCTCTGGGGAGAAAGGGGTCTACATGGGGTCATGGTCACAGACAGGCTGGGCTGGAGGGGCCCAAGAAAGGCCACCGCTCCTGCCCAGGGTCACAGGGTCCGGGAAAGCAGCATTCTCCCTCCCCTCCTCTGCCGTAGCAGGGATGAGCCCAGAGCGCCCCCATGGTGCCCAGCTGGAGGAGTGAGATGGGCCCTTGGACAGCAGAGTTTGTGAGGCAGGTTTGGGGTTGGCAGTTCAGTGCCAGCGCTTGGTGGCTGCTGATCATCCACTGGACCTGCTGTGTGCCTTGTCGGCCCTGTCTCCCCATCTACTACGGAGAGGACGTGAGTTAGGCTTTCAGAACACTGGCTTGTGGCACACAGCGAGTCACAACTACACCTTGGGTGGGGCTGTAGCGAGTGGATGAGGCTGAGTGGTGGCTGCAGCAGGAGCAGCTGCAACTAAGGGTTGCGTGGCTGGTGGAAGGTGCTGAGACGGGCAGGAAGTGAGGTGAGGCGCTCACTGAGGACCCACAGAGACCTTCCTGGCTGCCCCAGACAGTGCTAAGGAGGAGCTGTGCTGTGGCCTTGGTAAGTTCCTGCTCTGTCCTCCAGTAGGGGCAGGTTCCCAAGCCCCTTGGCACTCCTGGGGCCTGCGAGGGCACTAGGACCTGGCTATGTCACGGTTAGTTGTCTTGCCCCCACCTTCATGCAAGGAACCTACTCTTCCAGTCTGTGTAGACTCACTCTGACCTCCAGAGACCATCCCCCTCTCTAGCGCCTGCAAACTCTTGGTAGGCCCCAATCTGCTAAGAACGGCCCTAGGAAGAGTGTAGATCCTGTGGGGAGGCAGGAAGGAGTGGGGGCACGCATGTCCTGCTTTCTGATCCCTCCACCTCAGCTTCTCAGGGGGCCAGGCTCTGCAGTCAGTGGCTTAGGGCACCACTGTAAGTAAGGGGCTGCACCTGGGTAGAGGGCTATAAATGAGCTTTGTGAGCTGTGGCTCACAGGCCTGGGGGTGTGACTTCAGGGTCTTCCCCAGACCTTAGGTTTAGGCTGTAGTGACCAGAGCCTTAGTGAGGTCACAGCTGCCCTGGCCATACTCCCCATCTCCATTGCTGCTGTCTCACTGTGCGGGGGTATACAGAGCTTCAAGCAGTCAGACAGAGGCAGGAAGGTAGGCGCCCCTCTGCAAAAGCAGGGCTGCAAGGACTGGGGGTTTCCGGTGTGCTGAGTCAGAGCCAGGGGAGACGCCCCAGGGGGGCGGGCGTGAGCTGCACAAGTGGAGCAGCCTGATCTCTCAACCACCACCCATGCCCCTCTCTTCTGCCCCCAGAGCCCTGCTTCACAAGATGGGGCCACCAGTGCCTGTGTCCCTGCCAGCCCTCTGGGTCCTAGGGTGTTTCTCCCTGCTCCTTTGGCTGTGGGCGTTGTGCACAGCCTGCCACAGGTATGTTCATCTTGCCTGCGTTCCTTCTGGGCCCTCACCCTCTGTGGGTGAAGTTACTAGAGGCAGGTCCATGTTAGAACCACACCTCCACGTGCAGCTGGCTACTCCTGCCTCTGCCCCTGCCCCCTGGCCTGATGATACTCTTGCCCCCAGGAAGCAGGTGCAGAGCCACCAGGCAAAACGACAGGACACTGTGATGCTGGCAGAAGCGGTGAGTGCCTGCTTGTCCTCGGGGCTAGGGTGGGGCCAGCAAGGGACCGATCAGCCTTCCTTGCCCCCAGGCACTGCTGAGACAGACCCACCTCTGCTCCCTCAGCACATCCGACACCAGGCTACACGAGCTGCACCACGGTACCCGTGTCAGCAAAGGTGAGGTGCCTACCGGGACACAGGGAGGGGCTGCCTGCAGCTTGGGGCCTCACCTGCTGTCCACCCCTAGTGACTTCAGGCCTGCCCTTACCCATAGCCCTGAGGCCTGCCAGCATGGATCTCCTGCACTCACACTGGCTAGAGGTTTCCAGGAGCAGCAGCAGGCCACAGGCAGCCCCTTCTGTCTTCCCACCTCAGCAGCCTGGGGCTCCTTCTGCCTCTGCCATCACACTGTCCACTGGTCCTGGGGCCACTTATTCCAATGTGGGGCTGCCTGCCATCCCCAGAGCTAGCCTAGCTGCCAGCCCTGTGGTATGGGCAGGGACACAGCTGACCCCAGGGCCTGGGGCCAGACCTGTATTGGCTGAGTATGCCTCCATCCAGAAGCTCAGAGGGACAGATCCAGGCCCCCAAGAACTGCAGCAAGGGAAGGCTAAGGTGATGCCAGCTGCACAGGTAAAGGGGGCCTGAGTCGGCTGTGGCAGGGGGCTGGGCAGGCCCTTGGCAAAGTGGATGGTGAGGACCTCACCTTGGGTCTGCTCCCTCTTTCCAGGTGGACGTCCTGTACTCCAGGGTCTGCAAGCCTAAAATCAAGGACTTGGGACCCACTGCAGACCACCCAGACTGCATGGGTACAGAAGCGATTCTGGCCCTGGAGAGAGACTTGGCCTATGAGCCCCTCCCGCTTAGGCGCCTGGGCATGGACAGCAGTCCCCTGGAAAATGTGTACGAGAGCATCCGGGAGGTGGGCGCCCGGGCAAGTCCAGAGCCCCCCAGTCTGCCTCTTAGCATACGTGGACATTCTAGACCACCAAGACCTCTAGGCAAGGTTTGGAGACCTCTGTCCTGAGCACTCAGCGCTTGGATTCCTTCCTCCAACTTGAGCCTCCAGCCGCGAGCTGA
>NW_004955528.1:483158-488923 GCF_000276665.1 Chinchilla lanigera | reverse complement strand
GGCGGGGCCTCGCGTCCGCCAGAGCCGCCGGGTTGTGGGGGGCGGGCTCGGGCGGAACCAGGGTGGGAGCCGGGGGCCCGCGCCGCGCTCTCCACTGAGTCTCCCGCATCCGCAGGGCCCGTCCGTGGGCAGCGGCTTTGCGGGCTTGGAGTTCGCTCTGCCGCAGGAGCCGCAGGCCGCGAACCTAGGGACTCCAGGGACTTGGGCGGGGGCGGCGGCGGGGCGGCGGACGCCTTCGGCGCAAATCCCCGTGCCAGCGCAGAGGTGAGCCAGGGTGCTTGGTGGCCCGGGACTAGAGGGGTGTGTGCACACGTGCGTGGGTGTGTGCACACGTGCATCGGCGTGTGCAAGGGCGGTGGGTGGGGCGCAGATTTCTGCCTTCCCAACCCTTCCCAGGGCAGGTCAGGGTCCGGAACGAGGTTTCCGTCTCTGGTTGCTCCAGCCCTAATGGAGTTGAGCAGAAATGATCAGGGTGTTTAGGAGCAGCACAGAACTGTAGCGGGGTCGCTGTCAGTTTCTCTGCAGAAAAGACTTCACAGTCCGCCTGGGCTGACTGTCCAGGAATCCTGGGAGCTCCTGCTGCCACTTTACCACCCTGCGGTGCCGGACACTTCTGGCTGGCTCACAGCGGGGGCGGACTCGGTCCTGGCCCACTGAAGCCTGAGGACCCGTCTGTGTTTGGAGCCAGGTCCTTCTCTGGCTGCGGCGACTGCTGGCCGCTCCCGCCCTCTTAGGCCTGGCGTTAGGCCCCCAGTTGCTGTTGCACAATCTTGGTTAATACAGTATGCGATGTGGGGGGCGGGGGGCTCGCCCGGCCCCACCAGTGAAGCCTCAGACCTCTGCCCAGCACCAGGGTCCGAAGGAGCCACGGTGGAACAAAGCCCAATCTATAGAGAATGCAGGCCTCCGGCAGACTGGGCCCTGTTCCTGGCGATTTTCGGCTCTGTAACCCGAGCTGGGGGTGGAGCCAGGCCTCCTGCCCAGCCAGGAGTGAGGCAGCTTGGTGCTTGCCCGCTGCCCAGGCCTGCACAAGTACACTGGGCCAAGGGAGGGGCCTAGAGCACTTGTTGGGCCCCACCCCACCCTGCCCCCCCCCCGTCTCCTCCAGAGCCCCCTCAGGAAAAGCCCGGCTGGACGAGGTCATGGCTGCCGCAGCCCTTACCAGCCTGTCCACCAGCCCCCTCTGTCTGGAGGCCCCAGCTGCAGCCTTCAGCCCAGGTGAGACTCTGAAGTCTGTGCTCAGGTAGGGGCAGGGCCCAGGGCTGCTGTCCCCCGGGGCCCAGCAGCCACCCAGCAGCTCTGCCAGGCAAATAGAGCCCCAAAGCTGCCATGCCACCTTCCAAGCGTGCCTGTTGAGACCTCTCTGTGTAGTGAGTGTCCAGCCACTCAGGGCCTCCCCTGCAGCTCCCCAGGCCTTCTTGAACTGTCCACCTCCCCTTCAAGGGACACTGCTTCCAGCCACACTGCTTCCTGGCTGTGCCAAGCACCTCCCGCCCCTTCCTGTGTCGGCTGGCTTCTCCCCAGCTCCCCATGGCCAGTTTCTCCTTAGCCGGGCCCTTCTCTCCAAAAGGCTTTCTGCCCACCAAGCCCACAGAACAGGTGGGAGCTCAGAGTTAGGCGTGACAGAGGACAGCAGGCAGCAGAGCAAGGTGAGGTCCTGAGGGTGGCATGTTCCTGCAGAGCCCAGCCTGGAGGCCTGGAAGGAGGGTCTGGCACGGCCACCAGGCAGCTACAGCAGCAGCAGTAACAGTGGAGACTGGGGCTGGGACCTGGCCAGTGACCAGTCCTCTCCATCCACCCCATCGCCTCCACTGCCCCCTGAGACAGCCCACTTTCTGTTTGGGGAGCCCACCCTGAGGAAGAGGAAGGTGAGCCTGATGGAACCCTGAGGGTGAGGTGGGGGGAGGGTAGCTGCTGCTGACTCCGGCCCCTGTCCCCGCAGAGCTCGGTCCAGGTCATGTTCCAGTGCCTGTGGAAGAGCTGCGGGAAGGTGCTGAGCACGGCATCCGGGATGCAGAGACACATCCGCCTGGTGCACCTGGGGTGCGGTGGGGCTGGGGGCTGGGGCTGGGGGAGGGGGAGCAGGCCAAGCTGGTGCTTCATCTTCACTCACTGTGTCCCTAGCAGCAGACAGGCGGAGCCAGAGCAGAGCGATGGCGAGGAGGACTTCTACTACACAGAGCTGGACGTTGGTGTGGACACGCTGACTGACGGGCTGTCCAGCCTGACTCCTGTGTCCCCCACAGCCTCGATGCCTCCGGCCTTCCCCCATCTGGAGCTGCCAGAGCTGCTCAAGCCCCCAGCCCTTCCCAGCCTGCTGCAGCCTCTGGCCCTGGCCCTGACCCCGCCTCCCATGCTCAGCCCTGTAGCTCCCCCACAGGTGTGCCACAGTGACCATGCCTACCAGGTGGGTGAGGCCACAGGTGGTAGCTGGGAGCAGGTCTCAGGGCGCTGTGGAGACGAGCAAGGTCCAGGCTGCAGTTCCCCCCAGGACTTCGTGGCACCCATCCACCTGGAGCTGCGGGCCGCTGAGGCCCGGGCCTGTGCGCCAGCCCTGCCCTCCAAGCTTGGTGCCAACCTAAGGTGTGTGCGGGTGGAGGGTCTGGGTAGGTAGGTACCAGTGGGAAAGGTCCTGGCCACCAACACCCTGTGCCCCTTGTGTGTCCCCCCAGGAAGCCCCGTGGCGATGCCAAGAAGTGCCGGAAGGTGTATGGCATGGACCACCGGGACCTGTGGTGCACAGCCTGCCGCTGGAAGAAAGCCTGCCAGCGGTTCCTAGACTGAGCCCCACCCACTGGTGCTGCTGCCCAGCTCCCACCCCACCTCAGCCCAAGGCTGGACAACTCTAGGGGTGCCCCCAGGTCTAGCCCTGTTCTGGCTCTAGGGTCTTACTTTCTCCTTTGGGAGGGACTGGGGAGTTGTTGGTCCTGGACTCCCAGGGGTGTGGCCGGGGTCCTGCCACTCAAAGTGCCTCTGAAGAAACCAGCTTTTTTGCACTAAAGCCAAACCATACCGCTGCCCCCTTGGCCCCAGGGGTACTGCCCCCCTCCATTCCCCACAAATCTGTCAAGGACGTCGATGGGCCCAGCTGCAGGGGCCAGTCTGAGATGCACTTTGAGGGGTGTCAGGGAGGGAACTCTCCCACCCGCACATTTAATGTGATGGCTCGAGGGCCCTGGGGCTGATGTTTTACCATATTCGTGAAGCTCAGGTGTCTCACGTCTGGGCCGTACCAGGTGAGAAGAATTAAACATTTGGGGTTTTTCCAGAAGCTGAGTCTGCCTCTTAGGGGTAAGGAATGGGATTTGATCCCTGTGTTGGGCAGGGCTGGTGGGAGGCCAGTAACAAGTCACGGGGCTGGGGGTCACCCTGTGGTCACCTCTCCCCAAGGTGAGGCCAGGGGAGAGGGTGTGGTCTGAAACACACAGGAGGCACCTGCTTGGAGCAGCAACTTCCCGATTTATTGAAAGTGATCGCTTTGCAAGAATGTCTATGCTAATCCCGTCACAGAAAGGAGACCCACAGGCAGGCTGGGAGCACGCCTAGGCAGACAAACTGCGAGACTCACTATAGAGAAGAGAGGGCAGTCTTGACCTGTCCCGGGTTACAGCAAAGCAGGACAACAGAGCCGCGATTTCCCACTGACTGATTACAAAAACCTCCTCCCCAAATATTAACACATCTTCAATACAAACACAGGTTTATAATAATTAATATAAAGTCAGTATATAGATTATCCTCAGAAAAGATCAACAATCTTCAAACACTGCCCTTTTTTGTCAATTCTGTTTTTGTTGACAGGTTGAAAGCATGTTGAAAAAATAAATATTTAAGAAAAGCCCACACACAGCACCCTCACTACAAGTGGTTCTAAAAGGGCTGCATACAAAACACAACAGAAGATCTGAAAATAAAAGACAACCACCATTAAGTATGGCTTTCTTAAGAGTTGCACATGTCACAAAATGAGCCAAAGTAAGATTATCTTTCATAATATTGCAAAAAGTTCCAGTTTTTGCATTTTCTCAGTTTTCTAAAAAGGAAGATGTGCAAAGTTGGAAGCATAGCTGTGTCTTTTTGAGTCAGGCCCCTCTGGGGTCCTGGCAGTGTCCTGTTTCCCAAAACCCAGAGTCCAAATGCACAACCTGGTCAGGGTCCAGAGCACAGTACGAAAACCACATGGTTTCCCTGCCCCTCAGTGACACCCCCATGAGTGTATTTTCCACTTTGGTGTTGCAAACACCAAAATACAGATACAGACAAAAAAATACAAAATGTGAAATGTAATCTACATAGAATCACAATTCTTCCTCTTCATAAAAAAATATTTATTAGTTTGAACATTGATTAAAAAAAAGACGTAAAAAAAAAAACAAAAAACAACCTCCATCACCTACGTCTCCCTCCGTGCCTCCTCAGGTGGATGTGCTCATCCGGGTCTTGGAGATTCCACTCTTCCGTTCGCAAACATGGGAACAGACAGACTGCCACACAGCACACTTAAGGGAGGTGGGGGCCGGGATCGGGGCCCTCGGGCGCCAGCACAGCGCTGGTTTCGAGGCGGTGCCTCCGAGGCAAGGCGGGGAAGCCCCAGAAAGGCCAGCAGAGGTGGTGCAGAAGGGGCTGGGAGAGCAAGACATCCTGAGTGCAGAGGCGGAGGTGCCCGGGGGAGCGGCCGGGCCTGGCCGACGCCTGAGACGCTGGGGATTGGTACAAAATCCAGAGACACCGGTAGCAAAGGTCTGGTTTCCAAATGCATTTTATAAGAAAGTAAGTCTGTTTAGAAAAGGTGTTTAAAAAGCGGGAGGAAAGGTACAAAGTTCAGAGAGCCCTCGGAGGGGGCCGGGAAGGCCGGAGAGGCTCAGCCCAGAGCCCCCGTGGCGGGGGCGGAGCTGCACTGCTCCACTGAGAGGGGTGCCCAGCGCTGCCGCCACCGCAGGAGAGCGGGCGGCTCGGGGGCTGCTGGCCTCGTCCTCTGAAGGACTCGCCCTGAGGAGCTCACAGCCTCCCCCCGGGACAGGTGCGGCAAACCCCACACCAGGCCAGCAGGGGTCCTCCTGGAACGGGGAGAAATAGAGGCTGACTTTCTTGGAAAAATCAAAACCCTGCACTCCTCTCCGGTGGCACCGGCCCTCTAGGGCAGCACCATGTCCCCGCGTGTCCGCGTGGGCCGGCCCTGTCCCCCTCAGCAGCAGCAGGTAAGGCAGCTGGCACTCAGGGAATGTCAGCGGGGGACACGTTCCGTGGGACCGCTCGGACCTAAGCTCTGCTTCTATAGGTAGGGTTTTCCTTTTTCCACCTAGAAAGAATAGGTGTGACACAGTAGAAAAATTGGTCAAAGCCATTTGGCTTGTGGTCTGGAAAGAGAAACTACAGCTCTCCACCCGGCACTCGGCACCCACCTCGCGCGGCAGGCGGTCCGCCCTCCCGCACCCCGCCCCGGGCCTCCACCTCCAGGAAAGCACAGCACGTGGGGTGAGACCGTTCGAACTGACGCACGAGGACCTGACAACAAGCTAAAAGAAAAGCAACCCCGTATGGTTTCAAGTGAGGAAAATAATGCCAAACAGAATACTTCTCTGTACTACCTCGATATGTCTCTACTGTAGAATTTGGTTACCCAGGTGGATAGGTGCAAGCGGCGCCGCAGCCAGGCTCGCCACCTGCGGCGTTAGCAGCAACGGGGCGGAGCCCGGCTCGCGCCCGTCCGGGAAGGGGCAGCAGGGGCGCCGTGCGGGCCGCGGGAGGCGGGGGTAGCACCTGGC
>NW_004955528.1:475681-476926 GCF_000276665.1 Chinchilla lanigera | reverse complement strand
TTTTTTTTTTTTTTTTTTTTTTCCTTTTGAGGCAGGATCTTGCTAAACTGCCCAAGCTGGGCTTGAATTTGTGATCCTCCTGCCTCAGCCTCCCAGAGTGCTGGGATTATAAGTGTATGCCAACATACCCGGCTTGGTTTTGTTTTATGTGTTTGTGTGGTTTGAGTTTTTTATGTTTTTATGGGTTTTAATGGGTTTAAAGGGCATCTTTTCACACAGTTTTTGCCTAGAGGGTAAGTCCAATACTAGCTAGCCAATCCCTGAGCCACAATATTTTAATGAAATTATTTCATTATATTATTTGTTTTTGTTTGTTTGTTTGTTTGTTTGTTGTTTTTCTTCCGGTACCAGGAATCAAACTCACGACCTTGCGCTTGCCAGGCAGGCGTTGTGCCGCTGCGCTAAATCCCCAGCCCCCTATTTCAGTACATTATTAACAATGTGAAGAGATGAGGTCTCTAAGGAGCTTGCGAAAGGTCCCCCGCACTGGATGGCCCCAGGACGGTAGGGGAGATAACGTCAGAAGCAAGAATTGAAATCAGCCATTTGGTCTCAGAACATTTCCTATACCCCTCATCATTTCATCCACCATGAACCCCTTTCTTTCAGGGTCTCTGGAACCGGTCTAAAACTTGGAAGATGTTGTCAAAAATCAACCAAACCAATAGCCCCAGTGTCTCCACGGTGGAGCTCTGCATGTGGGTCACTGAGACAGTTGCTCCCACAACCCGGCCCAGCAACGAGGCCCAGCAGCTGCCCCCAGCGCTCGAAGCACTCAGAGCCCAGACGCCAGCGGCCCAGGCGGCCCCACCCGGGAAGCCAGCCAACCCTTTAGGTCTTCTTTTTACAGCCGCAGAACGCTGTGGCCTCAGAGAAAGGCAGGAGTGCTCGCTACCACAGCTCTGCACAGGACGGGGCAGGACAGTCGGACAGGCAGGGACCCTGCACAGGCAAAATCCCCTTGGGACGCCTACCACTGTCTTAGGAACTGGTGGATTTTTGTTTTGTTTTGTTTTAGTTATTTTTTGAGACAGAGTCTCACTGTGTAGTCTAAGCTGGCTTTAAACTCACTGAGTAGTCCAGGCTGGCCCTGAACTCGTGGCAATCCTCGTGGCAAAGCCTCCCAAGTGCTGGGATTACAAGCGTGTAACACTATGCCCAGAGAGGAACTGGAGTTTTTAACTCATCCTATACAAATCAAATGTCTTAAAGTTAGAGGGAGAGAAAAAAATCTCTTAAAACAAA
>NW_004955528.1:465425-475581 GCF_000276665.1 Chinchilla lanigera | reverse complement strand
CACGGGCGGCCGCGGGGCAGACGAGGGCCGGCGGCGGCCTAGGAGATCCAGGCGAAGTCCTTGTCCTGCTCGCCCGCCGGGCTGCCGGGCCCCCGCGGCGAGTCCTCGTCGTCCTTGTCGTCCCCCAGCAGCGCGTCCTCGTGCGCCAGGCCGACGTCGTCGTCGTCCTCCCCCAGCTCCTCCTCGCCCTCCGCGCGGGGGTCGTCGGGGTCCTCCAAGTAGGGCCCGTCGCCCGCGAACAGCGCCTCGGGGGAGCCCTCGCCGCCGCCGTGGTCCAGGGGCGCCGCCACCCCGCGGCCCGCGCAGTCGGCACACACGCCGTGGCGCCGCGAGCCGTGCTTGATGCCCACGCTGGCCGCAGACATGAACACGCGGCTGCACACCTTGCACACGTACTTCTTGTCCTTGCTGTGCACCTAGGGGGACAGGGAGTCAGTGGGCAGAGTGGAGACAGGTCTGCTCAGACCCCCAGCCCCGGACTCGGGCCGCCCAGGGCCCACAGGGGCAGAACCGCAGGTGGCACCAACAGTGGCATTTAAAGGCAGTGTCCACCAGGGGCAACAGTGTCCTCTCCCACAGGCTCCCAGACCCTCTTTCTCCTTGCTGGGCCAAGTCGAAGTGGGGCCCCACATATTGTGTGTCCAGGCCCCCCGGTCACACTGCTCCTTCTACCTAAAAGCTTCACTCCCTCCACACCTCTGCCAGGGCAGGTTCATGAGGCAGGAGCTTCTGGAATAGCCTCTGTGCCAGGCTTGCCATCCTGTGGGGCAGAGGGAGCTGGCCTGCCTGCCCGGATGGAGGCGAAACAGAGAAAGACCCTGCTGGCTTAGGCCTGGCTGCCCAGGGCAAGGGTGGGGAGGCCCCCGGCTGCAACCCGAAGCTGGGCCCAAGCCTGCGTCTTGGTGCTGGGGAGCAGGGGAGTGAAGGACAGTGGAAGAGATGGTGGTGGAGCTGGGAGCAGGTGGTGCAGTACTGGCAGCCAGGCTGGTGCCCCCCCCAGCCTCCCAACCCTGCTCCCCCAGGTGAAAGGGGGCACCTCTTACAGTCAGGATGTCTCAAGGTCAACTGCAGGTGAGGCCCAATCAGCAATTAGAGCAAGCGGAGGAGGCACGGGGCCAGGGAGGGACAGCAACATGGCCCCCGGACACAGGCTGTGCCCAGCAGGCAGGGAAATCACCCAAAGAGCGGCTTCAAGAGGCAGGACGTTAAGGTCCTGAGCTCCAGCAGGGTCTGGACAAAGGAATACACACTTAGGCCAGGTGGGCATCTCCTGAAGGTGGGTGCCTGGTGCCTGTGGGGAACCAGACCTCAGAGACATGGCAGGGACACGCCACGGTGGGCCCACAAGGGCCCACAAGCACCTCCCCTGCCATCCTGAGGAATCCTGGGGCCCTGGTCCCCGCTGTGCCCCTCAACTCACATCCAAGCCCTGGCCTTGTCCTCCAAAGACTCAGGCCAGTAGGCCCACAGCCCTGGCCAGGGTGCACCAGGCTTCCAGGCCCCCAGGTCCCTGCAGCTCCTCTCTATCGGGGGGCACCAAGGGGCAGGCTGCAGGTTGCACACCAGCCGGGAGACCCCTGTAGGCTCTGCCCTCTCCCCTTCCTGCTCCAGTTCTCCCCTGTGAGCAGTAAAGCTGGCTCCAAAGAAATATACCAGTCGCTCCTCAAGGGAAGGCTCCTCCACTCACAAAGACCTCTTGGCAAGCAGTCACTGTGGTCCTGGCTGGGACCTTGGGAGTCACCTCTCACTTTCTTCACCTACCCAGGACAGCCTCTCTTCTGGAATTTACCCTTCTGAAGCTTGGTACCCAGGGCCCTTTCTTTGGATTCTTTTCTTGCCTTGTTTGCTCTATTTTAAACCTGTCTTCCCTCTGCTTCCCACCACAAAAAAATAAAACTTCTAAAGCAACCTCAGGAAGAACTGTGTTCCCAATGAGTACAATTAGGCAGGAGTAGGCCCAGGAAGGGCTGCAGAAGCCCTTGGGGAGAGTCCTTGGGGTCTGGGCACTGCTCAGGAAGTGACAGGGGTATGTTAGGGAGCCTCTCACCAGGACCAGATGGTCAGGCATCACTTGTCCTAACAGACACATGCTTAGGAAGCAACGGAGAGGGAAGGATGCTGGTTGCCATGACAACCATCACCAAGTTCCCAGTGGGGGTGGTTGTAGAGCAGGGGCTGGTCCACCCCATCAGAACTGGCCAGCTCCCAGCTGCCAGGTCTCTAGCCCTGGTGACACTGGGGGGGGTTACCACGCGCCAGGGAAGAGATCACACACAGTGCCTGTGAGGCTGTGATGCAAGTGGAGGCTTGGCTGAACCAGGGGGCTGCAGAGCTGCCCTCTGACAAAGAGGGCTCCCCCTTTCAGGGTCAGGCACCCCAAAGAAGTTACATATAGACCCCTTCACAGAAAAAGACAAACCCCAAATGACTAAGTGTGTTTTTCTAGGAGTTAAGACTCTGAAGCCCAGCCATGTTTTCCAAAGTAGACATCCAGGTGCTACCCAAGACGGACAATAGGACTCACATGGGTCAAGATGTTCACTCAACATTAATGTAGTTTTGCTTAAGAAAATCCTATCAGCCACCATTGCTAAGTCTGTTCAGCCCCTATCAGTGTGAAAAGTAAGATTTGATTCTCCCTGGGTAGGAAAAATGTAGACATAGGTGCATATGTCCCTCCAAGATTTGGTAAGTTGGTCTGTGAAATCATCTCTGGCTTACTAATTGAATTAAACAAGAGCAAACACAACTAGAGAAAAAGTGCTAAAAACCGCTGCCTAGACCTCGGTGGCTCTAAGTGGCTGTGGATCTGTCCTTGGCCTTTTGTCTGTCCTGGGCCCTTCCTGCTCCCAGTGTCCCCACCTCACAGGAAGACACACACGTGGGGATCCAGGGATGCAGTCCTGGGCAGTGCCTGTGCCTGCCTGGCCTTGGTAGTTTACCCCGTCCTTGTGCCCACCTGCTACCTTTTGGGGCAAACCTGCCACCCTTTCCACACCTTTATCCTTCAGCCCTCGCTACCCAACAACTACCTGCAGGCACTGAGCTTGCACCCATGCAGGTGCAGGGCACAGGCAGGCCGATGCTAGGGCAGAGGTCAGCAGGTGGGCAGTGGAGACAGGGGACCTTCTGTACCCAGGGCTAAGTGCTACTGTGGGCAGCCCTGCTGGGTGGGTGCAGCTCTTCCTGGCTGCTCTGTCTCCCTCACACAGAGTGGACCTACTTTCTGAGGTGTCTGGGTGCTGCTTAGCCCCAGGCTGCCCACACTCACCAGTGTGTGCCGCTTCATGTGCTCACGCCGCGTGAACTTCTTCCCGCAGATGTCGCACGGGTAGGGCCGCTCGCCCGTGTGCGAGCGCATGTGGCGCTTGAGGATGCACTGGTGCATGGCCGAGAAGCTGCAGTAGGGACACTTGAACTTCTTCCTGATCACTGTGAACTCGTTCACTGGAAAACAGCAGCAAGGTGTCAGGCTGATAGCAGGGCTCAGCCACTCCTTCATTCCCGCACGACTGCCCGCCCACCAACACAGGACCCTCCAGCCTGAGCCAGGGAGGAGGTCACCTAGTTGAGGCCCGTTGAGGCCCCAGGGCCACGTCCCAGCCAAGGAGAGCTCAGCCCTGGCAACCTGCACAAGCTGGCTCGATCCTATCCAGACCTCCTTGTCCCTGCAGACCCCATGCATGCACAGGAGTGGCACCAGGCACAAGGACAAGTCAGACACAGCCTCTGGGAGGCAGATGAAAAAGCCGGCACAGGTACAGAAGACTGTGGAGGGCAGGAGACACCGCCTGCCAGAGGAGCCGCCCACGGTTTAACCTGTGCTATCTCCCCGCCAATGCCTCCTGCCGTGAGTGTGCCTGCAGCCGCCTCAGCAACTCAGCAGACCCTGAGGTGGCGCAGTCCTGCTGCATGGCTGAGGCCTCCACCATCGCAGGATTTGGAGATGGGCCGGTGCAGAGAGCAGCCCCAACGACACTGGCCCTGGACACCTGCAGGTCCTGGCTGCGCCAGGAGACCAAAAGGTCTACTGCAAGCCCTCCACTCACATTCCTGAGCCCCTCACTCCAAGGACAGAGGCTCCAGATGGCTCTGAGCTGACATTAGGCTCCTCCACGCCAACCCACGGGGACATCACCACTCACAGCCAAGGCCCCTCACCAGAGCCACCGAACAGAACGCTGCTTCTGTGCTTGTAAGAGGGACACCAGGTCTCCATGCAGGGCTGAGACGTGGTCCCCCTGGCCCTTCCAGCAGAAGTGAACCATTTCTTGACACTTGGGGCCATCAGCGGGGGTGGGTTGGGTTGGTTCCTCGTGGCCTGAAGGGCGAAACCCATCACTCACAGACAGTCGTGTCTCCATTGAATCGTGTGTGCCAACACATACACATGTATGTCCTTACAGTACTGGTATTTTAAATGTGCACACTGCACAGAAAATAGTGCAACCTCTTCGTAATGCCATGCTTTTGTTGGCTGGTTTGCTTTGCTTTTTGTCTTTGTGATAACACTAGGGACTGAACCCAGAGCCCACACCACTGAACTACATCATCAGTCCTTTTCTTTTTCTTGTCTGTTTTTTGAGACAGGGTCTCGCTATGCATTTCAGGGGCTGGGCCTGAACTCTGTATGTAGCCCAGACTGGCCTTGAACTCATGGCCATCCTCCTGCCTCAGCCTCCTGAGTGCTGGGACTACAGATATGCGCCACCATGCCCAGCCCTAGTCCTTTTCTAATTGTTTCATTTTTGAGACAGAGTCTTGCTAAATCACTAAGCTGCCCAGCCTGGGCTTCAACTTGAGATCCTCCTACTTCAGCTTCCCAGAGGTCTGGGATTGTGGGTGTGGGCCCAGCCATAATGCCATGTGTTTTGACCATACAGTCATTTAAATATTTCAGTGAAGTTATTACAGATCCCACTGTTGAACATTTGCTTCCATTTTATCCCCTTGAGAGTACCGCTTCAGCTAGGTCACTGCCCCATCTGTCCCTGGAGAAGGCCCCAAGAGTGGGCAGCCCACCTGCCCCTGACCGCTGCTTCCAGTGCTATGCTAGGCCACTCCAGGCCCTGTGCAGGAAGGCTCTGCACCGCGCTGGGGCTCCTGAAGCTCCCACTCCTTCCGTTAAGCCGGCGCGATTGTGCAGCCACGGCCGGGCAGCAGCGCGGAGGGGCACGGCCTTTGCTGCGCAGCAGGGACAGCCTGGCAAGTGCGCATGCGCGAGCCCTGGGCCACGCAGGCTGCGTGTGTCTGGCCACAACCTACACCGCACCTGGCGCTCCCACAAGGGGGGCTCTAAGCTGGTCCTCATCTTCCCCGACATCCAGGGAACCTGGCCACAGAGACACTGACCTCTTCGAAGCCTCCCCCAGCCCCTGGATCCTGGCAGCCTCATGGCTCCTGAGTCCCTTTCTCCCCCTCGCAAAGGCGCCGCACTCTAGGAAGGAAAGGAATCCAGGAAATGGGTTTCCACATGATTTTATTTAAACCAATTTTTAAATAAAATCTAAACAACATGAAAGTTAAATTTTTGAACTACTACCAGGCATGGTATAATCCCAGCACTCAAGAGGCTGAGGCAGGAGGATCGCTGTGAGTTCAAGGCCAGTATGAGCTATAAAGTGAGCTCAAGGCCAGCCTGAACTGCAAAGCAAGACTCAAAGACTCAAAAAGACAAAAAATAAATAAATAATATAATAAAATTTCGAATTACCATATATGTTAGCCTCTTCTAGTGATTCAGGCCTGCATGTCAAATAAATACTTCTCTATACACTTTTTTCTCTTAAAAAATAATTTAGAACAGACATGTAGTAGCCCATCCGTGTAAGGAGGGCTTGCTCAAGGTAGAGACACAGCCTGAGACGATCCCTGAGGCAAGCATGGTGGTGCGCCCCTGTAATCCCAGCTACTTGGGAAGCTGAGGCAAGAAGATCACAAGTTCAAGGCCAGCCGGGCAAGTCAGCAAGACCCAGTACCAAGATACCATTTTAAAAGGGCTGGGGTGTAGCTCAGTGGTAGTGGCAGAGCCCTTGCCTGGCGTGGGTGAGGCGGGGGGTTCAGTCCCTCTGCTAACAAAACTAGAACCTTCACATCCGAAGCTGTCCTCCAGGGACACAGTCTGCTCTTTTCCTGTCTACCATAACAAAGCTCAAAACAACACAAACTTGATCTTGTAGAGCTGCTCCAGGGAGCCTCCTTCCTGCCTCTCCCTGCTCCGGAGACGCAGCTCCTTCTCTGCTCAGTCTTACGAAGACATTTTTGAGATCCTTAATTTAAGCACATCTGCAATGACTCTTCACGAATAAGGCCAGTCCTGGGCTGCAGGGATCAGGACGGGTATGTGTTGGAGGGACACGCCATCCACTACGTTTAGCTTACAGCTGGGCTGGGAGGGAAAGTCCCACTGGCCGCTGTTAGCTCTGCGCAGGGGCTGGCGCTGCAGTGGGACCCATAGCCCTGTGCCAGGCGAGTGCTACCCCGAGCAGCTCCCAGGCCGCCTGCTGTTATTCAAGCAGTTTCTTACTGGAAACACCTCACAGCACCTATCGTTCTGTTGTGAGTTGCCGCCTGCGTGTCCTCCAGAGTTTCTACAGGACGAGATGCCTTGGTCTGCATGTCCCACAGGGCTGTGCCTGGGGTTCTCAGTCCCAGCACGGTGGTGCAGGCAGGAGGCACGGTTAGGCTAGGGCAGAGCCCTTGACCTTGGGGGAAGAGACCCTGGGTTTGAGCCCAGCATCTGGAAACCAATAGGCTCAACGCAATGAGGTCCGAGAGCCGGGCCCTCAGGGACAGGTCACGTCTCACTTCACTCGAGGACCCAGTTCCCAGGTAGGGAAGCAGTTCGGCCCCTACCTGCTCCTGGCTGCCGCACCCCCGTCCTCCACGGTACGGTGGGGAGCCAGGCCCGGGTTCAAGAGCAGCTGAGCAACACAGCAAGGGGTGGGGAGGCTCAGAATGCTTAAGAAAGGAATTTTTATTTTTCTTTTTTGTTCTTTTGGCGGGTACTGGGAATCAAACTCAGGACCTCACTCTTGCCAGGCAGGTGCACGGCTGAGCTAAGTCCCTGGCCTCTCTTTCTCCTTTTTTGATGAATTACCAGTGATGCTGTGTTGCTGTTATCGTTCTTGTGGACACTAACAACTTTTAAAATCAACCTGGGGAAAGGACAGTGGATAGTGAAGAGCTATCGTGATCATTAGAGTGACAGTGCCTCCCACGTGGCCCCAACCTGGAAGCCTTTGGTCTGAACCCAGCGTTCTCAGGATGAACAAGGCCCCCCAAGGAATGGTGAGGAGCAGGCCTGCAGAAGCTGCCTGTGATTCGATGTAGACCTACTGGGCAGTCCTAAAGGCCACCCTACCCTGAGGCAGTGGCCCAGGCCGTGGGCCTGTCTCCTCCTCTGTCCCCTCCTGGCCAGCCCTACAGCAGAACAAGACCTATCAGGAATCACTATGCATAAGTGAATATCCGGGAACCTCTTCACTGGGCATGGTAGAGCATGTCAGTAATCCTAGGTATTCAGGAGGCTGAGGTAGGAGGATCATAAATTTGAGAACAGCCAGGGCAATGTGGCAAAACACTGTCTCAAAATAAAATTAAAAAGTGCAGCGTGGTGGCACATACCTGTAACCCCAGCATTCAGGAGGCTGAGGCAGGAGGATCGTCGTGAGTTTGAGGCCAGCCTGGGCTACAAAGTGAGCTCAAGTTCAGCCTGAACTGCACAGTGAGACCCTGTCTCAAAAAAAGACAAAAAAAAAAAAAAAAAAAAAAAGAGTATTCTCTGTCATTCCACTATCTGTAAGATCCATAGTAATGGGCTCTCTATAACTATATTATATATAACTTCCTTGTTGTTACTGACCACTTCTGATAGCAGCTTATCAACTTGCCTTTGGTGTTGTACATTTTTCCCATCATTTTGTGCGCCTGCTCTCTCTTCCGTCAATACTGGCAATTGAACCCAAAACTTGCACTGTGCTACATCTCAAGCCCTTTTTTATTTTGAGACAGGGTCTTGCCAAATCACCTACTCTGGGCTAGAACCCTCAGTTTTCCTGCCTCAGCCTCCCAGAGTGCTGGGATTTCAGGTGTGTACACCACACCCCAATCCTTTCTTTTTCATTGATACCTGCTCTTCACTTCCTTATTTCTTCTCATTAATTTGCTATTTTTTTTCTCACTTTCTTTCATAGTTTTTAGCACGTCATGGTTACATTCCTTGTGGGGAGTTGGTACCTGTACAGAGCATACTTTGTGACACAGAAACTGAGACTTTCTTTTTTCCTAATAAAGGCACTAAGCGCTATATGTTTTTTCTGTTTTTGAGACAGGGTCCCACTATGCAGTTCAGGCTGGCCTTGAGCTCACTTTGTAGCCCAGGCTGGTCTCAAACACACAGTGATCCTCCTGCCTCAGCCTCCCGAGTGCTGGGTAAACACTGTTTTAGAAGTGGTCTCCAGTTTTGATACAGCATATTTTCACTGTCATTCAGGTCAAAATTGTTTATAATTTCATGTGACTTGCTCTGGTGCGTGTCAGGGATGAGTGTGCCGGTTCATGTAGAAGCATCTAGAGATATTTTGGTTCCTGTTGCTGATTCTAACTTCAACTTGCTAAGGTTAAAGAGCAGACTCTCGGCCCTTTGCTATCTGTCGTTTTACAGCCTTTGTCATCTGTTTTGGTGAAGTTTCCTGTGCGCTGGAATATTCTGAGTCTGGTGGTGTAAAGCTGCATGTGTCCCCAGCCCGGAGGCCTGAACACATCTACAAGACTCTAAACAAAACATCACCAAGTTCAATCCAAAGATACAGAAAAAAAATAACACCTTGCCTTGACATACTTATTCCACTGAGAACTGTGCTCAGCTCTCCTCGCCCTTGAGTTGCTTGCTGTTCTATGAATCACAGACTCTGGTGTCTTCTCTAGTTCCTCCAGCTTTGCTTTCACAGGGTTAAAGACTGAGCTATTGTTAGCAGCACACAGAGCAGGACTGTTTAGCTCATTATTGAACTGACCCTCTTAGTGCAGTTCCCTAAAGACTTCTTTAAGAAGTTTGACTTCCCGGCATGGTGGTGCACAACTGTAATCACAGCACTTGGGAAGCTGAGGCAGGAGGATCACAAGTTGGAAGCCACACGGGGCTACAGAGTGAGTTCAAGGCCAACTACATAGGGAGTTCAGAATTACACAGCAAGACACTATCTCAAAGCACATGCCCCTAGAAGTTTACTTCGATATTAATTATTGCTAAACTAGCTTTAAGTTAGTGTTTGCTTGGTTTATCTTTTCCTATCTTTTTGCCTTAAACTTTCTGTCTCTTCATCTATGAAGTATTAGACCTATAAACACTGAAGAGTTAAAAAAAAAAAAGGCTAATATGAAAAAAAGTTGTGGGTATAGTAGGAGTGCCTATAGTCCCAGCTATCTGGGAGGCTGAAGAAAGTGGGTCATCTGAGTCTAACAGTTCCAGGTCAGCCTGGGCAACATTAAAAAACAAAACAAAACAAAAACAGAAATAAACAAAAATGCCAGAGCATGTGTGTATATACCTGTAACCCCAGCTACTTGGGAGGCTGAGGCAGGAAGATCACAAGTTTGTCAGACTGAGCAAGTTAGTGAGACCCTAAATAAAGAAAAGGGCTGATGCGCAGTAGCAGAGCGTCCTTGGGTGTAAGCCCCACCGCAGGGAGAGGACAGTTTTTATTGGAATATTATAGGTCATCTTAGAATAATGTAATCATCGTACAAGAATGCGATCGATGTTGCAGATCCTCCTACAATAACGTAGGCACTGCCATAGCAGCTGAGTCCAAGCCCACCGTCTTTTCTCTTTGTCCTTTATCGTTTTCCCCCTTTCAAACTAATCCACTGTCATTCCTTTCTCCTCGCCAGCAAGCCTTCCGCCGTGCTCTCCCGGTCCGCAGCGTTTTACCTGTTCATCTCAAACCCCGCATCCTGCATCAGCCCCCACGGCAGTGCACGCGGCCCTGCCGCACCTGTGCCTCCTCTGCGGGGCTTCTTGGCTCCAGTCGCGGTTGTCAGCGGGCGATGGGTTCCTTGTCTTTCTCGTGTGTGTGTGTGTGTGTGTGTGTGTGTGTGTGTGTGTGTGTGAGAGAGAGAGAGAGAGAGAGAGAGAGAGAGAGAGAGAGAGAGA
>NW_004955528.1:453800-462482 GCF_000276665.1 Chinchilla lanigera | reverse complement strand
TTTTATTTTATTTTATTTTTTTGTCTTTTTGAGACAGGGCCTCGCTATGCAGTTCAGGTTGGCCTTGAGCTCACTTTGTAGCCCAGGGTGGTCTCAAACTTGCAACAATCCTCCTGCCTCAGCCTCCCAAGTGCTGGGATTACAGGCATGAGACACCACACCAGGTTCCCAGGCTGGTTTTTCTCTTTTTTTTTTTTTTTGGTTTTTTTTTTCCGGTACCGGGAATTGAACTCATGACCTTGCGCTTGCCAGGCAGGCACTGTGCCACTGAGCTAAATCCCCAGCCCCTACTAGGCTGGTTTTAAACTCAAGAATTTAAGTGATCCTCCTGCCTTAGCCCCCCCATATCTCCCAGAAATGTCTTCAGTAAAATATAAAACAATTTAGCTTCATACTTGTGGCTGAACAGTGAGCTGAGCTGGAGACAGGACTATCAAGAACCTAACGCTACAACTGCTTCTCCACTCGTCAGGACACATCTGGGCACGGGGTCGCGGCACTGAGCCCATGGGGACCTGCTTGCTAGACAAGTAGTGCCGCCCCTCGGGCACGGCGGGCCACCTTGTCTTACCTGAGCTGGAGGAGGCATCTGCTTGGGCTTACTGTGGCCTCCCCAGAGCCACCCTGTGGCTCTGAGTGGGAGGAGCGTGGAGGCTTCCCCTCTGCCACCAGCATCTTCCTGAGTGACGCAGCCCTGGGGGCACCGGAAGTGAGGCTCTCCTTGAGGAAGAATGCCAGCTGTGGGCCTTCAGAGTCCCGGAAGGTGACAGCTAGCTGGGAGGACGCAAGATCCTGTTGGAGGTTAAGGTGGGGACATGACTGGTTGGCCAATCCCACCAGCAGGGCCCCTCACGCCAGCCTTGTCTGTGGCAGGTCTTTCTCCAGGAGCAAATGATTTCAACAGAGGCTTTCCGTACCAAAAGCTGAAGCTGGCAGCTGGGACCCTGGGGGCCGATTTTCTGACCAGTTCATCGAGATCCATCAGGTGAAGTCCAGTAATATCACAACCAATGCCCTATGGTGGGAATTCCAGCATCAATTCAGTATCAAGTGAAAGCCTTAATTCCTTGTATCAAAACAATAAGCAAATATTCCGTAAGCCAAAAGAGAAAGAAGCTGCAGACAGTCATCACAAATGCTCCACGACGCTTGGGCCTGGCTTGTGGCCACAGTGAGGAGCAGGAGGCATCCACAGTGGCCGGCCCGAGGCTCCAGGGCCAGCTTCACCAGCGAGTGCTGCTGGTGACAGCCAGGTATCATCTGAAGGTGCCAGAGGACAGGAACTGGCGTGCTCGATGGGCTGGGGGCTCCAGCCAATGGGATGCCACGCTCGGGGGACACTGGGACTCTGGGACACTGCACATGATGCAACCCACATCAGCTGGGCTGTCTTCCATTTGCTCACGGGAGAGTCACTATGTTCTTGTTTCTGGGGCCACCGGGGCCATCACATGTCCAGGCCAGGGTGGACACACCTCGTGTGACACAGCCGTGTTCTGAACTGCAAAGGAGACTCGTCATGGTTTCTGTTCAGTGAACAGTGACCACACACAGACTTACACATTAACAAAAGTAAAAGAGAACCAAGTTAAACTGAAGTAAAAGGAAGAAAGCTTTCTGATGAAGCAATCAAAAGACTGACGAGCCAGTGATGAAACCACCATTTGTTGAATTCATAGCCAAGCCGGTGTTATTAGTCCTATGAAAACGAGGAAATTAATGCCACTTCTCCAGAATGTTCCAGAGCCATCCAGAGGGGAACTGTAGGGATCAGCTATTCTGTACTGTTTGCACACTGTCTGCCAGACGACATCCACCACAGCGCACAGGTGACCAAGGAGAATCAGGTCGCAGCTAGGTCTCAACGCTGAGTGTACCGCAAAGGAACCGTCAAGCCCTATGACAAGGAACCACGCTGGCCCCTGCTCCCGTGACATCCCGCCTGCTGGGAAGTGCGCTCTCCTGGGTACTAACCAAAGTCATTGCCTTAGACAAAGCTTGTCAGGGGAACCAGCATGTAGAGGTCACAAGTCCTGACACAAAGCCAAGCCTGGGCCCAGCAGTTAGGACGTAGGAATCACCATCTTCGCCCGAGCTGAGACCTGGGTTTCCTTTGCTCCTCCATGAAGGGTGCAAGGAAAGCGGCCACACTGCCCACCCAGGCATGCAGCATCCTCCTCTCTCCGAACACACTCAGCATCCGCGGCGGCACAGTCCCGCGGCTCCCGAGGAGGAGGCAGCGCACCACTCACCGCTGTCCGAGGCTCGGGGCTGCACTTCCAGAACTTGATGCAGAAGGGGCTGAGCCCGGCACGGGGCACCTGGGGGTCTGCGGATGCTGAGCACCTGCCCTCCTCCACCGGCCCCACACACAAGCACCACAGCCCAGCCCAAGCCCTCCTGTCAACTGCACTTCAAGGAGGAGCAGGGAGATGGATCGGGTAAAGCTCTCGTGGGCCGGACGCTGCTTCTCCGCATGGCAGTGGGACGCTCAGCAGACCTGCTCCAAGGCTGAGTCCGGCCAGGATGCTGAACTGTGTGCACGCTGCCTCCACCCCCGTGCGTCACGACAGCCCCTCACCCCGGGCCGCAGCTCCCCCACCACCTGCTGCCGCCACCCACCGTGGACCCCACCAACCTGCTGGGGAGGACGCCTGCTACGAGGAGGTGGCCCACAGACTCTGGACCGCAGGGCTTACTTCTGGATTTTTCCTGTCTTCTTTCAGAAACAGGCTGATGTCACTCAAGACATCAGAAAATCATGTTTTAAAGGAACCTCTGCCCCCGGTGAGCTGACAGCCTTTCTGCCCACTGGACAGGTTCCCCTTCCACACACCGCCAAAGTCATGCAGTCCAAGCCTGGCCAGTGGAAGATTCTGCCCACTGTTAGCCCTGTTTATGAAAAGGGCAAATTCTTATGAAAACAGTAGAAAACTTAGGATATCAAAAATTGGGAGGTTAAAACGTTATAGAAATATCAAATTAGCACAACCTACTGACTTCACCTGGAATTAGTCGTGGATGGCCTGAAAATAGAATGCAATGAGACCATTTCCTCCCTGGGGTATAGAGGCCTGCGACATATGCCCACGCCCCACAGCACACCAGGGCAGCAAGGCATGGGGCAGGGTAAGTCACACTCGGGCACACTGGCATGGGTAAGGGGCAGAGTAGAAAGCGCCAAGCAAGGCCCCAGCCCAGGCGTCAGCGCCACCCACAATCTGGCCACCGCACTGCCTGCTGCAAGGAGCCCGAGGAGGCAGGGTCTGGCACCAGGGAGACCAGCACGGCAGCGACGTGTAGGCCAACACCTGCACTGCAGGCCCTCGCCTGCCCCACGTGGTACAGCCAGCATTTGTAGCTTTGACCCCACTGACCACACAGTGTCCTGCACAAACGCATACAAAGCCTTGTGAACAGCACCTGTGTTCAAGGGGCGGGCTGCCAGGTACAGACACTACAGGAAAAGCACCAAGAAATCATTTCCCCTCATTCCGAAACCATTCCTGATGACGACAAGTACTGGGTCAGGAACGAGCGGCTGCCGGCCCCTGCCTGAAGGAGTCTGCACTGTGGGTGTCAGGCGGAGGCAGAGGAGCACAGGCCTCCATGCCGGGGCTCCCGTACCACCTTCCACACTTCCCACAGAGCCTGTCCACTCCCAGAACCCCCTCTCCTGTGAATTACAGGCACCCCAAATACCCTGGAACCACCTCCACAAACTGTCCAGGCCCCTGTGAGCTTGAAAAGTCCAACAATTGCTGCCTTCAAAGTCCAGTTCAGCATCCGTGAGGGGAAGGGGCTGACATTTTGAAGCATCTGTCACATGTATTTTGCCTGAACTAAAGGACATCCCACAAATGCTGTTTTGTTTTAAATCCACAGCAGCCGTGTGTGGCATGCTTCCCATTTCTCAGCTGTGGGAAATGAGGCCTGCAGATGCTCTTCACTCATGCCAGTGCCAGTGCCCACGGCCCGTGAAATACTCCACCCGTCCAGCTCTGCCACCCACGTCCCATCCACGGGCAGCAGCTCTCACCCAAACAGGGAAATAAAAGAGAATGTAAACGCTGGTTTTCACTTTCAGTCTTTATTACCCAATCTGCATAACTTCTCACACCACTACAAAATCTCAAAAGAGTATTTTCGTGCTCATAAAAACAAAATTGTAAAAATACTGTCTTTTAAAACAGAGTGAAAACTAAAGCAATGACACAGGTCCCAAACCCCAACATCAGATGACCGGCAGGTAGGACAAGTCGACACCGCTCGCCACAGGGCTGGGTCTCCCCACCGGGGACAGGTACCTCTCACCCCAACTCAGTGCCCCAGTGTGGAGGCACACCACACACACACACACACACACACACACACACACACACACGGAGAAACACGGGCTCATCCTCGACCCCCTGAGTGCCAGGTCTGCCCAGGTGGTCAGGCCCCTGCCACTGTTCCCGTGGCCCTGTGACCAGGAAGACTTGTCCCCTGCCACACTGCACATTTAGCTACGAGCCAACACCTCCTCTTCAGAGAACAGCACCCTGGGGAGAGCGGCACAGTGGCAGCGCGGTGCTGTCTGGGTCTCGGCTGGGGACACGCAGGTTCTAAGGGCAGCACCCAGCTCCCTTCTAAAAGCTCACTTGTGCCCGGGGTGAGTGTGCGTTCGCTTTCCTCCTGCAGCCTCCCCTCAGAATGTGTCTCTGCACAAAGCCCGGCGGCCAGCAGGGGGCGCCTCGACCACCCCTGCACAAAGACCCTCTGTCTCCTGCACCCACGGGCTGTCTCGGGCTCAGACTGGCTGGAGGTCTGAGGTCTGTTTACTACTTGTGTGCACTTTTCGGCTCAGTGGGTTTTAGGTTCAGAGGCCTGGAATCTGAGCATGAAACAGTCCCACAGCACCCACTGCTCCCTCCCACCGCCTGACTACACACTCCCACTCCGGCTCCCAGCCGGCAAAGCAAGCCCACCTCAGCCGGCTGCTGCACCCACAGGCCCGGAGGAGCTGGAAGGCGGCTGCTGCACACTCCTCCGTGGGCATACCGGGTCTGAGACTCGAGACCCAGGGTGGAAATCGGGGCACAGGGACACACGGGGGCTACACTTACAGGACAGCGAGTGGGCGCCTTTGGGCAGATACTCGAACAGCAGGGAGCCGTCGTCTCCGAGCATGTCGGCCTTGAGGGACAGCAGGCTGTTCTTACTCATGAGTGCCGCGCGCAGGCTGGCCACCGCCGTGGCCTGGTGCAGGGCCTCGTCCTTTTCCGGGGTGAGTGGCGGACCTAAGAAGCTGGCTTCTCCTCCCAGCAGACCTTCGTCGACGTGTGCATAGAGCTCGGCCCGCTCCCCTCGGCTGTCTGAGCTGCTGGCCTCAGTGACGGTCAGGTCTGCACCTGGGGCGGGGACACACACAAGAGCACAGTCAGGTCACTCAGGACTGCACCTGGGAAGCGCAGCGATCTGGCAGGAGGGCAGCAGCTTCCCAACAACCCAGAGCTCACTGAGGGGCAGCAGGTGCCAGCCCAGCCCTGGGGGCCAGGGCACCGGCCCAGAGCAGCACAGCTCCCCTCCCCACCCCATCTCATCCCACCAGCCTGGCCCAGGACACCCACAGCCTTGCAGCCACAGCCTCAGCACAGCGGCACGGTCGCCCACTCCGGCCAGGGCTGGAGAAGCACCGGGCTCCACCCCAGGTGGACGCACGTGGGTCTGCAGGGCTTCTACCTTTTTCTTTTCCTTGCTGTGTTTTTTGTTTTGGACAGGGTCTCAGTTAAGTCGCTGAGTTCCCAGGCTAGGCTTGAACTTGAAATCTTCCTGCTTCAGAGTGCTGGGATTGCAGGTGTGCACCACATCCTGCTGGATTTCTACCTTTTAAAGAAAAATACCTAGCCGGGCATGGTGGCACACACCTGTAATCCCAGCACTCAGGAGGCAGAGGCAGGACAATTGTCATGAGTTCAAGGCCAGCCTGAACTACACGGTGAGACCTTGTCTCAAGAAAAAAAAGAAAAAGAAATACCTAACACCCATCAATGACCTACCTAAACATTAGAGCTAAAACTCTAACACTTTCAGGAAAACATATACATGACCTTAAATTTGGCAGTGGATTCTTAGACACACTACCAGAGCACAAGAAACAAAACAGATAAACTGGACTTAATTATAGTAAAACCTCCTGTGCTATTAAGACACTCTCAAGAAAACAAGAAGACAAATTGCAGGATGGGAAAAACTATCTGCAAGTCATGTATAAGAGACTCTGCCCAGATCACACACTCTTACAATTTAATGATAAAGAAACAGGCCCAGCCGGGCGCGGTGGCATGCGCCTGTAGTCCCAGATACTTGGAAGGCTGAGGTGGGAGGATCGCTTGAGTCCAGGAGTTCTGGGCTGCAGTGCACTATGCCCATCGGGTGTCCACACTAAGTTCGGCATCAATATGGTGACCTCCCGGGAGCAGGGGACCACCAGGTTGCCTAAGGAGGGGTGAACCGGCCCTGGTCAGAAAAAACAGGCCCAGGCACACCTATAATGCCAGTACTTAGGAGGCTGAGGCAGGAGGATTGCACGTGTTCATACATACATGTATATGTTTGCTTTTCCCTTCTTTCAAAAACAAAATATATATACAAGATAGTTAAGATAGTTACACTACTAATTTCTTAGTCCATTAAAAAGAAAAGTTTGTGCTCATTGTTCAGACAATTAAATGCCTATATCTTACTCTGAGTAATTTAAAGATAACCATATATGCAATGTGTTAACCATTGTTACTTTCTTTCTGAAATTTTTTTATCTTTAAAATAAGATTTTTTAAAAAGTAAGCAATAGATCTGATTAGACACTTATCCAGAGACATGCAAATGGCCAAGCAGCACATGAAAATACGCCCAACATCAATAGCTATCAGGAAAATGGCAAATGAAAAACCACAATGAAGCCAGGCATGGTGGCCACGCCTGTAATCCCAGCACTTGGGAGGCTGAGGCAGGAAGATTGCCACAAATTCGAGGCCAGCCTGGGCTACACAGTGAGTTTAGGGGCAACCTGAACTACATAGTGAGACCCTGTCTCAAAAAACAAACAACAACAAAAAAACACCCACACTACAATACAATTTCACATCCAGGGGGATGGCTACTGCCAAGAAACCAACAAATCAGGAGTGCTGGCAAGGCTGTGCAGAAAACACAGCCTGTGCGATGTCGTGGCTGTGAGCCGTGCCCCGGCTGTGGGGGGTCTGGCAGCTCCTAAGCGTGACCACCTAGGGTGCTCGCAGCCAAGGGGACTAGGACAGTCAGTCCCTGGGAGAGTCCCTGCCCTTCATGTGAGAAAGAAGTGAAAGAGAAGCCCCATGGAGGGTCCCACCGTCAGTCCCTAGGGAGCAGGAAGCGGTGCCCAGGAGTGGGGGAAGTGCCCCTCCAAGGCAGGCACTGAGGACTGGCCCTTTGGTGCAGGCCAAGGAAATGCCAATGCTTCCGTCTACGCGGGGCCTTCGAGACACAGCTGGCATTTAGAAAGAGAAGTTTATGAGCAGTGATTTCAGGAAGAAAATTCCACAAGCAGAACAGGAAGTTGAAGGCAATCAATCCATGTTCAGACAGTTCAGTGCTGCGTAGGACCACAGGGTGCACTTTATCATTGTCATGCAAAAGCTACTCCAGCACAGGGTGTGGGGGCACATGTCTGTATCCCAGCACTTGGGAGGCAGAGGCAGGAGAACTGCTGCAAGTTTGAGGCCAGCCTGGGCTATGTAGTCCATAGCGAGCTCAAGGCCAGCCTGAACTACATAGTGAGACCCTGTCTCAAAAAACCAAAACATAAATAAATAAACAGAGTGGTGAGCACAAGGTGTTTTCTGTATGCCCTGGGGCCTGTTCTAAGCCCTAATGGATTCTACCAGCAGCCCCATCCACCATGCACACCACAGGGCCACTTCCCACTGACCACCCCAGGTGAGTCTTGGGCCAGGACCAAGGGCAGCCTCAGAGACCCTGCCCCCAGCTCAGCCCTCTCTGGAAAGAAGGTTCTGGAATAAAGGACACATTGAGGAGGTCAGAACTAAACAGAGCTGACTTTGATGGCCACTGACGAGCCCGCCTCACAGTTAGGATGCCAAATGCGCGTTCCCTCCCCAGAACGGGCCGGGCTCCAAAAGTGCACTGGCACCGCCGGTAAACTGACACATTCTCTCTGTCTAGAGCCATCAGACACACACGCACTTGAGCGTACAACACACTGCACACACATATGCACGCACACAAGCATGAGCTTATGTTCACACAGTGTGCACATGCACACATTCTCACAAGCTCATAGTTTAAATTCATGTACACCCACCCACACTCACACACAGCACGCACACGCCTGCACACGTGCACACACACACGGACGCACACTCAGGCGTCTGCTGCACCTCCTGGCCCTGCAGCATTCTTGCCATTAGCCAAGCTCCCCATCTCCACCGTTAGCGGCCGTCTCTCCCCCAGTGGCTGACAGGACTCTGCCGTGTTTTTTTTTCCCGGGCAGGGCAGGGGGGTCACCTGGATCATCGCCTTAATGCATTTTTTTAAAATGGTGACAAGGGGGCTGGGGATTTAGCTCAGCGGCAAAGCGCCTGCCTGGCAAGCGCAAGGTCGTGAGTTCGGTTCCCGGTACCGGAGAAAAACCAAAAAAAA
>NW_004955528.1:452163-453700 GCF_000276665.1 Chinchilla lanigera | reverse complement strand
GAGAGAGAGAGAGAGAGAGAGAGAGAGAGAGAGAGAGAGAGAGAAAGAAAGAGAGAGAGACAAAGAGAGCGCGTCCTGCGCGCCTTCCTGTCTCCGCCGCCCGGGCTGCTGCGTGGGCGCCTGCAGTCGTCTCGTTGCTGCTTTGAGTGGTTTTCGGTGTTCATGGAGCTGCTGAACCCGCTGACGGCTCCCTTCGCTTTTGAAAAGTTCCCAGCCACCGTCTCTTCAGCTGCTGCTGCTGTGCCCCGCCCTCGGGCCACAGCCAGGCGCACACTGAGCCGTCGCTGCGCCCCCCGGCTCGCGCTGAACTCTGGAGCTCTGAGCTTTGCCGCAGACGTTTCCCGCTTGTCTCCAGTCCATTCCACTACCTGCTTCTGTCCAGGCTGCCCCTCGGCTGCGCGTGGCACTGGGAACCCGGCCCACGGTGTTCTAGCACTGCGCCCCAGACCTTGTTATTCGTGTTGAGAGACAGGATCTTGCTAAATTGCCTAGGCTGTCCTAAAACTTGAAATCCTCCTGCCCCAGCCTCCCAAACTGCTGGAGCTACAGGGATGTGATACCACACCCAGCCTATCTTATGAATTCTTAATTTCAGATACTGAATTTTCAGTTTTGTTTTGTTTTTTTTAAATTTTCGGTTCTAAAATGTCCTCTTGAGCTGGGTGTGGTGGTACATGCCTGTAATCCCAGCACTCAGGAGGCTGAGGCAGGATTGCTGAGTTTGAGGCTAGCCTGGACTTTGTGAGTTCAAGACCAGCCTGCACTGCAGAGTGAGACCCTGTCTCAAAAAAAAAAAAAAAAAAATCCTTGATTCTTTTTACAGATCTGTCTTTTAACCTGTCTTGTCTATCATCTCCTCAGTTTTTTTGGTGATGCTGGAGACATCCCAAGTCCCTGCTGAGAGCTGCAGTATCTGGCTTAGCTTGTCATCCCTGGCTTGGCTCAGGCTCTGGGCCCTGCCACAGGTGCTCCACGCCACCAGTGGGAAAGCAGGGTCCTTCCAACAGTGTCATCGTTCTCCAAAGAGTGGTGGCTTACAGGAGTCATCTCATCTCTGGCAAGCAAACAGACCCTGGAGCCTCCCCTGACCCTGTGGAGCCCTCCTGTGAAGGCTGGCCTGGCCCAGGAACGAGTCTCCCCTCAGCCCTGGCCCCACCTGCACCCAGTCCTACACTTCCGGACGAATTCCTGCTGCAGCCCCAGAATGTGGCTCCAAGCCTGCAGCTCGGACTCGGAGGGCAGCACATCTGGGGCTCTTCCCTGCAGTTTCCTGCTTTGGGGGGGTTTGTCCCTCAAGTCACAGCTACTGCGACCACCGTGAGGGACCCAAGTCAACAGCACAAATGCAGCTGTGTTGCCCTCAGCTGTGTCCTGCTCCAGTGTGTGGAAGATACACCAAGATCCCTCCAGCAGGAGCTGCAGCAGCTCACACCACCTCCTGCACCACCGCCCAGGACACAGGTATGCTTACGGTGTGTGTGCCTGCTTTGCTTTTGAAGTGCTGGGGACTGAACTCAGGGCCTTCACACTGAGCTAC
>NW_004955528.1:432337-450265 GCF_000276665.1 Chinchilla lanigera | reverse complement strand
TGGTGACAAGGTTTACTTGAAAAAGTAAAAGGGAAGAGTGAGGGAGAAACTAGCTCTGCAGAGCGAGTGTGGGCCGAAGAACAGAAGAAAAAGCACATGCGGAGGGATGGGGCGGGACATCAGGAGGAAAGCCATGATGGCCTCCATGCATATTTTTTTTTAAACGAATATAATGAAGAAAGAGAAGGGAGTGAGGTCAGAAAGAAAAAGTGCATCTCACGGTTCTCACAACTGTGGCCCAGCACACACAGCCCCGCTGCTCTGAGCACCCCCAGCCTCGGGCCAGGTTGGAGCCAGGGTCTGGGGCATTTTGCCAGCAACAAGCAGCTGGTTCAGCTTGGTGTCGACCTCCAACCACGGCATGGTGCCTGGGGCTCCGGCACCCCGCGTGCCCCGCTGCGCAGGCAGGGTCGCGAATGTGGCTGCGGCTGGCCTCTGACACCTCTGACCTCTGTGGGGTCCCAGTAGGATGCTCCTACGTCTCCCGACACCACACCTACGGCACCCAAGCATATCCAGCCCCGATCTGCACAGCCTGGGCCCGCTGAGCCCTCCTCACTGCATGGGCCCGGCTGCTGTTTGCTCCACATGTCTGTCTGCTCTGAGGGTCACCTTCCCCTGGGGAGAGCACGTCCCCAGCCTCCCCCACACCCCCACAGTGGTGCCCACAGCTTGGCAGGACTGTGCAGTGCAGACGCAGGATCACCACAAGGAAGTGTCATGTCCACCATGTCCCAAGTGTGCGAGAGGACACCACCCTCCACACAGAAAGCCCAGGTGATGGCGGGGAGCCCCACTGCCACAGGAAAGGCAGCTCCTCCCAGGGCCACCTCCTAACATATGGGACAGCGAGACAAGACCATGGAGCCAGCCTTCCTCATGACCTCAACCAGCAGAACGAAAATGTGGACGCCCAGTGTCTCAGGCTAAGCACCACAAGGGAGGCCTGGAGTGCAGGACTTCTTCCTGTACACGAGCGAGGCCCTGTGACATTTGCAAAGAGCCCCAAAGTAAGCAGACTTTTCCAAAGATGTCCAAACTGTGCCCCGCTAGTGGCAGCACAGGGTACAGTGACTGTGGAATAGGAAGGGGACTCCTGGGCCTGGGCAGTGCAGCCCCTCAACTGTCTCGGAGGGAGGGGACAGGGACCTGTGTGGGACCCTGGGGGCTTCCGGGTCTGAAGCAGGCCATCTGTAGTCCACCCTGGGCCCTCCTTGAACCCTCTGGGGTGCACAGACCTGCAGGTAGGGGGTGACTGGCCAGGCCACCTCGACCTGAGGGAAGAGCTGGGGACAAGGCATTCATAGGCAGAGTACAACCTCCCGGAGCACAGCCCAGACCAGGCCATGGCTGGCAATACGTATAACGGAAAGTTCAAAAACAATGCTTGTGCTGGGCGTGGTGGCACATGCCTGTAATCCCAGCACTCGGGAGGCTAAGGCAGGAGGATCATTGTGAGTTCGAGATCAACCGAGGCTATAAAGTGAGGCCAGTCTGAACTGCACAGTGTGACCCTGTCTCAAAAAGACAAAAAAAAAAACCCCAAAAACAATGCTTGTAAATGTGCTTCATCTAAACTTCTGCCTTCTCACTTTGTAGGGGATGGGGATTTAGCTCAGCGGCAAAGCGCCTGCCTGGCAAGTGCAAGGTCGTGAGTTTGGTTCCCGGTGCCGGAGAAAAACCAAAAAAACAAAACAAAACAAAAAATAAAATAAAATAAACTTCTGCCTTCTCACTTTGTAGGGGATGGGGATTTAGCTCAGCGGCAAAGCGCCTGCCTGGCAAGTGCAAGGTCGTGAGTTTGGTTCCCGGTGCCGGAGAAAAACCAAAAAAACAAAACAAAACAAAAAATAAAATAAAATAAACTTCTGCCTTCTCACTTTGTAAACACTCAAAACTTAAGAACCGTGCTTTGTCATCTAAGTTAAAATCAAGTTTCCTCATTTGTAGTTATGAAAAATGTTTTATACCATCTAAGAAATTCCCTTTGATTTTATGGAGGTAGTTGTCCCTTGGATCCAGGGCACTGGGTCTCGGCACCCCAGGGTGAGAAGCCCAACACCCCAGGCCCTTATCTAAGGGGCAGAGGCTGAACACACAGTCCTCCCACATTTTTAATCTCTAGGTGAGCCACAATACCTGACGCAGCAGAAATGCTGCATGAACAGACGCTACGCTGAGCCATTTGGGGAACGACTGCAAGAGAAAGTCTGTACAAGCGCAATGTAAACCAATCCTTCCGCTGAACGTTTTCAGTCCGGGACTGCATCTGCAGATGTGGAACACGTACATACAAACAGCTGCACAGACAGCTGGTTAGCCAGGCGAGTCAATGGATGAAACACAGCTGGGCTGGGGATGTCGCTCAGGGGTAGAGCACTTGCCTCGCACGGGTGAGGCCCTGGGTTCAATCCGAAGCACGACAAAACAAACAAGCAAAATAAAAGAGTAACAGTGATTTATGAGAAAGTTAAAACCATAACATCTCTTCATAAGAGCCCCGCACTGGAATGATTCCAACGTCCAGCAGTAGGTACACGATACACAGACTGTTACAGCCGGACAGCAGACTGGGACCGACCACCGACCCTGCCTTTGCCGATGCAACAGGTCGGAGTGGGAGCTGCCAGGGGCTGGAGTGGGGACAGAGCCGCACGGGGTACAGCACCTGAGACCACAGCTACACACTGGGCCTAAACGGTGAAGCAACAGAAACCTGAACACATGTGAGTGAGAATGGCGGACAGAGAAACCTGAGTGAGGTCAGTGGACTGCGTCCGAGCGAGCGCTCTGATCATGGTGGGACTGTAACTTCTGAGAAGTAACCACGGGGCGACTGCACTGCGCAAACACAGGGGTGCTCTGTACCGTTTCTCACAGCTACACAGGAACCTACTTCTCTCAAGTGTCGGGGTGGATCACACCCATAATCCCACAGCCCTGGCAGGAAGACCCCAAATTTAAGCCTAGCATCTTCAGCAAGATCCTGTCTTTAAAAAAATAAAAAAGGGCTGGAGATGTATCTTAGTGCAAATGCCCTGGGTTTAATCTCAGTATTACATGAAAGACAGAAAGTGCGGAAAAAAGGAAGGAAGGAAAGAGAGGGAAAGGAAAGAAAGGGAAAGGAAGGGAAGGCCTTCCTGTGATGGGACAGCCCTGTAATCCTAGCGCTCGGGAGGCTGAGGCAAGAGGATCATTGTGAGTTTGAGATTAGCCTGGGTTACAAAGTGAGCTCAAGGCCAGCCTGAACTGCACAGCAAGACCCTGTTTCAAAAAGACGAAAGAAAGAAAGAAAGAAAGAAAGAAAGAAAGAAAGAAAGAAAGAAAAAAAAAAGGAAGAAAGAAAGAAAAAGAAAGAAAGAAAGAAAGAAGAAAGAAAGAAAGAAAGAAAGAAAGAAAGAAAGAAAGAAAGAAAGAAAGAAAGAAAGAAAGAAAGAAAAAGAAAAGAAAGAAACTCACTGATTCGCCACTGGGGCAGTTAAAATTTAAAAGATGCCACCTCACAAAGCTATAGATGAGAAGCAACCAAATTCTCACTCATTGCTGGTGGGAGCACGGTGGTACAACCACTTAGGAAAGACATCTGAACATTTCTTAGAAGTCTAAACACATCTTGTCCCTATGATCAGCCACTCCACTGCGAGGTGTTTTCTCAAGAGAAATGAAAAAATATTATCTGTAAAATAGTGTTCAGAGGCTTACTCAAAAATTGCAAAACCCGGAACCACCTTGATGTCGCTGGATGAGAGACTGAAGTGTGAGACATTCCGACAATGGAATCCAAAGCCACTGATCAAAAAGGTACAACATCCAGGCAGACGAACACGCTGCTGCAGACAAGAACCTGAGTGCTGGTCAGATGAGGTACTGCCCAGGCAACAGCCTCCTTCTGGGGACAGAGGGGCAGGACACTGACCTGCAGAGGCCTAAGGGGAGTGAGACAGCTTTCCACTTTTCTGTAGGGTCTGGTGTCCACAATTACCAACACACACATCTGAGATCCATACATTCACAGGCTGTGAAAAATCACCTAAAAATGTAAATACCCTGAACACTAATGAGAAACCTGCGCAAGTACCTGAGATGAAGTATGCCGCTGCCCTTCTGTCACCACTGTGTCCAGATGTTCCCAAGCCTCACAGATGACCCCAAGCGGTCACAGCTGGGCCTTTTCAGAGGTAGCTGGATCTAGGGTATGTGATGCCGGGATTGAGGGTGCCCCACCCTGGGTGAGTGCTGCCCATCCTAAGGGTGGGTAGACTGGATGGACTAGACGGGACAAGAAGAGTGCCACTGCCATTATTTGCTGCTTCTTTGCTACTTTGCCGTCTTCCTGTCTGCTGCTTGCCATGGACTGTTTCTCCTCTGCGATGCCCTCTGCTGTGCCACCCTGCCTTGGAGCCAGGCGACTATGGACTGAAACCTCTACAAACTGGGAGCTAAATAACCCTCTCCTCCTTTAACTCTGAGTGTTAGGTATTTCGTTTCAGCAACACAAAAAAGTAAGTGAAGTAGCCCCTTGCTCTGAGATGCACTGAAAACGCCCACGTGTGCTGGGTCAGGCAGTGGGCGAGAACCTAACAAAGCCCAGGGACAAGATGCCAACATGCCGAGGACCGAGCTGCAGGAGTGGCCACTGTTTTGTTTCTTCTCTAAGTGTGAATATTTTCCCAATATAACTGTAGAGGTAAAAACAAAATTATTCGAAAGTACACCTGAAGTCTGCCATGTATTGTATGGCTATCACACTGCAAAAAAATACAAGTAGGGCTGGAGATATAGCTCAGCAGCACAGCGCCTGCCTGGCAAGGGTGAGGCCCAGCGTTCAAGTCCCAGTACCAAAAGCAAACAAAAACAAGTAGCCTGGCGTGGCGGTAGCTGCCTGTAATCCTAGCACTCGAGAGACTGAGGCAGGAAGGTCACTGTGAGTCTGATGCCGGCCTGGGCTACACATCAAGACCCTGTCTCAACAAATAGTAATAACGAAGTGCCAGGTATGGTGGTGCACAACTGCAATCCCAGCACTCTGGAAGGGAGAGGCAGGAGGATTCCAAGTACAAGCCCAGCCTGGACAATGTAGCGACTTAGCAAGACCTACCTCAAACTAAAAATACAAAAAAATGGCTGGGTATGCAGCTCAGTGCAAAGACCTTGCATTCGATCGGCCCCTCCCCACCTCTCTCTCTCTCTCTCTCTCACACACACACAGAGCCAGTGAGGTGGTGCACACCTACAATCCTAGCTACTCAGGAGGCTAAGCCAGGAGAATCACAAGTTCAAGGCCAGCCTGGGCAATTCAGCAAGAATCTGTGTCAAATATAAAAGGGCAGGGACACAGCCCAGGGGCAGAGCACTTGCCTGGCATGGGCAAGGCCCTGGGTTCCATCCCCAGCACTGCAAGGAAAGAAGAAATGAAACGAGAAAAGGAAGAGCAGCCTGCGTGACAAGCCCGGCCACGTGCTGGACTGACAATGCTCACAGACACCCTCGTCCTGTGAACGTGCCACCCTGCAGAGCAGAAGTGGGGACCCTGACACGGGCAGATGGTGCCAGGGCACGCGTGCAGCCCGCAGTGGAAGAGGGCAAGAGCAGGAGCAGCAGAGACGCGCAGCGAGATGGCAGGAGGCAGGAGGCGTGAGCCACAGCTTCGCGGCCTGCAGCTCGAGGTCCCGGGGCTGCAGAAGGAGCCTTCCCTTTGACCACTCCAGACTCCAGACTCGCGGGAACAGAAGCATTCTCCGGGCTGCTTGGTGGCAACGTGGCCCAGCAGGGCTGCCACACTACTGGAGCTCAGACAGCCTGGTGCCCGCCTGAGTGCAGGCCCACAGCACCAAAGGCCTGGCAGTGCCTCGACGATGTGTTCACACCCACCACCCTTGCAGGAAGGAGCAGCGCTGCAGGAGGGCACAGAGCAGCGGGGCGCACCCTCCGTGACTTCAGGGTCAGGGAAACTCAGTGCCAGAGACTGCAGCAGGGAGAACGTGGGGCCACGATTCACAGGGCGGCCTCGGCCAATCAGAGGCACCAGGCGCAGGGCCATCACCTCTGGGCCCCCTTGCACGGCTCCCACCCCTGGCCTGGGGGCTCCCACGGAGGCCCTCCTGTCCCCCTTTGCTGCACCAGCATTTCCTCTTCTGGGTCCCTAGAGAGGGGATTTGCTCTCCTCTCACGCAATGAAACGCTCCTCAGCAGGGTGCTGCTGTCTGGGTCACCCACGGCCACCTCACAGATGCAGCGGCCCAGTCAGAAGCTGGTTCACAATTTGTGCTCAGACAGTGGAGGAGACCACACAGGCAGAACTCAAGAGTCCTGGCTCCGGGGCTGAGCTGTAAGTGTGGAGACCAGTCCAGTTCAACCTTGAAACGCACCAAAGCCCATCGTGCCGCCTTGTCGCCAGCCTTTCCACCCCAAACATCAAGGCCATGCTACATACAGAAGCCCGTCGTTTCCCGGCGATCAGACTGGTTATGCTTTCCACACAGCAGCTGTGAAGGGTCACCTCGTGAGCAGTGGGGACAGCTGAGCACCTGGGGCCAGGAGCACAGTGGGCTCAGGTGTGTCCTTTAGCCAGGGACAGGCCATGGATCTGTGCATAAGGCAACTAGGGGACAGACTCACAGCGCAGGCCTGTTCTGCCGTGCCTGTGTGTGGCTTCCTTCCCCACCCTCCAGAGGTGGGTCCCCAACTTCAGTCTCAGCTGCAGGTCTACCCCACCTCCAGGTGTGAGCTCTGGGAAGCTGGCACAAGCCAGGGAGCCGCAAGAGGAGCCCTATCCCCAGAGCCAGCACCACTTGTCCCCACCCCAGCAGGGAGAAGGCAACAGGGTCCGGGTGGGACTGCAGCCCTCAGGGACCCAGCTGCCAACCGGAGCTTTCTGTGGTCTCATGTATTCTCAAAAATCCCGACACCTCAAGTTCTAACCCGACCAAAGTTTAGCACACGTACTTATAAAACCCATGGCTCTATTCTATTTGTTGTGTTTTTGTTTTTTTTTTTTTTGGTCTTTGGTTTTTTTATCTGGTACCAGGAATTGAACTCACGACCTCATGCTTGCCAGGCAGGCGCTGTGCCACTGAGCTAAATCCCCAGCCCCTAAAATTACTATGATTATTATTATTATTATTATTTTTTGTCTTTCTGAGACAGGGTCTCACTGTGCAGTTCAGGCTGGCCTTGAACTCACTTTGCAGCCCAGGCTGGTCTTGAACTCGCAACGATCCTCCAGCCTCAGCCTCCCAAGTGCTGGGATTACAGGCGTGCGCCACCCTGCCCGACTTACGCGGCTCTATTCTAGCTACAGAGCTTTCTTCTTGCAGAACCTATCAGGGACAAGTACGGGGCACAGGGCCCGGGACTGTTCCTCACCTCTCCTGACCCACATCAGCAAAGCGTCACCAGTCTCCCTGAGGACCCACAGCCTTCACCCTGCAGACAGGGCGGCAAGGGAGAGCTGACGAGGCGGAGCTGCCCACATGGCGCTGTCGGTTCTAACACTATTCCAACCAGCTCTCTCATGAATGAACTGCAGGCTTTCCAAAGGAAAGCACAACGCACATGTTGCTTCAGGGCTGCTAGGTTAGAATGCACGTGACCTTCTCCTTGGAAAACTGCTCTGAAGAGCTAACATGTCCCAGGGTCCCAGGAGCCGAGGAGAACACACCCAGCAGACGGGGTGGGTGGCTCTGGCTGGAACGCATCAAGTGCCCCAAATAATTCGCAGTGACTGCCTAACAGGTTGCTATAGAAAAGGGCCTTTCGCCCAGGTGTGGTGGTACACACCTACAATCCCAACACTCAGGAGGCTGAGGCAGGAGGACCTTGAGTTTAAGGCCAGCCTGGTCTATGTAGCAAGACCCTGTCTCAAGTGAAAGAAAAAACAAAGGGCTTTTTCTCCTATAAGTAGGATGAGAATAAAAAATACTCTTCTCTAAGATGTGATAAATCTTTAATGAAAACAAATTGACCTCCACCAAGAATCATCATTTATGCTTCAAACCCCAGCCCGAGGGCTGGGCTGGGGAACTCAGGGAATGACTGGCCATCATCGCTCAGCAGGAATCATCCCACGCTTGAGCCCACACCTCATGTCCTCGTCTTAGTACTCAGAATCCGCTAGCAGAAGCGGTTCATGGTTGCCTTGGCAACCCAAGGATTTAAGACTCTGAGGAAAGTACAAGGCAGAATCACTTGTTGGATTCTGAAAACACCTTCTGCTTCCAACTGCATTTGCAACACCCAGCCCCTAGGCTCAGGAGCACCCTACTGTCTAGCAGCGGGTCACCTCATGAGACACAGAGGCCCCAGGCCGTCATCGTGGATGAATTGTGGGCACGCACAGGTGTCCTGGGACAGTGGGGGCTGTAAGGGTCTGTGCACCCCAGGACGGCCCCGAGGCCCTTCACTCAGTGGAGACTGCTGCTTCTCAGGTTTTGGTGGAGCGGGTGAAAGACTGTGAACAAAGTAAGGAGCAGACAGGACGTCACAGTCCATGCCCTCTGCCCCGGGTCCCTCTCCACAGGGACGGCTAGCAGGAGAACAATCAACTTTTCCATCTGCCCAGAAACATCCCTCTGATTTGGTTCAGCTCTGTGCCAAAGGCTGGGGGCTGCCCCCAGGAACTCTGTCCACCGAGAAGATATGTGTGATGGTCACGACAGTGGGCAGTGCCCCTGGAGCTGGTACCTAGAGCCCAGGGCTGCTGCCCAGCATCCCAGTGTCCAGGACACCCCCCCGGAGTACAGCCCTGCAGGGGGCCAAGAAGCCCTGAGTTAAACCCACTTGCACTGAACATGCTTCAGCCTGGGCCTGGGCTCAGGCAAGGACACAGGCAGCAAAGGGTGGAGGCGGAACAAGTAAGCACCGCCCATGGAAACGAGCTCTTCTAAACTGGAGGAGAGGTGCTGTCTGCTGGATACAGAGTTTCAGGGGAGCAGGACAAGACACTGCTTAAGGGATACAGTTTCTCTTTGGGAGATGCTGAAGTTCCAACCAACAGGAATGCATTTGGCGCCAGTGAACTGTATGAACTGTACACCTAAAAATGCTTAGGCACATGCCTAAACTCTCAGCTACTTTTTTTTTTTTTTTTTTTTTTTTGGTTTTTCTCCAGTACCGGGAACCGAACTCACGACCTTGCGCTTGCCAGGCAGGCGCTTTTGCCGCTGAGCTAAGTCCCCAGCCCCTCTCAGCTACTTTTTTGTTTGTTTGTGACAGGGTCTCGCTATGCAGTTCAGCTCGCCTTGAGCTCACTTTGTAGCCCAGGCTGGCCTGGAACTCCCAACGATCCTCCTGCCTCAGCCTCCCAAGTGCTGGGATTACAGATGTGTGCCACCACGCCTGGCTCATCTCAGCTACTTTGCAGCTGATGCAAGAGGACTCAAAGTTCAAGGCCAGCCTGGGCAATTTATTGAGACCCCGTCTCAAAATAAAAAGGACTTGGGCTGTGTCTCAGTGGTAGAGCACCCATGGGTTCAAACCGTGTAACTGAAAAACAAAAAAGGTTTATGACAGTTCCGTTTCTGTTCTGTATACTTTGCTACAATGAGAAAAACCCCACGTATCAGGTCTGCCTTGGTTCCCAGGCTTGGGGCCCTCAGGGGAGCCTTCCCACCTCATCCCCAGCTCTTCAGCCACCTCAGCCATGGAGAGGAGAAGCCACAGGGTCCTGCGCTCACCTGCTGCCCATCCTGCCCCAGGAAGCCTTCCAGGTGGGAGGAGCCAGGCCCCCCAGGCCAGCACACTGGTGACATTTTTCAGGAGCAGCACCTCATATTCAGTAAACATTTCATTTCCTATCTGCTGCTCTGGGGACAGAGACTGAACCATCCTGCAGGCTGTGGGAACCACCTCCCACAGGCTGGGTTGGGGGCCTCAAAACAGTAAAAAAAAAAAAAAAAAACAAACAGCATAGTGAACCCTCCAAGGGATGGCAGGGGAGAAGGTCACTCTGCGGAGCAGGGCCCAGTTGGGCTGTGAGACCCTCATAGCAGATATGCCACATGTGTCCGTGCTGTAAGGTCCTTCACAGCCGCAACACCCCAGCCTGAGCCCACGGACAGCACTCGGGGTCTGCAGCTGCCAGCCTCTCTGGCGACCACCGCGTGCTCGTCAGTTCCACAGGAGAGAGGACACCAAATCCACACCCCACACAGGGCCAAAGAGCCCCCACTGTCTCCTCACTGCCCCACTCACAGCCCTGCCCACCCTCTTGGCTTCAGGGGAGCCCCATCCCGGGCAGCCCCATGTCTAGGGCACCAGTCCTGATGGGCACGGACAGGCGGGGGCTTCAAAACCGCAGCCGCCCTGGTCTTTGAGATGCGTTATTTGCTTCCCTGCGGTCACAGCAATTCCTGTGAAAGGGAGGGGCCAAGGGAAGCCAGTGTGAGACTGGAAAGGCCCGCTGCCCCACAGCCTCCGGGCCACCAGGGAGCCCTGGGGCTGAAGCCTGCTCTTCACAAATGAAGGGCTTACTTGAGTCTCGGCTGCTGAACGGCCACCCAGGCGTGGGAAGGAACGCGGGCAGCGGAGAGCCGGCCCGGCTGTCGTCCTCCACCTGCTGTGTGATGTGCCGGACAGTCTCTTTGTTCTTGCGGTTCTTCCTCCGGCCCGTAGGCTGCCAGCTGTCCCCAGCACCCTGCTCTGCGAACGAGCTCTGTACTGCACCGTCCTTGGCAGAGGGCAGCTCACTCCCTCCATAGTGAGAGGGCGAGATCTGCTCCTCCTTGATACGCAGAGGCCCATAGCCCACATCTCCAGGCCACAGGGCCTGCGAGGAGATGTCCTCAGGGCCATCGGCCTTGGGCTCCGGATCCTCCTTCCCGTAACTGCTCCCGCCTTCATGGCAGCTGGCAATGGCTGAGTCTCCAGAGGAGTTGGCTGGGCTCGTCCGCCGAGCCAGCCACGGGGAGATGCTCCTCCCCGCCATCACGGCCGAGATCAGGGCCTCCGTGCTGCTGCTGGATGGGGCGCCAATCTCGAACTCTGAGAGCTCATCTGAGGTGTCTGACTTGATGCTGATGTCCAGCGCGGCCTTGATGAAGTCGTGGCAGGCCTGCACGATGTCCGTCATCTGCAGGAAGCTGGCGGCGGACATCACCTCGATGACATTCCTGCTCGTGAGGGCCAGGTGGGCAGAGTACATGAAGTCGATGATGGCCTTGAAGCCCTGGGCTGTGACAATGTCCAGGTGGGTGACTGTGGCCTGGTCAGATGTCTTCTGCACCTGGCAGTAGAGCGTCTTGAAGTAGCGGCTGCTCCCAAGCAGGACGTTCTTGTGCGCCTTGAAGACCTTGCCCTCCACGACAACACAGACGTCGCACAGGACCCCGTGCTGCCTCTGCTCATTGAGCTCACGAAGCAGGTGCCGGTAGTGGGACGTGATTTCCATATCTTCCTTTCGGTTGTTCATCTGGAAGTCTTGGTGTGGCCTCTCCTACAGACCCTGTGGGGAACAAGGAAAGGGTTACCCACATGTGCCACATGGACAGGTGGCAGCTGCAGAGCATGGTAGGGTGGGGCAGCCACGTCTTTGCAGCATGCACAGTGGTGCAGGGCAGGGGCCGTGGGGACAGCTTGGAGCTGGGCACAGAGGTTGTGGCTGGGGCCACTGCTGGTGGTAGGAGCCAGCCACACAAGCCGGAGGGCAGGGGGGTAAGGAAGCACGGTGCCCTCACCGGCACAGGGCCACAACAGTGGGCAGACACCAGCCCTGTCCCAGATGAACCAAAGCTCCAGGTTCATAATGGACGTGGGGTTCTGAGCAGAATTACACACACGGCAACTAACACATCCCAGAAATAATAACTCACCCATCAGTAAATTGAAGCAACTTCCTTGCCCAAACTGAACATCGAGGTTAAACAATCCAAGTGTGGCCCTCATCCCTCAAACTTGAAGAATTATTCTTAAAAATATATAAATAAGTAAAACTTCCTACACACAGGCACAAGGGAGAGTAACAAGACCTGAAATCGGACGTCTACAGCCTGGCCCCTAAAAACTCCCAAACCTCTGAGCTCCCGGCACGTGCACAGGATGCACTTCTAGCCCATGGTTGCTGCCCAGCACCGGGGTGGGGCCTGGGAGGTTCCTGGGCCCAGGGGACACATCTGAAGTGGAGAGATCCTCCTGGTCACTCCCTCACCATAGACGTCCTGCTCAAGAGCCAAGGGGAAATTTGCCATCCGCAGCTCAGCGGCCAAAGTTCAAAACTGAGGCCAGCCCTCCCCTGACCTCAGGGACAGCCAGCAGCCTCTGGGCGCCGCAGCTTCCAGAAGCTTCGCCTGTCTCTGCCTCCGTCCTCACTCAGTGCTCTCCCTGTGGGTCTGCGTCGGCCGGTTTTTACATGGACACCAGTCACTCTGCAGTCCAGGGCTCACCTAACACCTCCTCTTCACTAACTACATCTGCGACAACCTTACTTCCAAACGAGGCCATATACTGAGGCCCTAGGAGTTCACACTTTAATACGTGAATTCCTGAGAGACACATCCAACCCCAAATCCACCTGAGAAGGGCACAGACATTACAGTGTGCTCTTTCTCCCTTAAACACGCCATGTTCCGAACTGATCTCGGTCAACTGGTAGCACTCAGCTGAAATGTCACTGTGCTTAACAGAAAGACAGCAAGCTGGCTGAACACAGAGACTGAGTCCTTCCAGGGGCCCCCCAATCCGCCCACGCAGCCCTCTGGGCCAGACAGGGTGCGAGTTTTACTCCTCCTCTTCCTCCTGACTTACTGAAAGTGCTGCAGCACACATCCTTCCTCTTGGTCACCTGAGAAATGACCTGTGGAGTGCAGGGACTGCTAATTCACAGGTGGGGACAATGAGGCAGCAAAGAGGTTTTACTTCCTCTCCTCAGATGCTAGAGGTGCTGGCCACCATCCCCCTTCCCTGGCCTTCTTGCAGCTGCTAGGGACACCAGCACCACCTCGCCTGCACCTCTTGCTCGCTCTCCTCCAGCGACTCCTGAGGCCAGCACCTGGAGACGCCCCCAGCCTGTCCTCCTCCAGCCAGCACGACCTGCAGCAGCACTGTCTGGACCTGCGACTGGAACCTTTCAGAGCCTTCAGTGGTGCAAACGCCCGCTGTGGCACTTGGTCCAGGCAGTTGGGCTGCAGCTAAGAGCAGATAACCACCAACCTGAGTATCAGCAAAACAAAGAAGCATAAACCTGAGGCATATGCAGGTAAACTGATGCACCGTTATGTCAAGTGAAACAATCAGACACGAAAGTTTAAATATCGCATGGTTGAGAAACCCAAAATATAAATAAAAAGCAAAATAAAGGATAGATAATAAGAAGCAGGGAGAACTTTTTCAAATGGGCAGGGGAGCTGGAAGGAAGAGAAAAGGATTAAAGAAGAGACTCAAGGAAGAAAATGGAAACAGATGTTCAAATGGGAAGGGGATCAAGAATTGGAGGGAGCTGGGCATGGTGGCATACACCTGTGATCCCAGCACTTGGGAGGCTGAGGCAGGATGACTGTCATGAGTGTGAGGCCAGCTTCACAGTGAGTTTAAGGCTAGCTTGAACCACAAAGTGAGGCCCTGTCTCAAAAAAAGAAAAGGAAACAGAATTAAGATGTGTTCTATTCAGGTACAAACTCCCCACAATAAATGTGAGCATTACGTACTGTAAACGTGTACTAATAAAAAATACATAATAAGAAATTCTAAAAATTTTTAAAATTGTAGGCAGAAGCTATTCCTGAAGATGTGCATGTACTCACTTCAACTCTTTCAGATCCCCCTTAATGCTTCACGAGGAAACACTGAAAAAAATCAGTGTATTTTTTCTCTCTGCCACCACCGTCACCTTTCCCCCTCCTCTTCTTCCTCCCCCTGCTGCTCCCCTCCTTTTCCTTCTCCTTCAGTGCTGGGGATCAGACCCAGAGCCTTTGAACTAAGCTACTCCTCAGTCCTTTTTTTATTTTGAGGCAGCATCACATCAAGTGAATAAGCTGCCCAAGCTGGGTTCAAACTTTCTTGATCCTCTTGCCTCAGCCTCCCAAAGTGCTGGGATTGCAGGCGTGCACCATCACACCAAGTAGCACATCTTAAAATGCAAAAGAATCACAACACGTGGTGATGCACACCTGTCATCCCAGCACTCAGGAGGCTGAGACAGGAGGATTGCCAAAGGTTTGAGGCCAGCCTGGGCTACATAGTGAGGTTAAGGCCAACCTGAACTGCATATTGAGACCCTATCTCCAAAAAAACAAAAAAGGCAAAAGAACCAGAAATCTAAAGGCTAAGCGCAGACTTCACTTGCTGTACTGTGAATTTCATGTATCAATGTGGAAAACAGGGTGGGTTTGTTTCCCCTGTGAGCCTTTCAAGAGTTCCACCAGGAAGACCACATGTTCTAGTGAAAATGTACAATAATGGATGTATTTAGGCCTCCTGCTTGTCACCCCCAAAAGACACCAGCTCCAGCCAGGCTCCAGCTCAGAGCCAGGACCTGGGCACAGGGCGCCTGCAGCCTGCCGCACCCCCTGCTGGCTGGGCTGAAGAAAATCCCCTTTCACTCTGCATGGCTGAGGACCTGAGCCTCCCTCTCCAGCATCAGTTCAAACTATTTCACCACGTTCGTATTTCATCTCACTTTTTAACCTCCAACTCAACCTCTGCATTTCAGTTAGGATTAAAGATCTTATTTTAAATTTTGCTGAAAATGTAATGTAGTAAGGGAATCATTAACTCAAAGTGGAAGCAAGACACTCTCATCTCTAAGACCCAACCGTTATGATTCCAGTGCCCGTGGACAAGCAGCAGCCCACCAGGACCTGGAGGAGGCCAAGTTTAACTCCGTGAGTCTAAAACCTCTCTTCATGACTGTGGTGACATTTTTAATGGCCAAACATTTCGAACACACATGGCACAAGGAAGACACATCACCAGCTCACACGGACAGGTGCTCACCCCCATCAGCAAGACACGGATGAAAGCTCCAGCTGTAATCCAGCACTTGGGAGGCAGACACAGGAGAATCATTTCCAGTTCAAGGTCAGCCTGAACCACCCAGAGAGACCCTGTCTCAAAAATAAAACAAAAGCCACGATGAGGGCCACTGCTCACCTACCAGAGGGGCCCCAGTCACAACAGACGTAGGTGACTGGAGCCCCACACACTGCTGGGGGTGCAAAGTGGGCCGGCTGCTCTGGAACGCAGTTCAGCGCTATCTTCAATGGTTAACCCAACCAGTCAGGTGGGGTGGCCCACACCTGTAACCCCAGCACTCTGGCAGGAAGAGTGTAAGTCTGAGCCCAGCTTGGGCAACTCAGCAACCTGGTGACACCCCGTCTCAAAAGGAAAAAAGGATGGAGAACAATGCAGAGGCCTGAGTTCAACCCCCAGTACCGCAACAGAAAGGTCGGCCAACCACCACAGGAGCTTAGGTGCCTACCCAAGAGAAGCAAACACATCTGACCAAAACACCCCAAAAAGGATGCACAAGCACCATGCCAGCTTCGTGCATCAGACGGAAAGCAATCCCAACATGAGGGTACTGCTCGGCAAGAGAAGGGGTCCTGGGCTCCAGCCCAGCCTCCACGCTCTAACCACCTTCCTGCACGGTTCTCCCTCCCCGCCAGAGCCCAGGCTGATCGCCACATAAATATGCCGCACCGGACCACACAGAACTCAAAGAAATAGACTTGTCCGCGGAGACCGGCGGTCAGCAGCTGCCTAGGGCTGGCTGGCTGGAGGGAGGGAAGACAGGGCCATCGACACCACAGTGAAGGTCTGGGTGATAGGAGGTGACCTTATCAAATGAGATTCTTTACACAAGTGCAGTTTGCCAAGTCACACTTCTACAGATGAGTTTATTTTTACAAAAACACTCTTCCTCTGCTATAATCCTCTGTTCATCTACCCAAGGAATCTATCGCCACTGTTACAAGTTGAACTGTACCCTCCAAATCTCATGCTGACATCCTCATCACCTTTGAAAATGGGTCACTGCAGCTGTAATTAGTAAACACAGGGTGCTGGGGTGGGCCAACCCAGTACAGTTGGTCCCCTTATGAAAGGGCAGGTGGGGCCAGGATGTCACCAGGGCCCAGGAGTCCCTTCAGAGAGGGACGCGGCCTCTGGGACCAAGGAAGCAGAAACGCGAAGGACTTGGCTGTGGCAGCTCCAGGGCACTGAAGCACCCTCCTGTCCAGCAAGCGCGCCACCTCCAGAAGCCAACAACCATGGCACAAAGACAAGAGGCTGCTCTGTCACCCTCACCAGAACAGCCCCTCCACCCGCCTGCCCCCACCTGCCCAGCCTCCACCTAGCATGGTAAGTCCCACAACAGCAGCCAGAAACTCCTGGAATGACTTAGTCCTCACTACATACTGAGGTGTTTGGACAGTTTATTATCTTCTGAAAGACTCCAGGTGAATCAAGGGGACATTCAATAAACTAAATTCTACATAGATCATATTATTGTCTACAGTTACTTTTTTTTTTGGTGGTACCAGGAATCAATCTCATGACCTCGCGCTTGCAAGGCAGGCACTGTGCCACTGAGCTATATCCCCAGCTCTACAGCCGCATTTTAAATTTTATTTATTTATTCATTTATTTTTGTAGTACTGGGAATTGAACCCAGGCCTTCACACTGAGCAAGATCTGGATCTTTTTAATTTTTATTGTGAAACAGAGTCTTGCTAAGTCATTAAGTGACCCAGACTGGGCTCCAACTTACAATCCTGCTTCTTCAGCCTACTAGTGTGAACTATTTAAATTTCCTACTAGTGTGAACTATTTAAATTTCTTTAAAATGAGTTGGATGCAGTAGGACACACCTGTGATCCCAGCTACTCAGGAGGTTGAAGCAAGAGGATACCAAATTCAAGACCCCCCTGGGCAATTTAGCAACATACTGTTTCAAAAAAGAAAAAGGGCTGGAAATATATCTCAGTGAGAGCTTCCCTGAGTTCAATCCCCAGTACTACAAACAAAAATAAAATACTAAGCAAGATTAAAAAAAAAATATGTTATAAACCAGGCATGGCGGTACACATCTATAATCCTAGCACTCAGGAGGCTGAGGCAGGAGGACTGCTAGGAATTTTAGGACAGTCTAGGCTACATAGTGAGTTCAAGGCCAGTGAGTCTCTCAAAAAAAAAAAAAAAAAAAAAAGACTGGTTATGTACATTACGTGCACCAACTCCCCATGAAGAACGTGATCACTTTGTACTGCAAATGTGCACTAACTTAAAAAAATGTTTTCAATTACACTAAGCTGGGCATGGTGGCACATACCCAGGAGGCTGAAGAAGGAGGGTTGCTATAAAGCCAGGCTGGACTATACAGTGAGACCCTGTCTCAAAAACCCAAACAAACAAACAATTTATCGAGCTCCCGGCTGGAAAGAACACACAGTCCCAAAACCAGAACACATCAGCACCCTACAGCCCGCGCGGGAGGCGGTCACCCACACTTCTCCAGGAGCACAGACCGCAGGTTTCCACACTGCAGCTTCCCAAAACCCGAAGCTGGCCATGCCCATTGGCCCTTGGCTCTGCCACCGGCCTCTTCCCCTCGGTGTCCAGCCCCTTCTCTCAGTTCCTTCACCTCCATCCCAGGCTTCTCACGCCTGGGCCACCTCACTGCCTCTTCCGCCTCCAAACCTGCCCCAAGTCACATCCTCCATGCGCCCCGCCCAGACCACAGGGCTCTTCTTCCCCTTCCAAATCCTCGAGCCCTGACCTTCATCCTCTCGGCCCGGCCTGGCCCCAGAGCTCAGGTCCACCAAACACAGACGCCCACGCAATGCTGGGGATGGCATCAAGCCTGAAGATGCCACCCCACCTGCTACAGATCTAGCAGAGGCCAGCTCAGGCAGGGAGGGGCCTGGGTGTGCGGGGAGGGGGCTGGGTGTGCGGGGAGGGCCTGAGTGTGCAGGAAGGGGGCTGGGTGTGCGGGGAGGG
>NW_004955528.1:419979-431976 GCF_000276665.1 Chinchilla lanigera | reverse complement strand
TGTGCAGGGGAGGGGGCTGGGTATGCAGGCAGGGGCCAGGGTGTGCAGAGAGGGCCTGAATGTGTAGGGAGGGCCTGGGTGTGTAGGGAGGGGCTGTGCAGACCGAGGGCAAGGGGCTCAGCCCATGTGCACAGGGGGCTCAGAAAGCCCCAGGAGCCAGCCCAGCATCACAGCACTGAGCAGCCCTTCTAGGTGGCCATGGCGCGAGACGCCCGGCAGCCCAAGAAGATGCACAAGCCCCCTGCTGCGCCAGGTCTGGCCCCTACTGTCCTAGTCTTCAAGGGCAGGAGCAGACGCCATCCCAGCATGGGACCAGAGCAGCTCTACCCACAGCATGGAAAGAACACCGCACAGAGCCCAGGCCACTCCAACCCAGGGGCTGCCTTGGGCCTGTACACTGCGGTGGTTCGGGAACAGGCTGCAGCAGCGGGCACAGTTCTTTGCCAGTGGCAAGAGGCGTGGCAGGACACGGTGACAACTGGGCTGGGTGACAACTGGGCTGGTGAAGACTCCAGCAGCAGGGGACATCCCAAGGATGAGGGGCCACAAGACAAGGAGCAGACATGTGGGACAGGCTGCTGTCACGGACCCGGTGACCAGCATGGTGCTGCAGAAGGCACTGCTGGGCCTCACAGTGCAGCTGGGGATCCCAAGGAGGCCAGCACTCGAGGGTGGGCTCACCACAGGCAGGGCTCCCGCCAGTCTCGACTCAGGTTCTGCACACAGGAAAGGCCCTGGGAACAGGCTCAGGTGCAGGAGGCCAGACCCGGAAATCCCCAGGGGATGGTCAGTGGCTAGAAAGCTGTAAGGACTCAGAGAACCTCTGCATGCTCCTTACCCAGACACACATTTTGCCACCTTTGTCTACTTGCACTGGTGTGCTAAGGTCACTCACCCACACTAGGAACTTGAAAATGAGAGAAGCCAACACAGGCTGAAATTGCTCTGGTGCAGGGGTGGCAATCCTGTGCCCCCGCACAGGACAGGTCTGCCCCAGGGTCCCACGGCAGCTGACACCCCATGACTGGTCCTGCAGCACAGGGCACAGGCCTCTTATCAGAGGGCGGGGGGCACCATGTGGACAAGTTAACAGCTGCTGCGTGCACTGCATGGGCGAGGATTCCTGTGGACAAACCCTCTTCACACCCTGGGCCTCCTCCCATGCAGGAGACTTCTGGTCCCACAAGCCACACAGGCACCAAAGGACGAGACTGATAGGGACGGCAGGGCCTCAGGGGCCTGGACCTCAGGGGCCTGGACCCCAGCGGCAGCCAGCCCGGCCACCTCTCCTGACCCTGCTCGAGGCGGAATGCAGCACCAGCTGTAGGGAGGACAGGGGGCTGAGCCCAGGCTTCAGGGTGAGAGCAGCACCAAGGCGAGTCCCTGACCAGGTCAGCAACACTAAGTCAGCCAGGGTGGCTCGCCAGACACCCAAGAGCGGGCTCCTCCCCATGCCAGCCTCACACAGTGCGAGGCCCCTCTCCCAGGAGCCTCCCTCGCCAAGTGCTGGTGCTGGTGGATGGGCTCGGCAAGCACATCATGGAATAAACTCCGAGACCCAGAGGGAAGCTCTGGGACCAGCCTAGAGGACTCCTGGGGAGCAGGGGAAGGTGCAGGACACTCTGGTGGTGCAGCAGTGTAGGCTGCCATCCAGGTCCAGGGGGCAGCGAACTCGGGCCCTGGAAGCACAGTCCTGGGAGCCCCAGCGGCCTCGCTGCCCTCCCTTCCAGAACCAGGGTGTGGAGGCCCAGTATGCACACGGCCCTGCAGCCCAGGAGTACAGGCAAAGGCACATGGCAGCCCTCGGGGTCTGAGCCTCCCAGCGCGAGCAGAGGGCAGCCCCAGCTTCCTCCTCTCCACAGCAACTCCAGCGCAGGCAGGGAAGAGAGGATGCCCAGGAACACCTCTGGCTGCGGGGCTTTTGGTGGGCTTAGCCAGGGGCTGAGCCATAAGCCATACAGTTTCCACTATTCCTTTAAGGTCAAAGTTCATCCTGTGATGGACACCTTAGCTGAACTTCAGGTCAAAGGTCTCTGAATAGGGCATGAAGAATGCAAGGACAATGTACCAGATTCCGAGAAAAGATTTCTAAGAAAGTCTGAATACATGAAGCTGACAAAAAATAATGTAAGCCAGGTGCAGCTGGGCACACTTGTAATCCCAGCTACTCAGAAGGCTGAGGCAGGAGGATCACAAGTTCAAGATGAGCCTGGGCAAGTTAGTGAGACCCTGTCTCAAAAAAAAAAAAAAATTTTAAAGGGCTGGGAGTAGAGCTCAGTGGTGGAATGCTTGCCTGGCACGCTCAAGGCCCTGGCTATAAGCCCCATTCAATCTACCAATCAAAAAGCTATAAATACCCAAAGCTTGCTGGGCAGCAGGGCCACAGCTCCTCATTCTGTCCTGGAACAGACCCTGTGGCAAGAACAAGACTCATGATGTGCTCCCATCTCTGACCCACTGGGGTTACTCTGGGACCCTACTCCTAAGGGAACAGCCCAGAGCTAATCTGTTCTAAGCACTGCTTGGTACAACAGCAAAAAGTAAGAAAACTCCAAGTGTCCATCACTTAGAAAGTGGCAAAACAAACAACAAAAACCCCAACTAGAGGAGCACTGCAAATATTATTTACACAGGGTACAGAGGTATATGCTTGTGATCTAAGCACTCTGGGAGGTTGAAGCAGGAGGATCACCAAGTTTGAGCCTTGTATGAGCAACTCAGAGAGATCTGCTTCCAAATTTTAGAAAATTTTAAAAGAGAACTGGGGCTACAGCTCAGTGCAAAAGCCCTGGGTTCAATTTCCAGTATCGAAAAAAATTTTTTACAGGGATGGATGCTCATCAGTTTGTAAGAAACAAGTATGTAGTAAAGAGAAGAAAAACAAAAAAGGCTCAACGGCCTACCAAAACACCCAGGACCCCCGTTCCTCGCTTGAGGCACAACAACAGAAGGTGTGCCACCCAGGTAAGGTGGTGCCAGGAGCAGGCCCAGAAGCACCCTGCTGTCCACACTGCTGCTGCTCTTCACAAGCTTCCTGGATGCCAACGCCACAGCAAAGGACCCCTCAACTCTGCAGGCAAGATGGGGGCTGCAGTAGCTGGCCTGATGGGGACCCCTGGGTTCTTGGAAGTGCCCCAGAAGAAAGATGAGGCTTCCTCCCTGGCCCCTCTCAAGGAACTGCCCAGCTCAGAGCTCTGACTCTGGAGAGCAGGAAGAAATTACTCGGCAGGGCCGTAGGCAGCTCTGAGAGGATACAATCGTCACTGCATGTCTGGCGAAGTATTTCCGGAGCCCCCTGTGCCCAAGGCCACAGCAGACTCGGGAGCCAGCCAGGAAACGCAGGCTGTGTAGAAAGAAGCCGCTGCACAGCTGGACCCGACCAACAGTTCTCCTCATCTGCTGACCTGAACCTACTGGCTGGACAGGGTTCTGTGTGTCCCAGGGCCGGGCTCCAGGTTGGACAACTGCCATTTATCGGGCACTTACTGAACTGCGAGCTCTGCCTCTCTCTGAAGGCGTCTATAGCCTTCACCTTCCCACCACACGTGAGGATCACAGCTTCGCGGGTGAGCGTGAGCAAAGCATTTTCCTCCCAGCTCTGGTGAAGGCCAGCACTTGCTGCAAGAGGCCAGCGCTGCTGAGTCCAGCCCTGCACCCCTCCAAGCACACCTAGCTCACCAGCTCAGCTTTTCTGGAGGGACCAGCACTTTCTTTCCAGAGTGTTTCACACAGGTAATGACGATTTATCTGGGGAAAAAGAAAAACTGGGTGTGGTAGAACATGCATGTAATCCCAGCACTCTGGGAGGCTGAGGCAGGAAAATCACAAGTTCAAGCCCAGTCTGGACAACTTAGTGAGACTCTGTCTCAAAATTTTAAAAAAGATACAGACTATGATGTAGCTCAGTGCCACAGCCCTGGGTTTAATCCCCAGTACTGAAAAATGTATGTACAAATAAGTAAAATGCTAAAAGGGCTGGGGACGTTGGGTCCAAAGATCCCGGGTTCAGTCTCCAGCACCAAACAAGAACAATAACACGACAGTAACTCAAAAGTGAGATGCACGACATTCCCAGCACTCGGGATCCACGCTGAGTATCACACATGTGGGAAGCGTGTGGTGGGTGTGTAACTCTGTTACTGTACATGGCTAAGTACTTGAAGGTAGAATTAAATGTCTGAAATTTGTTTTAAAATAGCAACAAAAGCCAGGCGTGGTGGCACACACTTGTAATCCCAGCACTCAGGAGGCTGAGGCAGGAGGATCATTGTGAGTTCGAGACCAGCCTGGGCTACAAAATGAGCTCAAGGCCAGCCTGAACTGCATAGTGAGACCCTGTCTCAAAACAACCAAAAAAAAGAAAAGAAAAGAAAAGAAAAAGAAGGAGATAAAGGAAATAACAGCATAGTATCAGGAATTACGGCAACTGGTAATGGGGCCATTTTCTCTAATTTTGTGTACATTTCAAAACTTCCCAAATAAGTTTTTAAAGAAACTGTTATTACCAGGTGTGGCAGCACAAGCCTGAAATTCCAGCTACTTGGGAGGCTGAGGCAAGAAGATCACGTTTGTGCCTAGGCTGGGCAACTTAGCAAGACTGTCTCAAAAGAAAAAAAGAAGAAAAGGGCTGAGGATGTAGCTTGGTGTTAAAGCACATGACCCATAAGTCTCCATACAAAAAATAAAAAGCAATTCCAAAAGGGGCCACAGCTTTCACCTGCGGCCCAGGAAAGTCAAGTAGTCGAGACCTCAGGTCTCACCTGGGGGACACAGTAAACAAAAGGTCCTGCACTGCAAGTCACCTGCGCCTAGATGCCCACCCACATACCCTTTCCCGGAGCTCCGCTCACCCCACCCAGACTGCCTGGTGCCCTCCCAACACCCCCCACTGCGCCTCTCTCCAGAGCAGGCCCCATCGCCGGAGGAGACAACCCACGGGTCCCAGCCCTGCGTGCTCAGGGCAGAGTGCTCGGCCCACTTGGGGGAGGCTCCGTCCCTCTGCTCCCTCTCGGCACAGCCCCCCACTGAGGTGCCTGCTAGTTCACAACTGGCCGCCTCTGCTGTGAAGAACAGCACTGTGCGGAACACAGCGGCAGACAGGTGACGCCAGGATGCTCAGAGGAGGCGCCATGGGTGCTGGCGTTGCGACACTGTGTGAGACGCCGTACGCCCTGTTACGGGACACCCACCGTGCCCAGGTGAGTGTGGCACACAGGGCAGCCAATGGGACGATGCAGCCTTCAGGGCTTCCCCAAGGACCTCACAAGAAACAGGACACTGAGCACCTGCAGCGTCTGGCTGGCCGTCCTCACCTGCAGGGAAGGGGTGCGTCTTGGCCCTGACAGGCACAGGTGGGCAGCACATCCACCTGGAAATCCAAGGCACTGCTCCATCACGGAGATTGGCCTCCGTCACTGGACCCGGCCACTCACGCCACACAGCCGGAGCCTCCTACTCTCCCTTACCCCAGGGACTCCTGCAATTAATTAATCTTTTTCTTTTCTTTCTTTCTTTGGAGACAGATTTTCGGTATGGAGTTCAGGCTGGCCTTGAACTCACTATGTAGCCCAGGCTGGCCTCAAACTCACAGAGATTCTCCTGCCTCAGCCTCCCAAGGTCTAGGATTACAGGTGTGTGTCATCCTATCTGGTTGGCAATTTCTACCACACCAAATAAATAAAAAATAGCAACAGTGATTAAGAAGCCAGACCAGAAGAGGAAGAGCAAAGGAACTGACAAAACTACTTTCCTGTCTCCCAGAATATTTACATCATTCAAAGACAAAGCAACTGTGAAAATGACTGACCAAAAAGAATGGCAAGGGCCAGGCACAGTGGCGCACATCTGTAATCTCAGCACTTGGGAGGCTAAGGCTGGAGTTCGACACCAGCCTGGGCTAGAAAAGTGAGCTCAAGGCCAGCCTGAACTGCATAGTGAGACCCTGTCTCAAAAAGACCAAAAAAAAAAAAAAAAAAAGCCAAAACCGGTGTCATCTTCTACCACCAGCATAAAAAAATAAAAATAAAAATAAAAATGAACAGAAAAATAAACTCAACATTAAAAATCCCTTTGTTCAGATACCTGTGGGCCAGTCATAGGATACATGTTTTATACATATTTTACACATGTTTTACTGCCCAATAGAAAGCTAACAATGTTAGTTCTTCAAAACACCCTGAACTTAAAGAACAAAAGTCTCATACAAAGCAATAAAATCAAATATTTCCATACACCAACATAAAGTATGAGAAATAAACATCTCCTGGAAAAACATACAAATTTCCTATTTACTACCTATACCCGTAAGAACAACCAACGAAGAATGACAATATGTAATACCCAGGAACAGTTTTTTTTTTTGGTATAGGGAATCGAACTTAGGACTTTGCGCTTACCAGACAGGTGAGCTTGTGCTGCTGAGCTATATCCCCAGCCCCCTCAGGAACACTTTTAATAATATAATGTTAGACAGAAACACTGAAGTATAAAGACTAACATTTACCTAAAATGTTTCATTTGTTTAAGGACCAGAAGATTAGTATTGTTTAGTAAGTGCCCGTGCAACTTTAATTCCTCAAAACACTAAAAATAGAAATTTCATTTGACCCAGCTATTCCCCTTCTGGGTATCTTCCCTAAAGAGTTAAAAAACATCATATTACAGGGATACATGTTTACAGTAGCACAACTTATAATAGCTACACCTTGGAAGCAGCCTGTATGGCCAGCAACAGACGAAGGAATAAAGAAAATGAGGCATTTACACACAATGGAGTACTACTCTGCCATAAAGAAGGATAAACCAGAATCATCTGAGGAAAATGGGTGCACTGTAAAACCATAAGATTCAGTGAAATAAATCAGATGCTTAAGCATAAACAGAAAGACCAAAAAAAAAAAAGATGTGTTTCATGCACGCACCCCCATGAGGAATTTATCATTATGCACTGCAAACATGGACTAATAAAAATTGAAAATAAATATCTCTACTTCCTTGGTTTCCCTTCAGAAATCAAAATTTATAAATAGGTACAGTCAGTAGTTATTTCAAATCACAGGAAACAGCACTTTCATGATGCTAATGAAAAGTCTGAGAACACAAGCTGAGCACGGTGGCACATGCCTATAATCTCAGCACTCTAGGAGGCAGAGACAGGAGGATGGAGAGTTGAAACTCAGACTATGCAGTAGTGACTCAGTGAGACCCTGTCTTTAGAAAGAAAGAAACAAAACAAAACAAAACAAAACACAAGCCTATAAGGCCAGCTACTAGGAAGGCTAAGGCAAGAAAATTGCAAATTTGAGGCCAGCCTGGGTAACTTAATGAAAATTTGTCTCAAAATAAAAAATAAAAAGGGCTGGGCTCTAGCTTGATGGTGACCCACCCCTGAGTTCAGCTAAGGGCAGGGAAAGAGCAAGAAGGCTGCAGGTGAAGCCCTCCCCTCCCAAGCCCCACACTGAGCAGGTGGCTGCCCATGTCACTGGGCCACGGCACGCAGGGATAGCGGCCCCTCATGGAGGAAGCACTGGGAATCTGGCTGCCTCCCTGGGGATGTGGTATGGGTACAGCACTTGCCTACTATGTGTCACGCCCCGGGTTTGAGCGCAGCACCTACACACACAAGAGCTCGGAAGTCCTAAACCCTTCATAGGCAGCACAAAACACACAGGCACTTTGCTGCTAACTTTCACACACAAGAGCCCTGCCAGGCTTCCGTGCGTGGCTGGCGTGCTAGCGGAGAGGTTTTCTATTAATCACAAGGGGCCTCCTTTTTTTCAGAGTGCTTGGGAGAAGATAGATGCAGCAATGAGGGAAACAAAGAAGTATCTACACCATGCAAGTAACAGTTCAATCCAACTTTACGTAAGTTAAGACATTCTTTAAAAATTCATTCTCCCCGCACCTTCCTGAGTCCTTTCCATTCAGTGGGCAACTGGAATGACAGACACATTAGTAAGCCCGAGAGCCAGCAGCAGGAACGGAGGCGGAGGCCTTGCAGGGCACCTGGGGCACTGCATCATGCAGGGAGAGGTGGGACAAGAGCCGTTCTGCCGACAGCGTTCCTAAAGGACCCATGGTCTCCAGTGTGGCCTCACAGGCAGGGACCATGTGCAGAAGCAACAGCTTCGGAAGGTGCTGTGTGGGACTACGCCACTCCTCACAGTCACCTCCACAGCTGACCAGCCCAGAGCTGCGGCCCTCACAGGCAGCCCCCTCTCCGCCAGGCAAAGCCCAGGACAGGGCCCACCAGGTCTGTGCGCTGCGATCCAGTGCTTGGGTCTTCTGCCTCCCATCGTAAAGACCCAGAAGCACGCACGCCCCCCCCCTCCCCCCCGCTAGCGGTCTACATGGTCTGTCACACTCTCTGCAGTGTTCCTGACCTCTTCTATCACCTGGAGCCATACCAGTGGTCCCTTGTGTCACCTGACCCATCCCAACAAACCACTGGCCCTGTCCCCAACCAGTTCCAAAGGCTGGCCCACAACAGGTCCTCAATAATACTAAAGAACTGTTGTAACAAACCCAGAGCATCCCTCCGCTACGACTCAAAAAGCACACCTATGAAAACCCAAAAAGAAGCTCTGAGAGAGCTGCTGAAAAACACACTAGGACTTCCCAACTTTCTATTTAGAAGCTGGGCAGGGGTAGCTGAGGCCTATATAATCACACACTCTTGAGGCTGAGGTGAAAGGATCGATGCAAGTTCAAGGCCAGCCTGGGTTACACTGTGAGTTCAAGGTCAGCCTGAACTACCACAGCAAGACCCTGCCTCAAAAAAATAAAAAATAAAAAAAAATAAAAATCCACTTTCTACTCAGAAACACCTAGATTAGCCAGGCATGGTGGTGCACGCCTTAATCCCAGCACTCGGGAGGCTGAGGCAAGAGAATCGTTAGTTCAAGACCAGCTGGGCTACAAAGTAAGCTCAAGGCTAGTCTGATCTGCAGAGCAAGACCCTGCCTCAAAAAGACAAAAAAAAAAAAATCTTTTTTTAAACAAATACCTAAGTTAGTAATTTATCCATTTACTTTTGAGACAGGCTGGCTTTGAACTCAGTGAAGTCATCCTGCCTCAGCCTCCCAAGTGCTGGGATTACAGGTGAGCTCCACCATGCCCAGCTAAATTAGTAATTTCTTAATCCAAAGAATGATATTTAAAAATACTTCGTAATTTTCAGGAGTGGGAGTGTAGTTCAGTGGTAGAGTGCTTACCTAGCAAGGTTGAGGCCTTGGGCTTGATCCCCAGACCACAAAACAAAACAAAGTAACAACAAAAGTTCATTAATTTTTAATTTAAATTAAGAGTTACATGACACAACTGGCACTCAACTATTTAACAGAAAAACTTGCATAAATCACATTTTGATCAGATCTGACTAATCTTGCTTGTCATTAGCCTTTAGTAGAACAATCAGTGAGTTTGTTAGAAAAGGTTCTTTCTCTTTTCACCTACTGTATGAACAGTACAGTTAGGCACATTCTGTCATCACTCACAAACTAAAACAGCATGCTCGAGTATGCAGAGATGAGGCACACACAGCGTCCAAGCAGAAAGGAAGGAAAAACCTCACTGATTTCATGACTTAGGGCACAGCGCTCTGCACAAGTTCACAGCCAGAACTGGCCATTCCACAGCCAGACAGACAACCAGAGGCCAAGAGAGCATGCAGTGTGTTCCCACACTCTAGTCTTGCGCTTCAGCAGAAATTATCCATCTACTTAGAGGTCAGGCCATTCAGCAAACTCCAGCAACCTAAATCTTTTTTTTTTTTTTCTCCCAGACGAGGGGACAGATTCACAAAGAAATTCTTAACAATCTACTCTCATTCCATGTAAGGGAAATATATTAAGTGAAAATTGAAGAGCCAGGTGTGGTGGTTCAGGTCTATAACCTCAGCACTTGGAAGGCTGAGGCAGGAGGATCACAAGTTGGAGGCCAGCCTGGTCTACATAGTGAATTCAAGCCCAGCCTGAACTGCATAGCAAGACCTTGTCTTAAAACACAAACAAACAAAAAAAACCCTATATTTTTATAAAAACAAGAGTTCGGCAAGAACACGCAGGCCCCCAAAATGAAACTGCCCTTCCACAGGTTCCAGAACCCTGATACAGGCATGAGAGGGAGCAATGGTTTCCAGAACTTTCTTAGAGCAACCTCTAGGGCACCTGAGCACAGAAAGTGACAGCAATGTGGGGAATGAGCTCAAGTTCACAGGCTGTGGCACCTTCTAAGCCCGTGCACTAAATGGGTCTCCTCAGCTCCTGGAGGCTGGCCGAGGACCTCTGATGGAGAACAGAGCACGCAGCTGAGCAGCGCCCCAGAAACACAGACCACAGGGACAGAGCGGCCCAATTTCCCTTAATTTGAAAAGTCCCACATAAGGACAATGTTAGAAAGTTCACTGTTAAAACTTTACTCAGCTTACAGTGTTTGTAAATAACACATCTGACAATAACGGAGTGTCCACACTTCAAGGGCATTTTCTCTCCCCCTCTGGAGCTACCTCTGGATTTCTGTGCTACTGTGGTGTGGCCTCGGGCACCGGAAGTCACAGTGGCAGTGGGTCAGTCTGACCCTGGTGTAACTGAAGTGGGACACTGAGCATCAAGGGGGTGAGTGCCACAGCCCTAGACGTCACACGGAGGGCTGGGACCCAGTTCTGAGCACAAGGGTAACCTACGTTCACACAAAAACAGCTAAACCAGAACAGAGATTAAGCAAACAAAATTCTTAGATCCACAATGATGTCAATGAGAGCGGGGCCTGGGGGAAACTGAATTTTGGATTTCTCGGCACAGCAAAGTGAGCGCTTTCCACCACTCTACAGGAAAGTCTCACAGCAGCACTCGATCCCTCTCCTTCAGTAAAGTATATGCGAATAATTGCAAGCCTTTCAGGGGAAATAGCGCTAAATTCTTACTGACACCTGCAATAACGCCTACCTAAACACTCCCATCATCCACTTACTCTTTCTGGCAGTAAAACTGATGTGCCCCTAAAGTCTTCAGTTCAAAACATCCAGTATTATCGCAAAGCAGACCTATGGAAGAACGCTACTATGATAAAATACTATTGTTTCCTTCATTTTCCAGCAAACTCTTCTACAAACCCTTCCACAATTTCCCTTTTGAAGAACTTACTTTCCACTCTTGCTGAGTGGAAATACTGCCTTGCACAGGCAACGTGAGGGTTAGCATTAGAGCCGAATCCACAGTCTGTTACCAAACGGGAAGTTAGCGTCTGTGATAAACCCAGCACGAGAGATTCCAGAACTGACACAATGCAGACACACAGAAGTACTCCGCGCACAGCGCACAGGTGTCTGCGGGCCGTTCGCAGCACACGTTTCCTAATTAGCATTTCTTTAAACAATGCTGATAACAATCTTGACAGCAACCCTAGCCAAACGCACCGCTGAGACTAGCGCTGAAAGCGGAAGGAAAATCGCTAAGAATCTCAGTCAAACTTTTGTTTATATTTCTTCAGTGTAACAAATTAGCTGTTCTTCGCCCCATTTACTTCCACCCAGGCTCCTCAGTCCATCCCTATTGTGTGCGGTTCTTTAATCTTACAAATAGGAAATTGTTGGCGGGACCGGGAAACCCCAACTAGGTAGGACCCTGCCGCTGGAGCAAAAAATTCCCCATTTGCCCTCGGGATTGAGTTGTCAGACACTGACTTGCGGTACCCTGTGAAACTGACATGTCTATTTACAGCGAAACAAAGACGCGGCTCCAAGCCGACCCTGCTCCCTCCGCGCGCCCCGTGCGCTCCGCGCGCCGCATCCTCTCCGCGCGCCCCTTGCCACCCGGCCCCGAGGGCCCTGCGCCCGGTTCCGCCGGTAATTAAAATGGAGATGGGCCCGGCGTCCGGCTGCTGGGAAGACAATGACCCCCGAGGCCAGCAGGGTGCGGTGACCCGCCCGCGCCCACCTCCCGCAGTTCCGACTCTTGGCAAACTCAGCGCGGGCGGGTCCGGGTGCGGCTCGGCTGCGCG
>NW_004955528.1:412355-418629 GCF_000276665.1 Chinchilla lanigera | reverse complement strand
ACCGGGTTTGGGTGCAGCTGGGCGCGCGGCCCCCGCGTGCGGCCTCGTGGTGCGTTTGGCCCTGGAGGGGTGCGGGCTCCGGGACGGGCGGGAGGGCAGCAGCCTGGGCCTCGCCCCGAACCCGCCTCTGGTGGTCGCGGTCGCTGTCCGCGCCGCCCGGGCCAGTTATCCTCCCTCCCCACCCACAGCGGCGCGGTGAGGCCCGCGCATCTCTTCTCGCCCTCGGAGGCTGTGTTCAGCCCTCGGACGAGCGGCGTGGCGAGCGCGGCCCGCGTTCCGGGCTGGCTCTCAGGGAAAGGCCACAGCGCTGCCTCCCCGCCCCGGGCGCAGCGGCGGGAAGGGAGGTGAGCCCGCGGCCGGCCAGCCGCGCTGAGGAGTCGAGCACCACGGGCCAGCCAATCGCGAGGCGCCCCGGCGTCCGCGCCCTGCCTCCCGACGACGGGCCCGCGCCGCGGAATTCCTCGGGAGGTGGGAGGTGGCTGGCCGCGATGGAGCTTTCTCAGGATGTGTGAGGCAGCATTCACAGGGCGGCAGTGGGAGGACAGGCTGGGGGAATTCTCCTTGAGTGAGCAAGGGCGAGCCGAGGTCTGGCAGCCAGCGATGAAAGCCTGCGACACTCCCTCTGCTCACTGGCGCCTGGAAATGGTTGTGCAGACGCCCCTGCCCCACCCCCCCACCAGCTGCCCACGCTGGCACTGCTGGCCTTTCCCCTGGAGGACCCTCAGAGGCACATCCCGGTCTGAAACATGCGGCTAGAGTTACCCCGCCCTGGCGAGGTGGGGCTTTACACAGTCACCCGGAGTGGCCGGCTCTAACCGCTGGGATGATCTGGCTGCTCACCTGCCCCACTTGGAGGGGATTGCGTGCACTCTGTAGATGGCCACACACACCGCGCCCCACCCCCAGGTACTTGGAATAGTCCGGCAGGAACTTTGGAGGAAGTGAGGCCTGGAGAGACCTTGTGTCACCTCCTTCCTTAGAGAGAGAGACCCAGTGTCTCCCAAGATGGCTGACTCCAGACAGCCTTGCAGGAGGCCCGTGCTGGAGGTCACCAGAGCACACAGTTGGTGCTCAGTCATTGCTCAACAGGCTACCTGTGAGCATAAGGCCCACCGTGCTGACAAGCTAGGGCTGCCCATCTTAGCGGAGGCTCTGGCTGAGTTCTAGAATGATCAAGGGCAGAGAGGGATCCCTACTCCTCCACCACCCAGCAGCATTGCTACCAACGAGGGACCAAGACTCGCATCTTTTCTGCTCTGAGAACCAAGCGCGGATCAAGCAGCCAACACGTTGAAAAGATAGAATGGAGAACAATCCCCAGAGAACCTTGATTAAGCTATGTCTAAAACCACCCTACCTCCACACCATCACTGCTCTGTAGACCTCTGTATCATAACAACAACAAAGAGAACATAGCTGCCACCTCTCAGCAGAACATAGAGGTGGGGAAGCCGTGGCCATATGGACCCCGGGTCTCTATGTCTGCTGGGATGGGTCATGCTCACTCAGGACCCAACATCCATGAAGCTGTTCTGGGGTCAGACCTGAGGCAGGCAGGTACCAACGAGGCAGTGATGCTCCTGTCTTTCTGATCCCCACTTGCTAGTCCAGCTGTCAGAGCCTGCACCTCACCCTGAGACTGCCTGAAAACCTGCCAGCGCCTCACAAACAGGCACGAATGAGGTGTGTGTGTTTGGACATCCGGGGCAGGGGGCCAAGGTACCATGAGGACTTGGACCTGGTCCTTGCCCTCCACCAGTGGGTGGACAAAACAGGCAAATGATGGGTGCCCAGAGCCCTGCAAGGCACACTTGTCCACGCTGTGCAGTCATTTGGGAGAGTCCCCCAGCCACCTGTGGGCATCTCTGGAGCCTGCCAGGGGACACCCCAAAGCCTGGGAGGGAATGAGCAGCAGGCCAGGCATTCTGAGGGATCAGGGCTGGAGGCGCAGGGCCACGCTGTGGAAGCTGGATGAGCTTGCTGATGGCAGCAGCTCCCCTTCCCCCTTGGCTCCAGAGCGCTGGGAGGAACGTGAGAGCCACCAAGAGAGCCCCGCATCGCTGGCAGATCCTGCATATACAGCTTCTGCAAACCCGCGCTCACTGACACCATTCCTACTTGCTCTGGCAGCTGGCCACCTGCCTTCAGCCCCCACCGTGTGGCTTCAAGACAGCAGAGGAGCAGCGAGAGGCCCAGCCCCACACCATGCTCTCCGAGGACACTGAGAGCAGGGACCACCTTTCATCCTCAGAGTCTGCCTTTGTGAGGAACAGTCTGGGAGGAGCTTTGGGAAATAAAATTGGAGAGAAACAGCAAATAATCCTTCAAAGCTTCCTTTCTATCCCGGGGCAGCGAGAAGGACCCTGGCCATCACCATGGCCTTCACCACCACCTCCATTTCCCCAAGGCAGTATTTCCTTATCCACCCCCAGCTGGGTTTTCTGTGGCTGTCTTTGTCTCCCTCACTGGTCAGGGAACCTGCCTGTTTATTCTCCAGCCAGTGGTGTTGCTTAGTTGTCCCCATGGCAACAGCCCCAGGAGTCCTGCCCCCCTCCCAGGGAACTGCCCAGAACCTGTCCCTGCCCTCTCCCAGGCCTCTGCTGGGAAACCAGACAGAGAGGAGCAGAGGGCAGGGTGAGAGGGAGACACCCTCTGCGGGCCAGCGGATGCTGGGCTGCCGAGGGAACCGCCCACCACACGTCATCCTGGGTCCTGCGGTGGACCTAGGCTGGCCTCGAGCTGCAGCAGAGCCCCACCCATGGGCTGGAGGAAGTGCCAGGTCCAGGCTGAAGTAAGGTGGGTCTCCTCTTAGGCAGAGTTTGGCCAGGTCCAGTGCCAGCTGGCTCTGCCCTCCTGCCCAGCCTTCCCAAAGACCACCCTTCAGAACGGCTCTGGGGCCGAAGCTACCTGCCAACCCCACGGAGGCCCCACCCCACTGTCCTCCAGCCCTGTGCCCCTGCCAAGCCCCAACTGCCACTCCAGCTGCCACAGCCAACTGTCGCCCCTCTCCATTCCAAGCACTCTCTTACCCCAACCGTCCTTCCTAAATGCCACTGCCAACTGTCGCCCCTTGCTCCCCAAGCCCTACTCCCACCTCCCCTGGCCAAAGCACCAGGGCTCTGCATTCCAGAGTTCCCTCTCCCGCTAGGACAGAGGCGAGCCCACACCTGCTGTGGGCCTGGCTGGGTAGGCTGGGCTGGGGGAGGTGCTCAGCGAAGGACAGTGTGGGAAGGCAGAGACAGAAAGCAGAAGGGACTAGAGGGAAGAAGCAGAGAGAGAGTGGGCAGGAGCGGAGGGCAGGGTAGCCTGACCTCAGAGCCAGCTTCCACGGCCAGGCCCGGCACAGGTGCAGGAAGCAGTCAGGGCCCTGCCCAGCAGGACTGAGTCAGTCCTGGCCACAGCTAGGGGTGGAGCTGGGGCTGCCTGCGGCCCCTTCCCCCTGAGGCTCTGCAAACACCTCATCCTGACCATGGATCCTGTCAAGATGTCAAGAGGGTACATGGCCCCCTCCCCACCCAGCCTCTTTACAGGGTGTCCTCCAGCCTTCACAACCGTAGCTAGCCCAGTGCCCAGGTCTGAGCCGTCCCTAGCCAACTTGGGTTACCTCTTCTGCGTGGATTCACCACAGGCCTCTGGCCACCCCTCTGAACCCCAGCCTTGATCTTGTTCCCCCTCTTCTTGCTTATCTCCTCCTTTCCCATTCATCCCAGTGGGCTCTGTGCGGTGTCACTGTCACAAATGAACACCTGCCTGGCCCCCACCCCATGTGGAGCCCATCTTTCCCCAGCCCCCTAGACTGTCCCCAGTCTCAGCGTGGCCCTGGGCATGCAGCAGGTGCCCTAGAGTGGGCCGTTGGCAGGCCCCAGGAGGGAGCCACTGTGCCCCCACAGATACAGGCCTGGGGCTGTAATTCCATCTCCGCATGGGGCAAGACTGTGGGGGCGGGGCTCAGCCTGGCTGGAGAGAGGCCACTGCTCCCTGGGGCCGCAGCCTCCAGGGCTCGCACTGAACATTCGGAGAGCACTGCAGGCCAAGGGGCCGCCTGGCTCTCCCTGGTGTCCTGCCTGGGAGCTGCCAGACCAAGCAGCCAGGCTTGCAAGATGGGACACGGTAAGAGGAGGAAGTATGGGGGCTCTGTCAGGTATGGGGCTCAGGCTGGCTCTGGGAGGAAGGGGAGAGGCAGAGCATGTTTGCTAAGCACCTACTATGTGCCAGGATCTCCCTATGTGGGGAGCACGGAGGAGATGACTTGGCCAGGGTAACCTGGCCTTCCCTGCTATGCTAGGGGCTGGAAAGGGGGTTGAAGGGAGAGCCTATGCCCCACCACAGCCTGTGGGATGGGGCTGTGTTCTGCCCCATGAGACGCAGGCCGCCCCTCCTACAAGGAGGTTTCTGGGGTCCCCTTTGTGGGTGCAGAGACACCCAGTGCTGAACAGGGCCAGCTTGCTGTCTCGGCCTTACCCATTCATCATTCACCCGCTCACAGGGCAAGACATAGAGCCCACCCTGTGCCAGTGTGAGCTGGGCTGGACAGCCAGGTACAACTCGTGTGCCTGGGCAGGAGTCAGTCTAGCAGAGACGTAACCAAGCGCATTTCCAGTGACTAAAAGGAACTAGACATGGGGCTCCCTGAGACAGGCTGGTCCTGGGCACAGGATGGGAACCGACCATGTGAGACCTGTGGTCCCAGGAAGGACAGGGGGCAGAGAGGCCAAGACCACAAGTGCCCACGGGTTGATGGCAGAGCTGCCTAGGGCTGGGTTATACCCAAGTGTGAGTGCATGCAGGGAGAAGTAGACAGTGAGCAACTAAGTGCAGGGAAGAAACAATGACGCCAAACGACAGTGCAAACTGTCCCAAGATTAACTCCACACAAGGCTGGAATGTGGACTGGGCTTAGAGATCCCTTCTAAAGAATTGAACTAAGAAAGGAACGAAACACCCTGTACAGTGAGGATATGTAGCAGGTGCCACTCAACTGAGATGACCCAGATTAGCACCACTAGGTGATCGTGTGAGGGCTGAGTACCCCTAAAATGACCTGCATGGCGAGAAGGGAACCTCACCTCTGGGGAGTCTCCCCTAAAACTCAGACCTAATCCTGAGAGATCTAATCGTGAGAGAGTTTCTCCGCCAGACAAGAATCCAGGGACATTCTGCACAACACCAAACCCCGTGCACCTGGAAACGTCCAATGTCACAAAAAAACACGGGAAGTTTCAGAAACTCTCGAAGCCCAGAAGAACCCATGAGTGGTGGAAATTGCAAGTGCTGTAGTGCCTTGGAGGGAACCATGGGACAGAGCAGGGTGTTCATGAAAAGCAAGATCCAAAGAAAGTCTGCTTGCAGGCAAAGATGCATCAAGGAGGCTTCCCAGTGCTGATAAGCCCCCCACCTGGTGCAAGATAACAGCTGAAAGCAGGGAGGGGTACACAGGGGCCGTGTGTGCTTCCCGCACTTGCAACTTTTCTGAAATCCTAGTAGATTCTAAGAGTGTATTTTTAAAAAAGGAAAAATGCAAAACAAACCTCAAAACCACCTCAGGTAGGTTCTGGTGCTGGGAGTTTAGCAGCCTCTCGAGGTCTATCTCAGCCAGCCAGGGGCTCAGTTTCAGCTTCAGGAATCAGACCAAGGTGCTCTGGGCTCTGCCCAGCCCTGAAGCCCTCGAAAGCTGTAGGAATCACAGAACAACCACATGGAGTCAGAGATGAAGCCTGGCCCAGTGTTAGCAAGTGCTGGTGTATGGCGGGCTACACACTCTCCTTTGTGAACTCTGGGTAGGGAGATCCAGCTGCCTTTCCTGCTGACCCCACCTGACACAGATGCATCATCAACAGCACCCCCCCATTTCTTTGCTCAAGAAAACGCAAATGCAAGGTGAGTGTGGTGGCGCACACCTGTAATCCCAGCACTCGGGAGGCAGAGGCAGAAGGATCACCACAAGTTACAGCCCAGCCTGGGCTAAATACATAGTGAATTCCAGGCCAGCCTTAACTATATAGTGAGACCCTGTCTCAAAAACAAAAACAAAAACAAAAACAAAAACAAAAGCAAAAGCAAAAGCAAAAGCAAAAGCAAAAACAAAAACAGAAATAAAAGCAAAAAAATACACACACAAAAAAACCAATATGTGTGGGGTGGGTATGTTTGATATGTTAACTTATTTATTTATAGTGCTGGAGATCAAACCCAGAGCCTCACATATATCAGGCAAGTGGCTTACCATGGAGCTACAGCTCTGGTGCTGAGAGTCTGCAGCCCCTTACAAAATATA
>NW_004955528.1:402341-412030 GCF_000276665.1 Chinchilla lanigera | reverse complement strand
TGGGCTACAAAGTGAGCTCAAGGCCAGCCTGAACTGCATAGTGAGACCCTGTCTCAAAAAGACCAAAAATAAATAAATAAATAAATAAATAAATAAATAAAAACAAATACATAGCCAGGGATATAGCTCAATGGCATAAGCACCTGCCTAGCAAGCGCAAGGTCCTGAGTTCAATTCCTGGTGCCAAAAATAAATAAGTAAGTAAGTAAGTAAATAAATAAATAAATAAAAAGGTTGGGGATCTGTGAAGTGGTAGAGTGCTTGCTTAGCATGTACCAGGCCCTGGGTTTCATCCCCAGCACCTTAAAATTTTTAATTAAAAGTAAACAAAACAAGACAAACCCCCACCACTTTGGCCACCCCGTCTCGTTGACACTGAATCTGTCCTGGTGTTTCCCTGGTGCAGTGGTCTCAGTAAACCTGGCTCGCACTAAATGTCAAGTGCTGTTTCTGACAGTTCCTATGAGCGTTTGCCTGTGTCTTTGCACACGTCTGTCTCCTATGTATTTCTTTATGTTTGCCTGTTTGCAGGTAACCATTCATGCTTGTTCAAGAATGCATGTGTTGCCAGGCATGGTGGCACATGTCTTTAATCCCAGCACCTCGGAGGTTGAGGTAGGAGGATCACCATGAGTCCAAGGCTAGCCTGGGCTACATAGCAAGACTTTGTCTCAAAAAAAAAAAAAAAGAAAGAAAGAAAAGAAAAAAGAAGAGTGTGTGTGTCGTGCACGTCTGGTACACTTTTCTGTCTCCCATATGCCCAGTGCCAAGCCCTGTTCTCAATTTTGGGCAAGCAGTGGCTCTGCTTCAAGGGCCCCAGATCTCAGGATTAAAGACAAGAAGCACCTCTGCATGGGGGCTTCGGGTAGCTTCCTAGGGACACAGCCACCCAGAGGACCAAGGACTGGGAGTATACAGCGTGGACTGGGACCTGAGCTTGCACATGGTGGGCGGAGATGAAGTTGAAAGGCTTCCCTCGGACCATGTGGGATTAGGTTCCAATGAAGGTCAAGGTGGGGCTTCTGGGCTTTTCTATGAGCTGTAGGATGCCACTGCAGACTTTGAATGACAGTAGGCATGATATAAAACTGGAGGAATTTTTAAGATGTGCGGCTGATGTGCCTTAGTGTAACAGAGACTTAGAGGCTGGGCCTGCAGATCCCAAGTGGGTAGCCAAAAGCAGGGCAAAACCCGGCATCACTGCTTTCATTTTATATATCTCCCCTGTCAACTGCTCAGCCGTGCACATGGGCATGTCACTCACTCAAAGAGTGTCTGTACTACAAGACTTATTGGCCCTAAGTTTACCCAGCCTATCTCAGTCTCCCTTCAGGATTGAGGTCAAGTGACTTTCAGGATTTACAGGGATATTCACTTGGCAGTTTTTACAACATCCAGTTGCAGACCTCAAGGAGCCATGCCTAGGGGTCCTGAGCCATTGTCCTAGACCTGCAGTCACCTGGATTCTGGAAAAGCAGAGCCGCCAAAACCATCCCATGCGGAGGTTTCTCCCCAAGTGGGAACAGTTACCTGGTGGTGGGGACTGAGGCCGCTCCCCCGAGGCAGGAGCCATCATCTCATGAAGGGAAGCGAATCGCCCCCTTAGGTGATGCCAGCCCAGGATCTCAGGGAGCCAGTCCTGAGATACAGATCATCTAGACCACAACTTGACCAGGATCATCTCCCCTGCCAGCCATGCAAATCCCAACCCTTGCCTCTGTTCCTCTTTTCTATAAAACCCTAAAATTTATATCAGCCCCTAGAAGGCAGACCTTTTTTGTTGTTGTTTTGTTTTTTTGAGACAGTCTCAATACAAAGCTGAGGCTGGCCTTGAGCTTATTATGTAGCCCAGACTGGCCTCGAACCATGGCAATCCTCCCGCCTCTGCCTCCCCAGTGCTGGCATTACAGCATGCGCCACCACACCCAGCTGGAAGGCAGATCTTAAACCAACCTGTGCTTCCTAGTGTGGCTGTGCTGATGAAAGCTCCTCTCCCACCCTTTGCCACACCCTGATTAGCATTTTGGGATTCCTGGAGCTGAGGCTTTTGCCACACAGCCCTGGTAACACAAGGAAGAAGCGGAAGTTGGGGATGAGGGGAAAGCCAGAGGAGGTGTCTGCCTCTCCACTTGGCAGCTGGGTGACGGCTGTCTGTTTGGGTACCGGAAGTCAGAGGGGTGCAGATGTGGGAGCCAGGCAGGTGCTGCTGGCCCAGCTTAAAAGAGCGAGGCTGGGGCTGCAGGTTCATCATGGGGGAGGGCAGGCTAGGCTTCACCATGAGTGGAAACTAAGGTGGAGCAGGTGTGGGGCACTGTGGTCCCTGGGGAATAGAGAGGTAGGGTCAGGGAAGGCCATCTGGTGGTGGGATAACGTCAAGGCCCTTCTCGTCCTTCCCCACTGGGGGTTTCAGAGGTCCTTTGTGCAGGGGCCACGGCAGAGCTCTGAGTGAGCTTCTGCACACTGCTCCCAGAGGACAGAGCTGCAGCGCCTGGCCCAGATTGCAACATGACCCAGGACACTCTCCACTCAGCTAAAAACTGGGATGCTAGTCTGCTCTCTAGGCCTCTGGGTCCCCATCAAAACATACCAAGAGGTCTGCCCAACCTGGCCAGGTGGGATCATCCCACCTTTGGCACTCCATCCCATTTCCTCCCTACACAGCTCCAGGCTGCAGCTCCTATCCTCCCCCAGCTAGGGTTGTTCTTCCTGGAGACTCCTGCAGCTCAGACTCCAGGTCAGCACAGTCCGAAGAGAGAAGGGAATATCTGAATGGACACAGCCCGCCACCTCCTTCCTCCACCGCTCGTGGGCTAGCATCCTTCCTCCTTGCCCACCAGCCTACTCACATGGCCTTGGTCCACCTCCGCACCACCAGTCCCCTGAGCTGCATGGCTGCAGGTGTTAAACCAAGGGAATCCCAGGCCTGCATAGCCGCCTTGAGCAAGAGATGGCCAGCTCAGCCTCTGCCTATAAGCCTGGCAGCACCGCTCACACCTCTGCCAGTCCTAGACACAGCCAGCTCGACTACTCTAGGCCCTCTGCCAATAAGACTTTTCCTGCTCCTGCCCCCTCGCATTTCTCAGCCATCCTAGCAGGCACCCCAACCCTAGTTCGTAGCTTAATGCCTGCCCTTTCCTGCTATGATTTGTCCTCCCCCTTCCTGGGCTCATGTGTGCTGCCGAGTTCTGAGGCACTGGAGCTGTCCTGGCCAACACTGAGTCGCCCACCACCAGTGTGGAGCGGAGCAGCCGCAGTCTGCACCTGAAGAACCACCACAGACTTCATCTTGCTGGCATTGCTGTCACAAGGGCACTGAAGACAGGGGCAGGTTGGGTAGGAGAGCCCAGGAGGAAGAGCAGAGGGCTGGCCAGGGCTTGGGTGTGATTCGGAGTCTTGGGTAGATGAGTCTTCCTGTGGGATTGGGGCTCAAAGTCATCCCTGGCTGCTTGTGGCAGCCTTGGGGGATGCTAGGCGCCAAGACAAGGTTGTATTGCAGAAAGAGACCTGCTTGGTCCTGGAACTGGGTGTTCCCTCCTCTGGGCTGTCTGTCCCTGGGGACCTACCCCAGGGCAGGCTCACTGTCAGAGGGAAACCCACAGTGAGAGCCAAGAGCGAATTCGGCCATGGCCAAGGCATCCTGGAGGGAGGCAGACCCTGCCCAGGGCAGAGCTGACAACACAGTGGCCATCCCACCTGATGTGGCCACACTGCCTCACAGCCCAGAGCCCTCTCTGGTCTAGGTGCTAAGTGCTCTCTCCTCCAGAGGCCTTGCGGGGAGCTCTGTCCTGCCACTCGAGTGAGCGGGTGTGGAGCACCAAGAGCTGGGCTCCTGACCTCAGTTCCCGGCCAGCAGGGCTGGATTTCCTCCTCCCCTGGGGGTCCTGGTGCCGGGGTGGTTTTGAAAACCAGAGGCTGGAGGCCTTATCAGACCACAGGTTTTCCTGAGGAAGGAAGGGTGGGTGTGGGCCTCCAGGACAGGGCGCCTCCTCTGGGCGTGCCAAGCCCAGTGGAGGGGTGCACATGCCCGCCTGTCCTCCTAGAGGGGCACAGCCTCTCTGGGAAAACTCAGCTCAAGACCTTGCCCCACTGCAGAGGACAGAGGCAGCAGGCTTGTGGGTGGAGCAGGGCAGGGAGGGCACATACTCCCCCTGAAATCACCGCAAATGCCAGCACTCCTTGGGGGGATCCACAATCAGATGGTGGGGGATTGGAGACCAGTGCAGCTGTAGCTCCACCCTGGGGCATGCCCTCTGGAAATTCATGCCTGGGCACTCCGAAAAATAAGAAGAAAAACTTAAGAAAAGCAGGACATAAGCAAAAATATACAAAGACATGTTCTTGATCTAAGTGCTGGTAACAAATTGCATGTAGCTTATGAAAATTCATGGAGTCATATACTTGTGACATATGTACTGCTCTGCATGTACATGAAACATAAGTTATATACAGCCCCACCCCGTAATCCCCCAAAAAAAACACCTCACTGATCCCTCTGAGAAGGAAAAATGTTCCCTGAGGCTGGCTCATCCTGCATCCTGCCTGGGCCCAGCCCCCAAGGCGACCTCTCTCCCCTAAGGGAAGTCGCAGGGCAGCCCTGGGCTGGAAGCCAGCGAAAAGGCCAGGCCGTGTTCCAGACTGAACACCCCACACGGAGGGAGCAGACCGCAGAGGGGCGGGAAGGGAGGAGGAGCCACCCTAAGGGAATCAGAGCTGGGAGCAGGGTGCAGCTGGCCAGGCTGACCACTGCCGTGCTGGCTTTGCCTTTCAAGCAGGGTCCTCGCTGCGGGGCCCTACAAGTCTCCTGGGTGGGGGTCCCCACAGCTGCACAGGTGGGACCAGAGGATATGAGTCGCCTCAGCTTGAGCAGGCAGCTGGCCAGGGAGCACTGGTGTGGGACTGGGGACCCGCCCCACCGCCTGCTTAGGGGGTGCCTCCCACCTCCTCCCTCCCCGCCAGGCCTCAGAGCCTCTACCCCTTCCGCTTCCAGAGGCCCCGGGGCTATTTTTAACTTGGCTGAGCTGCCAGAGTTGAAGGTGGACCAAATCCTGTGGGGAGGGCTGAGGAAAGAGCCCAGCAGCTGCTGTCCTGCCCTCACTGTCCTGGGGTCCAGGTGTTCTAGGGGGTACTGGTCCTTCTTTAGGCCTTAGAGGGGAAGCAGCATCCACTTGCCAACACAGTCATCCTGGGAAGCCACACAGATCTGACAGTCAGACACACATCACACACACACACACACACACACACACACACACACACACTCCTGGCACACCCAGACTCTGGCCCACACACCAGCTGGGAACACACTAGCCTTGCAGACTTGATGATTACGGATGTGCATAGGTAACCTGGGCACACCGATAGCCTCAGCCTACCCAGGCACATAGACACCCACACCCACAGACGACACACACATGCACACACAGACACAAGGACACACTCAGGCACATAGGTAGACACACACAGCCACAGATGCCCAGCCACTTGCTGTTGGGGCACAGGGAGAGGACCAGCAACTGATGTAGTGGGCAACTTTGAAAGTGAGGGTGCTCAGCTCGCCCAGTTTCCCTGCAGCCCACTGGAGGGACTCCAGGGGTCTGAACCCCCTTCCCACTCTGAGCCCCACTCTGCCTCATTCTATGAGGTGCAGGGTTTGCAGCAAGAACCTGAGCTGAGCTAATTGGCATTCCTCCCCACCCACACCCCACTCTCCCACACACCCAGGGCAGGAAACCCCAAGAGGAAGGTCAGGGGCTGGCGGGAGGGGATCAGCTCAGCCTGCCCTCAGCTTGGCCTCTTCCTTTTCCCTGTGTCCTATTTCACCTGCCTCCCCGAGCCTTTGTTCTGTGGAGCAGCTGCCCCCTGACCCAGGGGAGAGGGGTAATCTGTCCTGGAGATGCCCAGGCACTGGGGGCCTCCTCCACTTCATTCAAGGGAAGAGGGCCCTGGGAGAGATGAAGGCCCTCAGGATGCTGTGGTTCTGATTCCCTCCATCCCCACACCCCTACCTCAGCCTCTGGAGGCTCTGGGAAGGCTTCTGCGAGGGATGAGGAGGGCGGGAGACAGGGCCGACAGGACATCCTCTTGGCAGGACACAGGACGCCAGGCCGGAGGTTCCCAGCCTTTGTCAAGGCCACAGGGGAAAAGGTCACTGGGGCCTGGGGCTCACAGCAGTCTTCCAACAGCCACGCTAGACCCCTCTAGCAATGATTGACGGGGACGCAGATGGTGACCTACCCCTGGGTCCTACCATGGCTTGTTGGGTTGTGAAACTACCCACACACCCAGCGCAGCATGGTACCATCCTTGGGATCCATTCTTAGAGCGCCACATGGTGTGCAGGACAGACGGGGCCCGGGTGGCCACTTCCACCTCACTGGGGTTGCTTTCATCTCCTACTTGAGAAGCCTCCTCTTCGAAGCAAATCTGCTGTGCCAGAGGAGAGGAACCCTACACTTTCCATGGGGGACAGGGTGAGCTGACAGCTGCTCCACAGCCTGGAAGATGAGGGTCCCCCGGCGGGGGAGGGGCTCCACACCTCACTGCGCTGGGCCTGCCAGGACTGCGAGGCTCTTCTTCCTGTGCCAGCTTCCTAGCTACAACCTGCTGCCTGACACTGTCCCTGTCGGCCGTCCATAGACGTCTGCGCCCTGCTGTCTGAAGACCCTGAGTGGGAAGTGTTCTCACCGCAAAGCACTTGTGGATGTGAATTCCCTCTACACAGAGCTCAGTCACGATCTTCCTGTTTTCCTTCCAAAGGCCCTGTGAGGTGTAGGGTTGCCTTGTGACCTGGGATTTCTGTTCCTCAGCACCTGACAAGGAGAAATGCAAGACACACTGCAGGGGACAGCTCCCAGCTCTTGTGCATCCCTTCTTCTATGGCGTCACTCCTCATCTTTTTCATGTTTTTTTCTTTTCTTGAGACACGGTCTCGCTATGTAGTTCAGGCTGGCCTTGAGCTCACTTACATAGCCCAGGCTGGCTTTGAACTCTCAGCGATCCTCCTGCCTCATCCTCCCAAGTGCTGGGATTACAGGGGTGTACCACCACACCTGGCTTTTGTCATGGTTGTACTCACAGTCTTTACATCTTTTTAAAAATTAAATTTATTGAAATATAATACCTGCTTTCTGTCACTATAATTTTCTCTTTTAGGACCACACGCAAACAAAGCCATGCAGCGTGTGGTTTTTTTGGGCACTGTCTCTTTTCTTTCTTTCTTTTCTTTTTTTTCTTTTTTGGTTTGTTCATTTTCCAGTACCAGGAATTGAACTCACGACCTTGCACTTGCTAGGCAGGCACTGTGCCGCTGAGCTAAATCTCCAGCCCCTGTCTTGTTTTTCGTTTTTTGGTTTTTGTCTCTTTCTTTTAACACAGTGCTTTGGAGATGCCTTACACAAGTGTCAGCAGTGCACTGATTTTCTTTCCATGGCATGGAAGTATCAAGGCTGTTTGGGGGTATACTGGGATTAAACCCAAGATTTTCACACTGACATGCATCTACAACCCTTTTTATTTTTGAGACAGGGTCTTGCCAAGACACTAATTTTTTTGTTTGTTTGTTTTTTGTTTTGTTCTGTTTTGTTTTTTGTTTTTCCGGTACCAGAAATCGAACTCACGACCTCGCGCTTGCCAGGTAGGCGCTGTGCCGCTGAGCTAAATCCCCAGCCCCCAAGACACTAAATTGCCCTGACTGGGATCAAGCTTGCAATTCTCCTACCTCAGCTTCCCAGAATGTTGGGTTATAGGCATGTGCCACCATGCCTAGCTTTTTAAATTTTTCATTTTGTTTCTTTTTAAAACAGTGCTAGGGGCCTTGTGCATGCTAAGTAAGTGCTCTATCACTGAGCTCTATCTCTGTATCTACCCCCAGCCCTGCTTGTCTTTCACCAGTGGATGAGCACTTGGGTTTCTCCAGGTTCAAGCTGTGTACTACAAACAGTTGGGGACAACTCTTTGTGTGAATGTGTTTCTTTTAATTTGAGTAAAAGCCTGGGAGTGAGGGCTATGGTGTGGCTTAGTGGTAGAACACTTACCTAGTATGTACGAAGCCATGAGTCCAACCCCAAGCACTTCAAAAGCAAAACGTAACAGCAAAATCCCCAAAATACCTGAAAGGGGGCTTGCCGACTTGTTCTACACTTTGCTTTCTGATATGTGTTTGTTCTGCGTCCACCTCACTGACTATACAGTCCTCAAGCTGCAAGTTCAAGGCCAGCTTGTACTGTACAGTGTGAGCAGACCTCAGCTCTGCTTCCCATTGCCTTCACCAGAGCCCTGTGCAGTTTCTGGCCATGAGAATATTCTTGACAGCTGTAGCCTGAATAAGTGACCCGGTGATGGTGGTGCTTGGTTGGTGGCTTTTGGTGGTGCTGATGGGAAGGGAACATGGAGGCTCTGGAGCTCTGCTGTTGATGCTAAGTTGGGGTGGGTGGGGCGTGACAGTGGCTGCAACTGATGGCGCAGGTGGACTGGACAGTGACCAGAGCTGGGTGTGGTGGTGCCTGCCTGCAGTCTCAGCACTTAGGAGGCTGAGGCAGAAGGCAGGCTGCAAGTTCAAGGCCAGCTTGTACTATACAGTGAGTTGAAGGCCAGCCTGAATTGCATAATAAGACCTGTCTCAAAAAAAAAAAGACTGACTTGCCTTTGCAAAACCTTTCCCAGTCTCCTCTTCCTCCCAGCAGTCTTAGCTGCCAGCTCCCTCCAGCCCTACACACCATAGCAGTGCTCTTTGGTGTCACCAGGCGACTGGTTCCAGGACATCCTGGACACCAAAGTCCGAGGCTGTTCAAGACCCTTATATAGAATGTTGTGGCATTTGCACAGAACTTACACGCATCCTCACATATACTTTACTATCATTAGGGTCTGGAGATCAAACCAGGGCCTTGCTAGGCAAGTGCTCTACTCTGAGTCACCCCCTACACACACATATTTAAATTATCTGTAGAAGACTTACAATGGCTAACACAATGTCAAGGCTGTGTCCTTTAGGGACCAACAAGGAAAAAAAAAAAAAAAAAAAACTATACAAGTTCAGTACAGGTGCCATTTTTGCCCAAATATTTTGGGCCAGAATGTTATGGATGGAGGGGGACGGCCAACTGCCCCTCTCTGAGATGCAACATCATCTGGAACTTTCTGGCTGAGGATCTCTCAGTGGTTTCATAGAAGTGGCTTACTTGCAGTCTCCTAACCCCCATCAGCAAAGTCCTACCTGTGCTGATCCCCCCTTGTTCTCATTCCTCTGGAACACTGCTCGCCTTAGCCACACTCCACAGCCTGCTTCACTGATCTTAGCTCCTGATCCCTGCAAAGTCATTCTTTGGGCCAAACCCTTTTCACGCTCCCAGTAAACATCTGCTGAATAACTACTCTTGCTGTGGATGGTGAAGGAGAACTAGAGAAGGAGAAAGTGAGCAGCTAGGTCACCAGCAGGTGTAGAGAGTGACCAAAGCAGAAAGAACTACTTGCAGGGGCTGGGGATTTAGCGGCACAGCACCTGCCTGGCAAATGCAAGGTCATGAGTTCGATTACTGGTACCAGAAAAAAACCAAAACAAAAAAAACAAAAAAACCAAGAAAGAAAGAACTACTTGAGGGGCTGGGGATTTAGCTCAGTGGCAAAAGCGCCTGCCTGGCAAGCGCAAGGTCGTGAGTTCGGTTCCCGGTACTGGAGAAAAACCAAAAAAA
>NW_004955528.1:315039-402241 GCF_000276665.1 Chinchilla lanigera | reverse complement strand
CGTGAGTTCGGTTCCCGGTACTGGAGAAAAACCAAAAAAAAAAAAAAAAAAAAAAAGAAAGAACTACTTGCATCCCACCCTCCTGGGGTCCATAACAGGAGAGCAGCCCAGGCAGAAGAAGAAGCCCACCCTAGAATCTGAGGCCCAGCCTAGAGGGCCCAGGAGACTCCGGCCACCCTCCGGGGCTCTGTTCCCCCACCCCCAGATGGGCAGGCACTGCCTGGGACTTTCCAAGGGGCTGAGTGACTGACCAGGAGCCTTTACTAGGGCAGCCAGGGCACCCAGGCATTTCCTGTGAAACCTCCCTTCCTTCAACCCCAGCTCCCTGCCCTGGTTCTTCCTTCCCACCCTGGGGGTTTTCCACAAAGCCCAAGGCCTGCTATTTTTAGTTGAGAGAGAGGGACCAGGGCCGAGGATATGGCTCAGTGGTACAGCGCCTGCCTGGCATGAGCAAGGCCCTGAGTTCGATTCCTGGTACCAAAAAAAAAAAAAAAAAGAGAAAGAGACCAGTGTGCCCCATTGCTGCTCTGTAGGAGTCCAGGTGAAAGATTTCATGGGTAGGGTTCAGCTGGGAGTGGCCGGTAGCCCCTACTTCCCCTGGCCCCATGCAGGCAAACCTAGGCAGCCAGAGTAGTCCAACATGGAGGGGTGGCTCCAGGGCTGGGCTCTGGGCCCAGTGGACAGGGGTGTTCACCTCGGGAGGGTGGGCCCAGGGCCTGGGTAGGCTGCTGCCCACTTCCTGTGGCCTCACCCTAGCACTTCAAAGGCTGCATGCAGCCCTGTGGTCACTCTGGGCTCCCACACAACCAGAGGGGCTGGGCAGGCACATGCACCCCCGGCAGCTGGCCCAACTCAGGGCAACTTCAAAGTGGTGGGAGTGGATATCCTACTGTTAGTGCCTGTCCCCAGGGCTGCGGTGGGAAGATCAGAACCCCTCCTCTGTTCCTTCTTCCTCCCCATCCCACTGCCTTCCTGGGTGGGCTGAAGGCAAAGACTCAGGTATTTTCCTGGCCCCCAGAAGCTGTCCTTGAGATGGGGTCACCCTAGGCATGTGCCTGTGTGTCCATGTGGTACATGCAGGCCTGGGTGGCCTTGGAAGCAACAGGAACCAAGGCGAGGGGCACCTTCCCAGACCCCCTAGGCCAGCCTACTTTCTCTGTTCCTTCCTTTCCCACTGTCTTGGTGGAGCCCTGCAGCGGGAGGGGAGAGGACTGAAGGAGAAGGGCCTGCCCAGCCCCTCCTGCCATAGCCAGGCTGGGGTGGGCCTGACCTCAAGCCAGCTCTCCAGACTGGCAGTGGGTAGGGGATGAGGGAGCAGGAGCCTGGAGCAGCCATCCCAGCCATCCCAGAGTCCAGTGAGCAGACACTGAGAACTGAGTGTGCTGGGGGGTGGGGGCTTTCAGGGTCCCCTGGGGTCAGCTCTGGGACAGTTGCCGTTTTTAATCTGTACAAGTGACTTAGAAGGAGCCGCCAGGGCCATAACCTAGATCCACTCAGAGCCAGCTCAGGAGGGGCACCCCCTCCCCCAGCTGTGTGCAGGGCAGGGTCACAGTCTTTGTCACAGTCTTTGTCCCATTGTGTGGGCCACCGACTTGGGTCCGTATTGTCTCTGCCAGTCCTTGGTCTGTCAGCCACCTTGCAGGGGCCCATGGTCTCTGGGCTGGCTTTCTCCATCCACTTTACGTACTGAGATCTCCAAGGGTAATGGGGTTACTTCAGGGCTGGGGGCTCCCTGTCTGGAGTAATGAAGGCACCCTACCCCTGAGCTCACAGCCCTGACTGCCTGAGCCTAGTCCTTAGTGGAGGCCAGCTTTCAGTTTATATATTTTAGTAGGTGGCAGCTGCCAGGCCAGGAAGGCAGAAGGGACAGGCTGCACAGGGCAGCCTCAGCTCCAGCAAGACTCCCTGCTTGGCTAAGCCGCTCCGACACACTGCTGTCCTGCTCTGGGGTAACTGGGCGAAGTGGGAGTATGCACCTTACAACCCTCAGCCCTGGAGAGCAAAGCCCCGGGCAGGGCTGCAGGCTTGATCGGAAGAGGGTGTGCGAGGTGCTGGGCAGGGGCCCAGGCTCACACCTCATCTCTCTGACGGCTGTGGGTGGACTGCCTTCCGTGGCACCCCATCACCCCAAGGAATTTTCCACAGTTGCAGAACTTGGAGAAACCAGGGAAAGTGGGCAACGTATGTCCACTCCAGGGATCTTGGCAAAAGTCTGAATGTGTCCCCTGACTGGGAACTTCTAGGCCCTTTTCCAGCTCCCATCGTTGCTTTTATGGGTCCCATGCTGGCCAGATGGCCGTTAGGCCAAGAGTCCAGGGTCCTTCTCCTTGTCCACTCACCCATGCACCTAGGCCAGCTTACTCTCTTTTTTCCCAAAGCCAGAGTTGACTGAAATCCAGGCCATAGTTTTTATCTGGTCACCAAGAGAACATGTGTGTCCCATACAGATGAGGCAGGTTTTTCAGAGGGCTGAATGGCTTCTAGTGATGGCTAGGTTAGCAGTCAAAATTAGTTGATATTCAACTAATTTGGTGTTTTGGGTTTTTTAGACAGGGTCTCACTGTGGTTCAGTGGTTCAGGCTGGCCTTGAACTTACTATGTAGCCTATGCTGGCTTTAAACTTGCAGCAATCCTGCCTCAGCCTCCTGGGTGCTAGAATTGCAGGTGTGCAGCACCACACTCAGCCTTTAACAAATTGGTACACAGAGATGGACAGGCTGTGTATAAATTGAGGCTGCTGCATGTTGTTGCAGAGGTGCAGAGCCAAGTTCCCTTCCAGGGTGCCAGACTCTCAAGCCAGCACAGACTTCTGGAGAAGCACTTCAGCCAAAACTCTTGGTAGTGATAATACACCTTTGATGAAGCAACATGCTTTTAGGAATCTAGTATATAGGAAAAGGACCTCGAGGGCAGGGTGTGATGTGCAGGGCAGCTGTTTGGAGATGGGGGAGTTCCAGGGCTTACGGAGTGATTCCTGGGGCATTAGTGCGTGAACATGCAGGGTGTGCAGCCAACCTACCCCACCAGCGGCGAAGCTCAAGGTATGTTGTGGGAAAAAAAGAAAGCTAGATCCAGTTCTTAAAAGCAAATGATGCCAGGCGTGGTGGCACACACCTGTAATCCCAGTACTTGGGAGGTTGAGACAGGAGGATCACTGTGAGTTCAAGGCCAGCCTGGGCTACAAGGTGAGTTCAAGTCTGGCCCTGAACTGCATAGCAAAAGCCTGCCTCAAAAAGACAAAAAAGTGCTGGGCGTGGTGGCACACGCCGGTAATCCCTGAGTGTCTCAGCACTCAGGAGGCTGAGACAGGAGGATTGTTTTGAGTTTGAGACCAGCCTGGGCTACAAAGTAAGCTCAAGGCCAGCCTGAACTGCATAGTGAGACCCTGTCTCAAAAAGACAAAAAACAAAACAAAACAAAACAAAATAAAAAAGACAAAAAAGCTGGTGTGGTGGCACAGGACCAGCACTCAGGCGGCTGAGGCAGGAGAATTGCTGCTTGTTTGAGTTCATTGTTGGCCTGGGCTACAAAGTGAGTTGAAGGCCAGCCTGAACTGCATAGTGAGACCCTGTCTCAAAAACACACACACAAAAAACAAAAGAGCTGGGCGTGATGGTGCACACCTGTAATCCCAGCATGCGGGAGGCTGAAGCAGGAGGATCATCATGAGTTCAAGGCCAGCCTGGGCTACGTACGAAGTGAGTTCAAGTCTTGCCCTGAACTACATAGTGAGACCCTGTCTCAAAAAAAAAATAACAAACATAATATCAAATACTTATCTTATATCAAAACCTGGGTGTTAGTTGTGTGTGGTACTGTACTCCTGTAATCACAGCACTGGGAAGCTGAGGCAGGAGAATCACAAGTTCAAGCCCAGCCTGGGCAGCTTAGGGAAACTGTATCTCTTTCTCTCTTTTCTTTGTTTCTGTATCTCAAAATTAAAAAAAGGGGCTGAGGCTATAATTCAGTGCAAAGGGTATAAGAGAAAAAACTAAAAACATGCATGGGTACACACACACACACACACACACACACACACACACACACACCTGAGTATTGCAATGATAGAAAAGATAACATTCTTACTCTGAAGGATTCCCAAGCCAGGGCTGAAACTGGCCCCTGAACACACAGTTCAAAGTATGTGTCTGGAACCCCAGAGACCATCCCAGGAACAGGTGTTAGTTGGCCTGAAAGCCCGGGGGTAGGGACAGTCCACCCACTGGAGTCAAAGAAAAGGTGCGGCGTACTTCCTGCCCTGGAGAGGGGGTGAACCCAGCACATCTGGCTCCCATCAGATAGGCCTTCAGGGCTTTCAATCCCACTCAGAGCCTACTGTGGTATGGGAAACAGTGTGGCCTGCCCTTCTCTACCTGGTAGTACACAGGGCCAAGATGGGAGCAACACTGGCCTGATCCCATCCGAGGGCAGCAGGGCAGGCACGAGGCACAGAGGCTGAAGCACAGGGCTGGCTAGCAGCACAGGGACTCCTCCTCGGGCCTGGTGGGCTCTGGCCCTCTACCTCCTCCTTTCTACACACAAGACATGGACATCCGTGGTGTGACCTGTGTGGCCTCTGGGGTTAAAGATTTAGAAAAAACAATTTATGGATTCTTTACTCCTGGGAGGGATGTCGGGGTACTCTGGGGAGGGGCTACTCAGCAGGTCCTTCGTCCTGGGTAGGACAGAGACAAAGGACAGGCTCTGCAAGGAACCAGGAAGGAGAGGGCTCCCCCACCAACCCCACTGTCCTCCAGGGCGCTGTGTAATTAATTCTCTATGACTCCAGATGTTCAGCAGCTGTCTTGGCCATTTCCGCCCCTTCTCCTGACCCTGCATCCGCCAGGAAGTGTCCCCTCCTGTCCTTGGGCTTCAAACCACCCCCACCTTCCCTGCACCCCATTTCCTGAGCAGAGGCGTTTGTGCAGACTCAGCTCCCCCTCCTGCTGGGCTGCTTCAGCTTTCCCAAGGCCAGGGCTGTGCTCCCTGGGCCTGGGGCTGCTGTGGTCACTTGCATGGCTCTGGACACACTCTGCCAGGGGCTCTGATCCTGGCTCCATCCCCGCTGGCCTCTGGGACTGGTTTTCTCTCTCTCCTTTCCTTCCTTCTCCAAGGTTGGCTCTGCCTGCTCAGCAGCATAAATCAAGGGCCTCCAGGGAGGCAAACAGAACTGGCCAGGGAGGAAGCATTGCTGCAGTGGGGGAGGGGGGAGGTCCAGGACTTGCAGGCCCCATGGGGGTGGGGTGCATGCTCAGATGTCTGTCTGGAGGGGGGAGAGAGGGATTCTTCTAAGAGCTGATAAGCAGGGACACGGAGTCCCCCCAGCTCTGTTGTCTTCTGAGCAGAAGGGTGGGACACAAGAGGTCACTGCTGCTGCAGCTGGTCCAATCTGGGGGGCTTTCTAGAGAGGGGACAGCTCCCTTCCTGTCACATGCTTTCCTATCTCTCAAGAGCTGGTGGTTCTGGGGCACTCAGGCTGCCATGGGCTGGTGGGGTCAAGAGCCAGGCCAGATACAGGCTAAGGCACGGAGCCCTGGGGGCTATGGCTCCACCTTGCTGACCTATGCCCCGCCAGCATCCGGTCTCTGGTTTTTTCCCTTCTCTTCTTTTGGTGCAGGGGCAGGCTAAGGGCAGGTGGGCCTGGCTGAAGACAAGTCTCCATCTTCAAACACGTCTGAGAGCAGAGTAAGCTGGGAGACTGCTCCTAGAGGACAAGGCAGCTCTAGGTGGGAGCTTTCCCTAGGGAATCACAACAAAATGTAGCACTTCGCACCTACTATACGGACAGCCCTCCAGGACACTTGCCACTGGTGCTGAGGTTACTGCCCTTGCAGGGTCCCAATCAGAGATGGCAGGCCTCCAGGATCACTTCCTGCCCACTGCTTAGACCTGAGTTGAGGAGGCGGGGACTTGGACCCTTCAGTCAGCCCCTCTGCTTTGTGGCCAGGATTGCTCCTATGGTCACACAAAATGCCTGGCACCTTTGGGTCTACACCCATACCCACACCCACAGCGTGTTTATGAGAGTTCCCTGGAAGGTCCCTAAAGGTCTCCTCTTCCACCACTCTGTTAGTCAGTTTCCTGTCACTGACAAAAACCTGAGAAAACCAGCTGAAAGGAGCAAAGGTTTATTTTGGCTCACAGTTGCAGAGGTTTCAGTCCATGAGGGGCCGACTCCACTGCTTCAGGCCTGTGGCAAGGCAGGAACATCCTCGTAGAAGAGTGTGGTGGAGGAAAGCTGCTCAGCTCACACAGCCAGGAAGTAGAGAGAAAGCGAGAGAGCCAGAGGGAAGGAGCTAGAAAATCATCAAGGTCACACACCCTCCCTCTGACACCCACTCCCTTCAACTAGTCCCTACCTCCAACAATGCTGTCAAATTATGAAATTAAGAGCTGTTATGAACCAATCACTTTCCAAAGGCCCAACTCTGAAGATAGATTTTTGGGGGACGTTTTAGATCCCCCAAACCATAACTACTAACCACAATGGCCTCTTTTTCTCCACATAGCCATAGGTGAACATTTCAGGAGGGCAAGGACCACAGTTCCCTGTGGGACACTCTGCCCATCCCTTGGCCCCAGGTGTGACACCCTGTGAGCTCCCTCTTGGGGTACCCTGCTGCCAATCAGGACCCCTGGAGGTGAGAGGGTTAAAGGTTTCATTCTTTTTTTTTCTGGTACCAGGAATCGAACTCAGGACCTCGTGCTTGCCAGGCAGGTGCCTGTGCCAATGAGCTATATCCCCAGACCCTGAGAGGGTTAAAGGACTTGAGAACTGCACCAGTAGGCCCCAAAACATCCTCTTGGTCTTCAGGACCTGACCAGTGAGTACAGCAGGCCAATCTGGGATAAAAGCTGAGTAATTAGTGGGATCTAGATCTCAGCTAACTGGGTCTACAAATTTGGGGTAAGACTGTAACAGACTTAGCAAAACAACAACAAATCTAAAAATAGGACACTCCACTAAATTTGAATTTTAGATAAATAATTTTTTAAATACAGGGCTGGGCATGTAGCTCACTGGTAGAGCATTTGTCTAGCATGCCACAGGCGCTGGGTTTGATCCCTAGCAGCACAAAAACAAAACAAACAAATGAAAAAAAAAAACAGTTTTAAAATACTGGTGCACCTTGTCTTATGATGCATTATACCCTGATAAGCCCATAGTAAGTTGCAAATGTGTAAGTAAAAACTACATTTAATATCCTTAACCTATAGGTCATTAGACCACCTTAAACATAATAACCGTAACCTATAGGTCATTAGGCCACCTTAAACATTTTCACAACACTTACATCAGGAGACAGCTGGGCAAAACCATCTAACACAAAGTCTGTTTTATAATAGCACTGACTCTCAAGTAATTTAGTGCATGCTGAACTGAAAGGAAAAGCAGAGGGTTTGCATGGGTGCACTTCTGCACTAGGGTGAAGTGGGGAATCTTCTAAGTACGTCCCATGCACTATTTGGGACATACTTACAGCCGAAAGGTATTTGCTGTTTCTCTTAAACTCAAGCTTAACTGGTTATTCTGTATTTTATCTGAACCACCAGATGTCGGGGGGGGGATGATTAGCCCCCAAATCACTTTGTTGATTGACCCCTGTTCTGTCCACCCACCTTCAGCTGATTCCAAAGTCAGTGGGGACTACAGTGTTTGGGCCAGGTAGCATCTCAGCTTGGAGCTGAAGCAAGAAAGCAGAAATGGTTGCTGGGTCCTGGAAAGCCTTCCTCAAAGCCTGGGGTCTCTCAGGCAGGAGTGACATCCCTAGCTTTTTTTCAATTGAAAAAAAAAATTGAGACAAGGACTCACTTAATTGTCCAGGATTGGCTTGAACTTGCCATCCTCCTGTGACCTTCTCCTAAGTAGCTGGGATTCAGCATTCAAACCACACCCTGCCTTATCTCTGCTCTCTTGACCCTCAGGTATGCTGGCTCCAGTACAGGAGAGAAAGAGGAACCTGTCAGAGCCCTCTAAAAAAGAGGAAGGGACAACTTGTGTGGTGGCTTGAGGAGGAGTGGGGACTCAACCAAGGGCTGAAAAAGCAGAACCCCAGTCAGGCAGGACCCACCTGGAGAAGGTCATTGCAATTGCTGGTGCCAGTGAAAAGCGGATCCAGAAAAGGTGAGGGAGGGGGGTTTCCAAAGTGTCCTTGCCCCGTTTCCTGAGAAGTGGAGTGGGAGGGGCTGAGCTGGAGGCCCTGAACAGACTGCCTCCTTGCTCGAGCAGCTGCCCCATTCAGACACCAGCCTTGCTGGGGAGATGGAAACCAAAGGACCCCAAGGTGGTAACCCAGTGCAAGCTTGGCTCTGGCATCAGAAATTTTGCTTTCTCCCTAGCTAGATCCCAGCATCTGCCAGGAAGAGGCCAAGGCTGTCCATTTCTGGCCTCTCTGGTGCCCATCTTCAGTTAAGAGGGAGGTGGGAGTGGCTCAAGGCATGGCTTGGGGAAGATGTGGCTGCCTTGGAGGCCTAAGTTGGCTGTTCTCAGGCAGGGCAAAATTTGAGGACCACTGTGCCTTGGAACTCTTTGTGCACCCATCACCCTAGTGTCATCTCTTTCCCCAGCAACAGTGACTCACAAAGCTGGGCGGTGCCAGACAGATGCAGCTTCCCACTGGCTCTGAAAGCCAGGTCACAAAGGCCATTACAGCATACCCGGAAGAGGCACGCCTCAAGACAGCCCTGTGTAGCACTCATCTCTGCAGCTGGGCAGGCCCTGGGCCTCCTGCCATGCCACAGCCCTCAGACTGGGCCTCAGGACTAGTGCAGCAAAGCACGAAGCCTCAGTGTGCTCATGTGTGTCATCTGTTTTGTGAAGGCGTTGGTGCATGTGTTCAAGATCTACCTGACAGCCAACTATACCTACAACTTCCGCAGCTGGCCTGTGGACTTTCGCTGGGATGATGTGTGCTCCGCTGGTGGGGGTGGCAGCGGTCATCGGGCGCTGACGTGCACAGCAGCCGCTGCAGGTGTGTGGTTGCTTCGGGATGCAGCACTGGGAGGGGATGCACCGGGGCGGCCACTGCGCCGGGCTCGCAGTCAGGCACAGTGCCTCCTGCAGCAGATCCGAGAGCTGCCCAGCCAGCTTACCAGCTATGCCTTGGCCCACTCGCTAGGGCGCTGGCTCGTGTACCCTGGTTCCATGTTCCTGATGTCCCGAGCACTGCTGCCACTACTGCAGCAGGGCCAAGAGCGCCTCATGGAGCGCTACCATGGCCGGCGTGCCAAGCTGGTGGCCTGTGATGGCAATGAGATTGACACCATGTTCATGGATCGCCGTCAGAACCCTGGAAGCCATGGTCGTGGCCTGCGCCTGGTCATCTGCTGCGAAGGCAATGCTGGCTTCTATGAGATGGGCTGCCTGTCTGCACCACTTGAAGCTGGCTATTCAGTGCTAGGCTGGAACCACCCAGGTTTTGGGGGCAGCACAGGTGCTCCATTCCCACAGCACGATGCCAACGCCATGGACGTAGTGGTCAAGTATGCTCTGCACCGCCTGCAATTTCCACCTGCACATGTGGTGGTCTATGGCTGGTCCATTGGAGGCTTTACTGCGACCTGGGCTACAATGACTTACCCAGAGCTGGGGGCACTTGTGCTAGATGCCACCTTTGATGACCTTGTGCCGCTAGCACTGAAGGTCATGCCCCACAGCTGGAAGGGACTGGTGGTGCGCACTGTGCGGCAGCACTTCAACCTCAATGTTGCCGAGCAGCTGTGCTGCTACCCTGGGCCAGTGCTGCTGCTCCGGCGCACCCAGGATGACGTGGTCAGCACCTCGAGCCACCTGCCTACCCTGCCCCCTGGAGACGTGGAGGGTAACCGTGGCAATGAACTGCTGCTGCGCCTGCTGCAGCACCGGTATCCGACCTTGATGGCACATGAGGGGCGTGTTGTTGTGACCCGCTGGCTGCGCTCCAACAGCCTGGCACAGGAGGCTGCCTTCTATACACGCTACCGTGTGGATGATGAGTGGTGCCTTGCGATGCTGCACTCTTACCGTGAGCGCTGCCAGGAGCAGGCCTGGGGGCCACATGGGCCCACCTTCCCCTGGCTCGTGGGCCAGGGCCTGAGCCCACGGCGGCAACGCCAGCTTGCACTGTTTCTTGCACGCAAGCACCTCAGGAATGTGGAAGCAACTCACTGCAGCCCGCTGGAGCCTGAGGACTTCCAGTTGCCCTGGAGGCTGTAGCCTGGGCTGGTGAGGCTCCTGCTGTGGGTATTCCACACCTTCCCAGCCTAGGGTTTATTCTCTTCCCCAAAACCCCAACCAGAAAAGCTAGTCCTGCCCAGTATCCTGACCTGGTGTCTGAGGAGGGTAGGCAGTATATCTGGACCATGGGCATCCTTCACAAGGGCATTCAGATCTTCCTTTCGATCTTCCCTGCTCCCACCTTCTTTTCTTTCCTTTCCTTCTGCAAACACTTTTGGACAACTGTGCCCAGTTCCCGAAGGGAATGCAAAGATGAACTTGGCCCAGTTTATGGTAAGACTGTGTGATGGGTGATTGATCATTGCAAAGGCTGTTGGGAATGGGCTGTGGGGCCACAGGGAGGCACCCTTCACCCAGCCTGGTTTCCAAGGAGAGGGGAGAGGTCGCCAGCTGGGTTCAAGTGTGCAAGTTGTCCCTAGCCGTGAAAGGACATTGGAGCCCTAGAGTCATAGTGCAGGACATTCCCTGCTGCTCTCCAGGGTTCCCTTTCCAGATCCATATTCTATAGGGGAGCAGTTTACAGACAGACTGCAGACTTGAAGTAACTGTACAGGGTACCATGAGGCTTAGGGACACCTGCACTGACCATTCATTACTGGGCACTCTCATGGACCAGCCCTGGTGTTGTTCATAGCTCAGGAACACAACACAGAATGAGCGGGCTGGGGATTTAAGTCAGTGGCACAGGGTCTGCCTGGCAAGCATGAGGTTGTGAGTTCGATTCCAGGTACCGGAAAAAAAAACCCACAAACAAACAAAAAAAACCCCACAGAATGAGGCCATGCTCCTGCTCATCATCTGTAATGCAGTCACTTCTTGAAGCAGGGACTATTGCTTGTCCCTGTCATCCACAACTTCTTTTTTTTTTGTACGGGGAATTGAACTCGGGACCTTGTGCTTGCCAGGCAGGTGCTTGTACAGCTCCATTGGGTAGGGGCTGGGCAGGTTGGGGTGAGCAAGGTGGTAAGTGGGGAGGGCATACTGACCGCCCAGAGCATGATACACCTATGGTGGTAAAAGATTGAGGCCTGTGCAAGAGTATCAGGAAGACACTTGGGGAACAGAGAAGCCAGGTGAAGGGATGAGCAGTGTGAGCAGCCTCCAGGCCTTGGAACTGGTACCTGGAGTGGAATAGCTGACAGGGGAGTGCAGTGCAGGGAGAGTAGATCTGAAAAGGTACGAGTACCACTCAAGGATCTTCCAGTATCCTTTTTTTTGTCTTTCCGAGACAGGGTCTTGCTATGCAGTTCAGGCTGGCCTTGAGCTCGCTTTGTAGCTCGGGCTGGCCTTGAACTCACAACGATCCTCCTACCTCAGCCTGATCCTCCTACTTCAGCCTCGCGAGTGCTGGGATTACAGGCGCGTGCCACTACACCCGGCTCTCCCAGTATCCTTAAGTAGGGGCCAAAAAATGGAAGCTTGTTTTAGAGGCAGGATTCCTAGTGGTCACATCCCCCTTGTTTGAAGTCAGGCAGGCTCTTGTTCCAAGGTCTTCTAGATTCCTGGTAGTTGAGTGACCTAGGGGAAGTTACTTTAGCTTGTTTTCTCATCTGTAAAATGGCAAAGGCGACAGGGCTGGGGCTTACTGGTTGCTGTGAAAGGAAATGAGAAAACACCAAGGTGCACGCGCAGGCTAGGGAGAACGTACACGAGAAGACTCACCACTCACTGTGTACATGCCCAAGCCAACTCCGAGTACGAGGCTCAGCGCGCAGTCCAGAGCAGACACACGCGGGTCTAGGGGCTCTGGGACCAGCCGGAGGGCAGCGGCGCCTGCAGGGCAAGGGGACGAATCGCGATCTCATTTTTTCTATGTAACGCCATACAATTAAAAAAAAAAAAAAATCACAAAAAGATAGAAAAAAACCAAGAGCAAAAAACCTATAGGGGTTTGGATGGGGAGAGGGTGACCACCAAAGTCGGGGCGGGCCTTTGAGGGATCCTCAGCGTTCTGAGTCTGGCCAGCAGAGGCGCGCGGCCGAAGCGCGGGGCATAGCGGGCACACACCTCCAAGGGGCTAGCGCCACCCGGCCCCCGGCTTCCGTAGCGCCAAGTCAGACGTTCCTCCCACTTCCCACTTCTCCGGGGTTCCGGCTAGTAGGGCCTTTCTACCTGTGCATCTTGCTGGTAGAGTCAGCCTGAGAGGTGGACCCCAGCCTTCGCTTCCGGCTTCGCATGCAGTTTAGGCCTATCAGGTCGGAATGGATAAGCAAGCCCGGGTCAAAGAACGCTCTCATTGGTGCCATTCCCGGAGGCGGGAGGGAGGCGGAGCGCAAGCTCGAGCGGAAGTGGGCTGGCGCATCGCTGTTACGTAACGCTGCGGCGGCCGGGCAGTTCCGGTGGCTGAGTGCTCTGCAGGCGGCTCCGGTGCCGTCTGTGTGCTTCGTGTAGCTCCCTGTAGCCCGGTCCCGACGCCGGCTGCGACCGGGCCGCCGACCGAACATGGACTCCGCCGGCCAAGGTACCCGGCGCCCGGCGCCTCTCCCACCGATGGGCTGGGCCGCCCCGCACCGTGCCCCTCCCGGGAGTGGCGTCCCGACCGCTCGGTCTCTGCCAGCCCGCTCCGCGGCCTCTCTGTGGCTCGCACGCCCGAACCTCAGCGTTCGTGGTGGCCCTGTCGTGCATCTCCGTCCTCTCTCCAGAGGACCTTCTGCTCCCCTGGGACTTCTCCGAGGTCCCGTCTGCCCAGTGTTCTCCTCTTGTGCCTAGAGTTGGGCGCTTTCTGACTTCGGGAGGCTCTCATTATGTCCCTGTCCCTTGCCGGGTTTTGATGGCTCTGCCGCCCCCTCCGTCCTTTCGAGGACCGTCGGGGACACCTATCTGGCTGTGGATCCTGGCCGAGGCGTTTGGGCGGCTCCGGGAAAGGAGGTGAAACCGTTTGCGCGTTCAGCGCAGCGTCCCTTGAGTGGCAACGCTGCTGTAGTCTGGTCTACTAGGGGTTACATCATAGGGAGAACGATGGAGTGAGTCAGAGGCACACCCAGCACACCGGCCTGTTTCCAGAAGCAGACACCCTGGCAGGAGGTGGACACTGAGGGTTGTGGAGCGGGCCTGGATTAAAGTATTGGGAAGGCCGTGCAGGGCTTGCCTTCCGCTTTGGAGCTCTCCAGAGGGGGTGCTGAATTCCTTCATTGACGTAGCTGCACTGGGTAAATTCAGGAAGCTCTTCTACTGTTTGGGTAGCATCAGCAGAGTGCTTTAGCATTGGTGTCCCTGAGTTCTCATACATTCTGGAATGTTTGTTTTGGGGACTAAATATTTCAGCTTGCTACTGAGCTACACTCCTGTTTCATTTTTGCGACAGTCTCACTAAGTTGCCTAAGAGGGCTGGCCTAGGACTTGCAGACCTCCTGCCTCAACCTCCAGAGTAGGTGGGATTTCTGGGGTACACCGCCACATTTGGCAGTTTTTCTTTTGATAGCTGTTGAGCTGGACACGGTGGCACCTGTATGTAATTCCAGTTACTCAGTAGTCTGAGGCAGGAGAATTGTAAGTTCAAGGTCAGCCGGGCAACTTAATGAGACCCTGCCTCAAAATAAAAATGGGCTGGGAGTGTAGTACAGTGAGTGGTACACTGACCATGAATTCAATTTCCAGTACCAAGGGAAAATAAAGAAAAAAAGTTGCATCAAAAGTCTCCAGTTTTAGGCCAGGTGTGGTGGTGCACGCCTGTAATCTCAGCACTCAGGAGGCTGAGGCAGGAGGGTTGTTGAGAGTTTGAGACCAGCCTGGGCCACAAAGTGAACTCAAGGTCAGCCTGAATTGCATAGAGACCCTCTCTCAAACAACAGCAACAACAAAAATTCTCCAGTTCTGATAAATTAAGTGGACTTACTGTTTTTCTTGCATCTTTAATTGAGATAAGCATTGAAAGCACTAGGGGTTTTTTTTTTTTTTTTCTTGGTCTTTTTTGAGACAGGGTCTCACTATGCATTTCTGGCTATCTTTGAGTTCACTTTGTAGCCCTGGTTGGTTTTGAACTCGAAATGATCCTCCTGCCTCAGCCTCTTTGAGTGCTGGATTACAGGTGTGCGCCACCATGCCCAGCAAAAGTACTAGTTTCTGATAAGAATGATGAAAAACACTGATCACTTGCTGTGTGCCAGACGATAACTTGTTTCTCCAATGATTTTTTAATAATTTTAGAATAACACCTTCAGATTAGTCCTTGTATTTCCCCCATTTTACACATTAGTATAGGAAGAGCTGAGACGTAGGGGTGAATGAGGACTGTATTTTATTCACTGTTTTTGCCAATGGTACCATCCCCACACTTACTCTCTGTAGTGCTTGCTCATACACACACACACACACACACACACACACACACACACACACACGCTTCCTGTTTTGTTTTGTGTTTTTCAGACAGGGTCTTGCTGTGTACTGTAGTCAGGCTGGCTTGACTACACTCACTGTGTAGCCCAGGCTGGCTTCCGGTTCATGGAAATCCTCCTGCCTCAGCCTCCTGAGTGCTGGGGTTACAGGCATGTATCACCATACGCGACTCTATAGTGCTTTTGATAAAACATTTTTGTGTCCTCAGTCACTTTAAGATCTGAGTGGCTTTTATACGCAAGAATGTGTTGAGGTTGGTATCTTGCAGAGTGACCATAAATTGCGTGATATTTGTTTGGTAAGTGGCCAGTTTCTATCTTGAGTATGATATCCATTAAATTCAATTTTAGCTTTATAGGCAGAAATTGTTTGAGAGCCTTTTTTGTTTTAATACAGGAGAAAATTTATTATTTGTTTAGAGACACTGAAATGTGAATAGGTTCAACGTAGTGAAGAGTAGTGAGTAAAATGTAGATTGGTCTCAGCTAAAAATTAGAATAGGTTGTTTCATTTTTTATTCTTTTTGGTTTTTTTTTCCAGTACTGGGAATGGAACTCACAACCTTGTGTTTGCCAGGCAGACGCTGTGCCGCTGAGCTAAATCCCTATCCCCTAGAACAGGTTGTTTTAAAAGTAGCTCAGTGGCACAGCACCTGCCTGGCAAGTGCGAAGTCCTGAGTTTGATTCCCGGCACCCCTCCCCCCAAAAAAGTATATATGCTTTGTTTAGAAAACATTTTGTTTTATTAGTACATGTCTGAAGTATCTAATGATTGCATTTATCATGGGGAGGTGGTACATGTACATAACAGATTTTAATTTTTTTTGTTCCCCTGTACCCCTTAAACGTCTGTTGAGTGCTTAAAAAACACAGCTGCAGAGGTATAGGACATTCAAAGGACATACGATGCAGCTAGTGACTTTTAAGTAGAGCATCTTTGATTTTCAGTGTAATCTGTAATTAGTAGACCCTTCAAAATGTGTGTTGTTGACATACTTACCTGCAATTAAAGACACTTTTCCTTTTTTTTTTTTTTTGGTACCAGGAATTGAACTCTGGACCTTGCACTTGCCAGGCAGGCGCTTGTGCTGCTGAGCTTTATCCCTGGCCCTAAAGACACTTTTCCTTCTCGCCAGTCTATATGTTTTTTATTTTAATTTACTCTAGAACATATAGACATCATTATAAGCTACTTTATTCACAGAAGGCACTGGTAAAAAGGAAAAATATTTGTTGTTGTTGTTTTTAGAAGAGTCTCACCATCTACTTCAGGTTGGCCTTGAACCTTGTGTAGTCCAGGCTGGTCCGGAACTCACAGTGATCTCTTGCCTCAGACTCCCAAGTACTGGGATTATAGGGATGTACCCCTATGCCCAACAGGGAAGATGTTGTCAATGCTGAGTGTACAGAAGTAGTCATGTGTTGGAGAGAATTGAGGTAAAATGTTTCTCTTTATGTGATATCTTCTAGGCATTCAGTGGAGACAGGGAGATGTACTTAATGTGAAGAAAAGTAATGACTGCAGGAGTTTAAACCCGATGTGGTGTGACAGAGGAGTGTGGGACAGTGTTTCCCTCTCACCTCTACACATGCTGGCCGTCTCCTGGCTGTGGGATGAGGATCAAGGATGTGATTAAAGGAAATTTTTGTTTGGTGACTTCTTGCAGGGGCTGAATGACTAACACATGTTACTTGTATGTAATTTTAGCATATCCCTAGCAGAGGAATGAAGTAGAAAGTGATGTTTGTGTTGTTGATCACCATACTAAGTTCCTTTGCTCTAAAAAATGGAAGATCTATTGGACTGGGGTGTTGTCCTTGTAGCAAGTGTTTTCTGCCTTAGTATTCTGACAGGAGAAAGCAGAGTTAGTGTTTGACTACCTTGGCTAGCATTTCTAGTTCCCTAGCAATACAGGTGGTATTGGGTTTGCTTCTCATGTGGCCTGAGAGATAGGTGCCCAGACCACATTTACAAGTCTGGGAGGTGTTGCTGGTCTCCATGACCTCCCTTCCATTCTCTCCCTGACCACCTGCTCTTCCTTCCTTCCTGGGAGACTTCCACCCTATCTACTTCCCGAAAACTTAATGGACACTTTCTGACATCATTTTGTCTCTGGCAGATATCAACCTGAATTCTCCTAACAAAGGTCAGCTGCCTGACTTCATGACTGATGTCCCTGTTGACCCAGGTGTGGCTGCCCAGACTCCTGCTGTTGAGGGTCTGACGGAGGCGGAAGAGGAAGAGCTCAGGACTGAGCTTGCCAAGGTGCTGTGGTCTGTCCTGGGGTGACCAGGATTCAAGGCTGTCTTGGGTTAATGAGGGACCAGACCACTGCCTGTGCTCTGGAGGAATTGCCTTGGTGGGTCACCCTCCTGCTGTTCTGTATTCCTACCCATTATGGGGGCATAGCTTTGTGCTGCCTGGCACGGGGACCTCCATGAGAAAAATATCTTCACAGGGATGGCCTCTCTGAGCATTCCATCAGCTGGGATTTTTTTCCGTTGGGATGAACAATTAACAGTTGCTTTTGAGACTTTATGAATCTGCCTTCCCTAGGAGTTAATTTTTCTTTTGAAAATATGGTTTTAGCTGGGTGTGGTCACGGGTGCCTATAATCCCAGCACTCAGGAGGCTGAGGGAAGAGGACTGCTATGAGTTCAAGGCCTGCCTGAACTACATAGTGAAACCCTGTTTCAAATAGACAAAAAAAAGGAAATAGTCGTTGTATTTTATTTTATTTTTTTGTAAAATTAGGTGCTTCATGTGATCTTTGGGCTGGGGATATAGCTCAGCAGCATAGTGCCTGCCTGGCAAGTACAAGGTCCTGAGTTCAATTCCTGGTACCAAAAAACCAAACAAATGAACACATGATCTTTAAGTAAGATCCCTTAAGAGTAAAATAATTTAGAACTTTGTATTCCTTTATGCATAATTTTTATTCAAAACAACTAACCAGACTTTTACTGTGTCCTGTGATAGAGTTTAATGCTAAGTATCTGATCACAGTGTTCAGCCAGGCAGAGTTTGAAGCTCTGCTTACTGCAGGCTTCCAGTGCTGTTTTCAATACTCTGGGCCCATGCCTAGGTCTGAGTAGAGTGAGTTGAGTAGTTGGGCCTTACCAGCTTTCAGATTGTGAGGACATTCTACAACTGCCTCTAAGTAGAAAGAAGGTTAAAGGAAAAGTATCAAGGGCCTCAAGGAGACTTTGCTTTTAGGAAAACGTAGGCTTAGAAATTGGAGCCAGAGAATCTCTTTCAGAGTTGAATTGCAAGGTGAGCAAGTTTTCTGTTACTTAACAATTTCAGTTTGTTGCACAGCATAGTAGTGCATGGCTATAATCCTAGCACTCTGGGTGGATTTGAAGTTCAAGCCCAGCCTGGGAGACTTAGTGGGACCCTGCTTCAAGAAAGAGAGAGCTGGGATTGTAGCTTAGTGTGAAGATCTTGGTTCAGTTGCCAGTACCACCAGAAAAAAATAAATCACTTTGTATGCTTCCCAGAACAGCTAAACCATCTGACCATGTCTCCTTGAGCCCTGCTGGTCACTGGACTCAAAAGAGGAATGGTCTGTGTTCTGATCACTGCTTGTAATTGCTGGACAGTTGGTGATAGCTTGACCTTAGATGATTATTTCTTTGCTAAACTGATCATTCATGTTTTGTATTGTTTTGTTTTGCTTAGCTGTTATTTCTTGTTTCATCTATTTTTTTCTTTCTCTTTTTATTTTTTGGAGACAAGGTCTTGCTATGTAGCTCAGACTGGGTTGGAACACCCTATATGGCCCAGCTGGCCTTGAACTCATGGAAGTCTTCCTGCCTTAGCTTCCTCAGTGCTCTGATTACAGGTGTGCATGACAACACCTGGCTGTAGCTGATTTTTGCCAAGGCCCCGAGCTGAGCTGACAAACACAGATGTTATAAGGGCTGTTTCTGTCACGGATGTCTGTTTTCTTGTCAGCTCTGCATAGAAAATTCCCCCACGGCTACCATGGGGACTCGATGCTAGCAGTTCAGCTCTTATGTCAAAGCTCAGACCCAGAACCCAGAGGGGAAAAGGCACTTCTTTCCTGATACCCAACCCCAGGGAAGGGCTCTGACAGGCCTTACCTGATGACCCTCTGACTGCCCATAGACTGCTGGAGAGGTTGGGGATGTGGGCACAGTGATGGGCAGCCCCACCAAAACCACTGGAGTTGAGGGGAGTGTGTAGTTTTCCAGAAGTCAGGATGCTGATGCCAGAGATTCTGAGAAACTTGACTGCAGGATGTATAAGAATGTTGGTCACTTCCTACAGTAGTGATGGCCCATCATGTCAACTGCATGCTTTGCAGGTAGAAGAAGAAATTATCACCCTGCGCCAGGTCCTGGCAGCCAAGGAGAGGCACTGTGGAGAGCTGAAAAGGAGGCTGGGCCTGTCTGCCTTGGGGGAGCTGAAGCAGAACCTGTCTAAGAGCTGGCATGATGTGCAGGTCTCTAACGCGTAGGTACCAGCCCCACCTGGGCACACTCCTGTTGACTGGAAAGAGCCCTCACCAGGGCTGTGCCTCTGTCTTGCAGATGGAGAGTGTGAGTGCTTTGGATGAGATGCCTCACAGCGTTGGTGATGGAGTGGGCCTCAGAGGCCTGGAGTTCTTGTGTGGGGACTATACCTGTGTTTGAAGAGGTGCTGGACACATTAGCTAGTTATCCAAGCAGAAACTGACAAGAAGGCGGTGTTTTGGGGTCCAAGTTAGAGAGGGCACCAGTTAGGTCTTTATTTTTTTATTTTTTAAGGCAGGGTCTTGGTATGTAGTCCAGGCTGTCCTTGAACTCACTACATAGCCTAGGCTGGCCTCAAACTGGTGGCTTCCCACCTCAGCCTCCTGAGTCCCGGGGTTATAGTCATGCATCACCACGGCTGGCCTTACCAGTTAGGTCTTTAATGAGGATGACTTTTTGGGTCTGCTGAAATGGAGTCCTTCTTATCAACATTACATTCCCAAGACCTCTGACCTATACATGGCTCAGTTCTCTGAATTTGGGCAGTGGCTTCAAATTTCTGGCTCCTCTGACAATGTCCTTCAAGGTAGGAGAGTGAGATGTTTTCAGAAACCATGTCCTGAAGAAGAACTTGACTTGCAGTTTATAAACCTCTTCAATGAAGCCCCACATTTCTCCTTAGGACATTGTGGCTTTGGGTTCTGAAAGGTGACTGTCAGAGGATTTGGGGACCATGGGTTGTACCATCCTGCCTCCCCACAGATGTGCTATTCCCAGCAAAAGACCTGGGGCTGTCTTGGTGTGGTAGGAGAGCTGGTGCCTCAGCTGGTCCCCAGCATTTGTGCCAGGTCGTCCTCCTTTGTGTCTTCCGGAATCTTACGGTTTGAAGCCTGAGTTGAAATCATTCTAAATATTCACCACAAACTTTCTGTTTTTAGCTATGTGAAAACTTCTGAGAAACTTGGAGAGTGGAATGAGAAGGTGACCCAGTCTGACCTGTGAGTGCCTGTGCCATCAGCGCCCCTCCTTCTGGTTCTCCTCCTCCCAATTCTCCCTGGGAACAGAGAGGCTGTGCACACTTGGCACCAAATGCATTTCCCAAGTATAAATGAAACTACCCTTTAAACACCTGTGGGACAAGGGACAGCCAGAGGATATTTGCACAGCCACTGGACCCTGCTTAAAGCTCTTCTCTGCCTGACCAGGAGCCTTCCATGAGGGGCCTGAGTGGGACTCAAGCAGTGTCAGCCTGGAAGACACTTCTGGGCTTTCAGTAGTGGCCAAAGTGGATGGCACCACCTTACCTAATTTTGGTGATGACAAATTTTTGTTGGTTGTCCTCCTTCCTTCAGACTCAGTTCCAGTTGTTGGGGTCTTAGGGCTTCACTTGTGCTAGGGCCTCTGGGGAGGAAGTACCCTTGTGAGCTGGACGGTATCCTGGGCTATAGGCAGTCACGTGGATATCAGCAGAGTGCGGTTGATGTGTGGACAGCTTTGTGTGTCTGTCAAGCTGTAGATCAGAATGACTTTTGCTAAATCCTTAATGTAGATCATAGCATGTTGTTTGTCTGTATTTTTTCTATCTGATTATAATGTCAGAACTGGGTAGAGGAGTATTTAGATATAATCTCTTTGTAGGACCTTTCCATTTCTTGTTTAGAAAGAAGTGTTATGTTGCCATAAAACATAGGCAGAAGTTACTTCCACGTTTGGGCTAGAAGGAAATGTTGCTGCTGAGCTTGTCTTGATGGTGCTCAGGACCAGTCTGGCTCACTGTGCCCATAGGACTTTGTGGTCTGATGTTACGTGGGAGCCTGGTGCAGGGAAAATCTGGCTGTTTGCATGTCTTAGTTCATCAGCTAGCTGCTGCCCAGGGTATTGTAGGAGCACTGGTGGGATGTTTTTAAGGGTGTACTAGACAGTGATGTTGCTGGGAGCATATGTTCCTTGGGTGGGACAGTGTTTCAGTGCGGGTCAGGTGCTGGGCAGGCTCACTAGAGGTTGTCTAGAGGTTGTCTCAGGAATCTGGGCATGGTGGCATACACTTGTAATCTGAGCACTCTAGGAGGCTGAGGCAAGAGATGGCAAGTTTGAGCTCAGCCTGGTTAACTTAGTGATTTACTGACCCTGTCTCAAAATGAAAAATACAGGAGTCTGTGTAGGGTGGTGCTGGGAATGTACACTGGGTTCAATCTGTAGTACCTCCTTCCCCAAATACATATATATATGTCTCAGGAGACTTCAGTCCTATTGTGTGGGTAGAGCCACCTGACAAAGGGCTGCTGGGATACAATCTCATATAGTCTCTCAAAGAGCTTAGAACATGTAGAATTCTGATCCCTCTGAGAGAAACCTGTGGCTTAGCATGGAAGTGTGGCTGGTGGATTGGCTCTTTCCAAGTACTTCCCCTGCAGAGGCTGTTCCTTGGGCTCTCACATCAGCTCCTGGTATACAAGCTGTCACAATGAGAGTTACCGACCCAGAGGCCTTTCTGTACTGACAGCCCAAGAGACAGTGTGGCTTGCGGGTGGTGCTGAGGATCTTGGCTGCTCAGTGTCCTCTGCTTGGTTAGTGACAGTCCTGGCCAGCTTTAGGAAAAGGGCTGCTGCAGGATTTGACTCACTCGAGTCAAGTTTTTGCAAGGGAAGGGGATACAAAGCAGCTTGCTGACTTCCCTGACCCAAGTGTTTGTAGATCCTTTTAGCCAGTAGCACCCTGATGTCTGGGATAAGCACGGAGCTCAGGATCCTGTATGAATGTCTGCACCTGTGGGCTCAGCCCTCTGGAAGTTGTGTTGTACTTGCACAGCTGAGATGCTACTGGTGTCCTAGCCTCTCAGCTTGTCACTGCTCTGTGTGGGAACAGCCACATTCTGTGGGTTGTAAAACCTCACCTTACATTTCTCTTACAGGTAGAACTAGCTGAAAATCCATTGCTAAGAGTGGACCAAACTCTATTATATTTACTATTTGGTCCACTTTGAGTTCTTTGGGATATAGGTGACATAGCTAAAGAGAAGGAATGTCAGCCAGAGAGGGAGGCCAGAGGACTCATGGGACAGAGAAGCCCCTCCCCACAGCTTTGCAGGTGAAAAACAGAGTGGCACAGGTGTGGATCTTACTAGACTAGTTTTTGCAGCCAGGGAGCTGATATCCTCTGATCAGCCTTTGTGGGGGTAGGGGACTGCCCTAAAAGGAGGGGTCTGGCGAAGAGGCAGGAAAAGGATATCTGTCAGATCTGTACCCTGGCTGCTGAACATGCTTGCTGAGGGTGGGTGGAAACTACTGTCTGTCCTGGACTCCTGTCCCAAAAGGTCTACTAAGTAAACTGTCAAAGAGGAGCTGACCAGGGTGGCGCAGCCTGGTGCTTCTGAGCCAGCTTTCTGACTACGCTCCCTAGCCTTCACTTTTGGTCTGTCCTGTGGTGATGATATCCCTGCCCGCTAGGGTAACAGGGAGTGGGAGTGGGGCTGCAGCACGAGTTGTTTGGTCATCCAGCTCCAGGGTTTCTGCTTCTGAATGTGACTCCTTTGTGCGCCTCCTCACGTGCCCAGAAATGCTATGGGCAGGCTCTGCTGGATGATGCTGTGTCTCAGTGCTGGACCAGCTGCTTGCTTGGACACAGGTACTTGCTTTCTGTCCAGGGTGTTCCCACGGTGTCACCCTTTGAGCACAAATAGAGATTTTGTGAGGGTTTTTCCTTTCCTTTCTTTCCTTTGTTTCTCTTGTCCCCTTTTTTGGTAGTACTGGGATTGCTGAACCCAGGACTTCAGGCATCCTAGGAATGTGCTCTTTTACTGAGTCACACCTCCGGTCCCAGGATTTTTCTTTAAATCATCTGCTTCAGCTTATTTTACTTCAACAAATCATAGAATATTATTGTCATTTTGTGTATTTGTCTTTTTAGGGAAAATTGAGATTGAAGATGTGTCCTGAATTTGTATTTTTGCAACTAAATGTTGCTGGTCCTTAGTTATCTCTACATGCTATCATCTGTGGCTTGCAGTTAACCTTGCTTCCCTTGCTTTGGCAGGAAAGTGTGCCAGGTAGCTAGGCCTTGGGTGAGGTTCCTGCAGGTTCTGCCAGCGAGTGCCAGGAGGAGGATGTAAGTCTTCCTTATGGGCTGTGTGTGGGGTGCTACCAGACCTGCTTCTGCCTTTGGCCACAGTCTCACCTCTGGGTGGTGGTCATTAGGAGGGTCCTGGAGGGCAGCAGATGTGCCTCACTGGGTCTCTGTCAGGAGAGTGACTCAGAAGGACTGTTGCTGTCCTGTAGCTTGCTGATGCTAATGGGCATCTCGCTGGAAGGCTGGCCTTAAACCTCACAGGTAGCCAGGTTTTTGGGGAAGGAGCTTGCCAGGTCGGCCCTGATGATACCACATGGCCTTGGAACCCGCATCTACCCTTGACTTGACCTCAGGTTCCCTGGCTCTCCTCAGTAAGGAGTTCTGGCCAGAACGCTTTGAATGTGAGTTTTGGTGATGGGCTTTTGTCATGTTGGAGGTTGCCATGTCTTTCATTTGTGGTGACAGCTGGACAAGGGCTGGCAACCTCAGGTATTGGTTTGTGTGTCAGGCCCAAGAGCATCCCTTTGACCACCATGTCCTGCCTGTACTCATTCTGTTGATATTGAGATTACACAGCAGGGTCTCAGTGGAATAGGCCCACAAATGGGTGGGTACTGGAAGGATAGGCTGGGATACCTGAGTGGCAATCTGTACTGTGGGTCAAAACCATACTCTTGCGCTGTGTAACAGGGGCATGAGAACAGGATGGTCCTGTGTTCTGCAAGGACATCGTGCAAACAGTGCTGGAGGGTGAAGGCACTTGTCTGGAAAAGGCAGCCCACAGGTGACATACTCTCAAGGCTGTGACTGAGCTTGTGTTTCTTCCACTCTGAAGACTCTTACATGAGAGAGGGAGAGGGAAGCTTTGAACCTGTGTTGGCCCAGTCAGTAAGGGAGCTGGGACTGGCTTTTCTGGTTCTGGTGTTCTAGCACTGCCTGGCCAGGTGTGAAACCAGACCCTGGGCCTCTATGGGCTGTTCTGTCTGTGTTCGATAGGCATTGCTTTTCCTGGGGTAAGATAAGGAGTCTGCTAAGTTTCAGGTGAGGTGGAGATGCAGTATCTGAATTGTAGCATGAGGAAATTTATCTCAGAATTGGGGGAGTGTGACTTTGCTGGAAGCATGGTGAGTCTGCACTACAGGGGCCCCTGCACTGCCCCTCCATGGCAACCCAGCCAGTACCTACTGCGCACCAGACTCTTCCTCACCTCTCTCTTGGTGCTGTCTTGCACTTTGGTTCCTTGGCAGTAGGTCATGCCTGGCTGTGCTGCGTGGTTAGTCTAACTGGTGTGTCTTTTTCCCAGCTACAAGAAGACCCAGGAAACTCTCTCTCAGGCAGGACAGAAGACATCTGCTGCCTTGTCCACCATGGGCTCTGCCATCAGCAGGAAGCTTGGAGACATGAGGTGAGACCCCAGCCCAGTAGGGAAGGCATGCTGAGGAGCTGGAGGCTCTGGGAAGCCCACCTCAAGCAGGGGCTCAGGTGTGCGCCTGGCAGTGGCTGTGCCGGCGGCTGGACCAGTCTGCACAAGAACTTCGCTGGGGTGGGGAGGTCCTTCTGTGTTTTGCTGTCTGCCTTTTGACTGCTCAACCAGAGATGAGGATGGATGAGTCTACCCTTAAGGACCCACACAGCCAAGTAGAAGGGATGGCTTCTGCCCAGTAGTTGTGTTTATCCCTTTTTTGTTTGAGGTCATCTATCCCTTCCCCATAGCTCTCTGTTTTGAACAGTTTCCCAAGAAAAGCTCCAAGACCACTCTTTAGTTGTGTCTTCTACATGTGTCTCTGCACAGGTGTTGGCCATGCTCCTGAGCAGCTCTGGCTAGGGGTTTCTCTGTGTGGCCCCCCTCCATGGCTCAGTCCTGGCTGCTTTGATGGGGCGGGTTTTTATAAACCTACCTTTGTGGAAGCATAAGGACATTGATGCTGTTTCTTTGCTGCTACTTCTGTGACAAGGAATAAAGCTTGTGTTGTCTCCTCAGAGAAGAAGTGGGGTTTGGTGCAGACCCTATGGTATGTGGTCTCCAGGCTGTGGTGGGCAGTGAGCAGGGTCCCTGGCACATGCTGATGTGGTTCTGGCCACATGCATGGCTTCACTGCCTGCTGTGCAGGGGTTGCCAGAGCAAGAAGGGGCCTCAGGACAGAGTCAGAGGAACTAGCTCTCTGCATTTGGCTGTTTGAGATTAAGATGCTCCAAATGTGGCCTGTTGCTGTTGTGTCTTTCTTCTCAGGGCACTTCTGGTGGTGTTTGTGATGGTGTTGTGATCTCTGAACTCTCAAGGCCATGATAGATCTTTGTCATTTCTTTTTGTTGTTTTGAGACAGGGTCTTTCTACATAGTTCAGACTGATCTTGAACTCACAAGTAGCCCATGCTAGTCTCAAACTCATGGCAAGCCTCCTGAGTGCTGGGATTACAGGTGTGTACCACTACACCTGACCAGACTGCTGTCATTTCATCAGGTGGTCACAGGTGGTTTCCTGAGACTAAGGCCTGTTGGCCTCCTGGGTTACAAACTGAGGCTGAGAGCTTAGGTCTTCTTGTATTTAGTTCATGCTGGCCTTGAGCTCACTTATGTAGCCCAGGCTGGCCTTGAATTCGCAACGATTCTCCTACCACCAACCTCCCAAGTGCTGGGATTACAGGCATGCGCCACTATGCCTGGCTTGAGCTCAGGTCTTTTTGGAGTTTGAGGCAGTCTCAGGAAGCTGACAACATGAGTTTAGGAAGGGACAGTCCCTTGTGGGCTCTTCCTGACCTGAGCCCAGGCCCTGTGCCTGATACCTGTGTCCATGATACCTGTGTCCATGTACCTGTGCCTGTCCTAGGGCATCCCTGGCCCCCAGAGTCCTCTGGTATGCCATAGGACCTGAGAAGATGGGGAAGGGGAAGGGTGAACTGGATATGAGTCAAGAGAATGGTTTCTTCAGGGTCACCATCTTCCGTGGGTCTTTCCTTGTTGGGAATGGCCTCCTGTTTTGGCTTCTAGTGTGTTAGTGGTGGAGGGCCCAGTTGCACCGTGAAGGAGTGGCCTCCATTGTCCCCAGCCCAGTAGCTCCCCTCAGACTACACATTTCCTGGGCACCCTCTGTGGAGTTAGAAGCCAGAGCAGAAGTGCTTGGCCCTGAGGGTGTCCCCTATCTCTTACGGTGCTTGTGTTCCAGTTCAGCTTGGAGAATGAGGCTGCTTTGTGGATGTGGAGGGTTGGCCTAGCCTGGCTGGCTCGTCTCATGCCTTTGTGCTGTTAACAAGGCCCCTTTCCTTTTAGACATTGTCTTTGATCCTCTTTTTTGGCTTCTCCCCTTCAAGCTTCAAACAGGATGTGGGCACAGGAGCTTCTCGTACATGTGACCATGCCCGGGAGGTAGAGCCAGGAACCACAGGTTGCTGGCTGTACTCTCAGGAGCCTCTTACAGAGTCAGGACTGGCCACGTGTCTTGCTGTTTCTGCCTGTATAAGCGCTATAGGAGCAGCCATGAAGACCTTTCCATACACTATCCCTGCTTGGCCTTCCAGAACTTGAGCAGAAGTGGGGGCTGCTTTGGGGATCTTGGTTGGCACTAGCCTCCCTTGCTTAACACTGCCTTTCTTCTTTTCCTGCTGCCACTTTCAGGGCTCATCCATTCTCACACTCCTTTAGGTAAGACTGACCCTGGATGTAGTTGTGGAAGATTTATCTTTGAATCAGGACTGGGTAGATTGTGGAAGGGCCCTGGGGAGGCTGTGCTGGGTGGAGGTATGTGGGTGGGGTGCAGTGGAAGAGCCCCCTTCAGGGTGGTAGCACTCACCTGTCACTGCTTTGAAGGCTGTTGGCTACCAACTTGGCCCATGCAGAGACTTCTCCCTGGCCTCCCTGACACTCTGTCCTCTCCGAGTATTTCATGTTTGGGTGCATGTAGCTGCCTGTTCCTGGGGTAGGCAGTGGGTGACTCCCGCTCATGCAGTAAGCGCATCATAGCATCTGCACTTAGGTTTATTCTCAAAAAGAAGCACTTCACATAGGGGGATGACATCAGCCTTCTTGCTGTTCTTTACCCTTTCAATGTAGGTCCTGTTTCCTTGCTCCCTGAGAAACTGTCTTGCCCCTCAGGCTGAGTTTTGTTTCATTTATTACCTGAAAGCCCTTAGATATTCCTCCCCAGGGCTCCATTCCCTTGTGCTGGCAAAGTGCACTTTTTGGCCAATATGAACGTTTATGTACCACTGCCACACTGCAGCTGGAATCCAAGTCAGATCAATCTGTGACTTTTTACTTCACCCAAGTGTTTCTGTTTTGCCCAAAGATGACTCACCTTGTTGTGAGGATAGATGACACTTACGTGGAACAAATGATCTCACAAGTCTCAGATGTGCATTTCCTTACATTTTACCTGTTTAAGTACTCCTACTTTCACAGTGCTGCTCCACCAGGTGGCCTCGGCTGCCTTTGTGGGTCTGGGAGAGAGGTGCTTTAGGTTGGTTTCCTTCTGGCATTATGTAGAGTGGGCTCATTCCAGTTCTGTGGGAGTGGGGTCCCTCTTCCACCCTGCAAAGTTGGTTTACCTGTGAATCAGGCTGGCTAGTGCCTGCCAGTCTGATGCCCTATGCTAACTTGCTTCCTTTTCTGCTTCTACCATGCTTCCAAGCAGCAGCTACTCCATCCGCCACTCAATAAGTATGCCAGCCATGAGGTAAAGTACGCTTGTTCCCTGTTGCTTCAGAGCTGTGGGCCGGGAGTATAGCTCAGTGGCACAGTGCCTGCCTGGCTAGCACAAGGTCCTGAGTTCGATTCTCCATACCAAAAAAATAAATAAAAAGGATATAGCAAAGCTGTGGTGTCTCTGGGTCAGGGTAGGGCAGCACCCATCAGTGATACCTTGTGCTTCTTGTATCCCCAAATGCAGGACCCCATTCCCTTGGTAGCTTCCTGCTGGCTAAGGACGAGAAAAGACCCCTTCAGGCTGGTGAGGAAGAACTCATGGAGCTGAGGCTCCTATCCTGATGCCTCTAGAGCAGCAGTCCCCAACCTTTTTGGCACCAGGGATCAGAGAACAGCTGTAAACACAGATGAAGCTTCACCTGCCTGCCTGCCTGCTGCACACTTCCTGCTGTGTGGCCCAGTTCTTAACAGACCTTTCCATACACTACCCCTGCTTGGCCTTCCAGAACTTGAGCAGAAGCTTGTGGCCCAGGGGCTGGGGACCCTTGCTCTAGAGGAGTCCATGCTGCCAAACTTGGCTCTATCCTGAAATCCCCAGTTCCTGGCCATGGCTCCTTGCAGGGTCAGTAGGCAGAGGGTGGCAAGGCTGGCACATAGACAGTGGTACCTCTACAGGAAGCCTCTCTTGAGGCCTCACTTGTCTTAGACCCTCCAGGAGCACCCATAGCATGATCTCTTGGTTCTCATTTGCTTGGTCAGACATAGCATGGTTCAGCACAGCGCATTCTTTTTCTTTTTCTTTTTTTGGTGTTTTTTTTTGAGACAGGATCTCACTGTGCAGTCCAGGCTGACCTTGAACTCACAGCAGTCTTCCTGCCTCAGCCTCCTGAGTGCTGGGAGGCATGTGCCACCATGCCTGCGCAAGCATAGCCCATTCTTATCAGGGGGAATCTTTTTTTTTTTTTTTTTGAGACGGGGTCTTGCTGTGTAACCCCGGCAGGTTTTGAACTTGTGTAGTCCTAAATGCTGGGATTAAGCCATGTGCACCATGCCTGGCGCATCAAGGGAATCTTGGCGATCTGGTTGTATGAAGCTATGAGATGGGGACTGGCCTGTTTTTTCCTCTGCTATCTTACCCCTCTAGAACTGCTTCTATGAGACATGTGAATGAAGGACTTCAGGACTTCTCACAGCCTTAGTGCAGAGGAGCCAGGGGTGTTGGGGTGGGGTGGGGGTGATGGGGGTGAGACATGGGCTTTGTAACTCACAGTGACTTCAAACTAGAGATTCTTCTGCTTCAGCCTCTGGAGTGCTAGGATTATAGGTATGTGCCACCATACCTGGGTTCTAAGGGTATCCATTTAAAGTGTGGTAGAGATGTGCCAAGCACTTAGGATTTGCAGTGCCTCTGTGATATCTGAGCTTGACTCAGTTGGCAGGTGTCAGCTCTGACCTGGGGAGTCACTGGATGCTGGCTGGGCTCCTTATGGGGTACCCTACCCCCTGTCTGGTGGGTTACATTTTTCCTGCAAGAGCTCAGGATGCTGTCAGGGCTCCTGACAAGGGCCTAGCTCTAAAGCTCTTCATATTGAAGAGGGCATCACCAAGGTTGCTCTTCACACCTATACCTCTCCCCTTTCTCTTTAAAGGAACTCTGCCACCTTCAAGTCATTTGAAGACCGAGTGGGGACCATAAAGGTAATTGTCCCTGTACAGTCAGTTCTCTTTATGAGTGTCACCTGTCATGTCACTTTTCATTGTAGGAAGCTGTTCAGAGTGCTCTTATACCTTTTATGGGCTTTGATCCAATGATGACATCTTGTAGAGTTATGGTGCAGCCTCCTAACCAGGGCACAAAGACAGAGAACATCCATACCCACCAAAATCGCTCTGTGGCTCTTACAGCCATGTCTACCTTCTCTTGCCCCTGCCTTGCCAACTGCTAATCTTTCCTCTGTCTCTAGAATTTTGACACTTTAAGAATGTCACATAGTGGACACAGAATATAGAGCCCCTTTTTCATTTTGTTTTTTTAGACAGAGTCTTCTATGTAGTTCAGGCTGGCCTTGAACTTACTATGTGACCCAGGCTGGCCTTAAACTCATGGCAGTCCTGCCTCAGCCTCCCTTCCTGATTGCTGGGATTACAAGCATGTGCCACCATGCCCATCAGTATATAGCATTTTGGGATTAGCTTTCTCATCATGCTGCATAATTCCCTGGGGACCCAACCAGCCCTTTGCCTGTCAGTGACTCGTTCCTTTGTTTCTTGGTGAACTAACTGCTCTTCCTTTCCCTGTCTCTTTCTCCTCCCCCTTCTCTCCCCCTCCTCCCTCCTCAGACTGCACCCAGGCCATCTGTAAGGAGTAAACCTTTTTTAAATTTTGAAACGTCTTGCTAAGTGGCCTGGGGTGGCTAGAACTAGCAATCCTCCTACCTTAGCCTGCTGAGTAGTTTTTGTGTTACATAAGCTTACGTATCGAGGTGAACTAGGCCTAGGACTTAACTTGCATGTCCTCTAGTTCTCAGGTTTTGCTTTCTTGATCTTTTTCCTTCTGTAGTCTAAGGTTGTAGGTGGCAGAGAGAATGGCAGTGATAGCCTACCTTCCCCAGTGGGGAGTGCCGACCCGCCCCTGCCAGATCATGCACCTTTCTAAGCCTGTGATAGTGTCGCCAAGCCGCGGAACAGGTGCAAGCACATCCTCATCATCACAACTGCAACTCTGCGCAATGGAGCCACCAGCACAATGGAGCTACTAGCTGGGGCAAGTGAACAGTCGGTTTTGAGGACAATCACGCCCATCCACATGCAGATGTGGCTGCTGCCTTTGCAAGAGTTAGAAAACAATCCTGTATATAAATGTTTTACACTAAAGTTCATAGGTGAAGCAGATCACTGTGTTGTCCTTCTTAGGGCCACAGGAAATGGACAGAGTGGAGAGTCTGAGGGGTAATAGGCCAAAGCATGCTCCTCTTGGGAATTCTGATAACTCCCCAGAACTCGGAGGGAAGGAGACACATTAAGAATATGAAACAAGCAACATTTTCTGGCTTCCCCTCTTTTTCCTGTACTCGCAGAGCATATACCAAGGACGCACTGCCAGGGTACAGTTTTCATCTGGAGGTGCTGAATGAGAACTGTCCATTTTCTGAGACCTCAGAAAGGAAACATTGTCAGCAGCTGCCTAATTGTTACACTAATGACCTTGCTTTGACAAACAGATTTACTATTTTTTAAATGCAGTGGACTCCTCAGAAATTAAAATTTGGCAAAGTAGCTTTAGCCTCATCATTAGAGAATATTAGTTCTTTGGACTCAAGCTGAAATTCAAGCCTTACATCGCCTTATGCTATGTTTATTAAAAAGTTTATATATGAGAGTTCTTCAGTAGGTTCTGAGCGTTGTGTAGAGTTTTTTACATTGGACCCGTGTTGCACCTTGCCTGTACCAATTAATGTGTTTATCTCACTAGCACCTTCTAGTGTGAAGAACTTGATTCTTGCAAAGACTGGCAGTTCCTCTGGCTCCCTGCTCTAGCCCAAGGGGCTCTTGGGTCTCGGGGGGCAGGAGGGACTGAGAGAAGGAAACCCTCTGATTTTAGCACCCTTGGACAAGATGTGCCTCTGCATAGCACTGATGGCCCAGCCTGCTTGCTCACTGCACACAGGAGAAGCACTACCAGTCCTTTAGGTCATGTTGGAAATGGGGTTTGGGATCAGCTGGAACTCTGCTGCCACCTTTTCTCAGGAGCTATAAAGATTACTTGTTCATTTTTAAACTGCCATACTCTGGTAGCCTCTCTTGCTAGGGCCCCACGTGTAGGAGGCGTGGTCTAGAGGGGCAGCTGTGTGCCTTAGTGGCTCTTAGCAGGGCACCAAGACCTTGCCTGCTGTGTGCATGTATTTGCATCTTGGAAGCAGAAGGGGCTGCTCAATGTCTGCTTTACTGGGATATGTGTCCTCTGATGACCAAGGGTCCCTGGCCACTTCAGACATCCTTAGAGGCTACCCGTCATGCACAATGAGGGTGCAAGGGCTGGAAAAGAATACCACTTGGTGCCCTTTTTCTATGGTTAACTGCCATTGGGGTATGACGAGAAGGCAGGTTGCAGGAATGATCATTGATGTATCTTTCTAAAATGAATAAATGGGCAATTTGTCAATAAAGCATTCCTTTGGGAAAAAATCCACATGTGCTTATTGAATGTGTCTTCTAGGACATTGATAAAAGTGGTGAGTAAACCAGTACATGAGTCCTTGCTGTTGTAAGCCCACACCCTTTTGGGAGGCAGGCAAGGGACAGTCACAAACTACAAATCTTTGATGCTGTGAAGGTAAGGGAATGAGCCGGCATCTCTGAAGCCCCATGAGGAGGATTTCCCAGAGGCCTGGAGGATCTTGCTTGCTTACAGGTTGATCCAGCATTGAGGGACTTGCCAACTAGTTAGGATTGACCCAACTGAGGGGAACTCCTTGCTGCCAGAGCACTCTAGCTCAGTTACAGTTGACTGTTGTGTAGACCACTGACATTGGGAAGGCTATGTTTGTTTGTTTGTTTGTTTTTGGTACCAGGAATCAAACTCAGGATCTTGCGCTTGTCAGGCAGGTGCTTACACCACTGAGTTATATCACCAGCCCCGGGAAGGCTATGTTGACCCTCACTATGATGCTGGGTCACACCTGGATTTAGGGAGCTCACCAGGCTGAAGTGGGCAATGGAAAGAAGAGGATCCTGGTCCTCAGGCCACCAGTGTGAGGGCCACAGAGGGGGGGTGTGAAATCCCATGCTCACAACAGTTCTTCAAAGATACGATCTTGTTCTGTAGATGAGGCTATTAATATAAAAATGGTAACTGAAACCCCCTAACCTATGAATTAGATCCAGAGAGCCGAGGCAGCAACCAGTCTGGGCTAGAACTGGAGGTCCTGTTAGCTGTCATGGGGAAGGATGTAGTTCTGGCTGTTGTGTACAAGCTTGCCTCAGGTGTCTTAGATGGGGGTGGGCACATATGCATGTGACTAGAGGGGTTCCTGAGGCCCGTGATGCACAGACTCCTTGTAGGTCACATGTTTCAAGACTGTTCACAGGGTTAAGTCAAAGTGAGGCTGGGCATGGTGGTGCATGCCTGTAATCCTAGCACTTGGGAAGCTGAGGCAGAAGGGTAACTGTTTGTTTTTGGTCTTTTTTTGAGATAGGGTCTCACTATGCAGTTCAGGCTGGCCTTGAGCTCACTTTGTAACCCAGGCTGGTCTCAAACTCACAGCGATCGTCCTGCCTCAGCCTTCCAAGTGCTAGGATTACAGGAGTGTGCCAGCACACCTGGCAAGGGTAATAGTTTGAGGCCAGTCTGGGGCTACATAGATACTCTCTATGAAAAAAAACAAACAGGATACACAGGAGTGCTCAGAAATGGGCTTCTGTTTCCCACCCACTGCAGTGATTCCTGTTGTGCATTCTCCTGATGTTTCTTTGTGCAACATCATGGAAATGTTTTCTCATTTTCTTCCCTTTCCTGCTTAAAAAAATGGCACATAACGTGCGCCCTTGTCATGATTTGTATCTAGATGTCCCGCCAAAACCTCATGCACTCACAGTTGGGACTTTTCAGGGCTGGCTGGATCTAGGGTGTGACGCCAGGATTAAGGGTGTCCCAGCCTAGGGGTGGCGGGTAGGCTGGATGAAATGTAAAGGCAGGCTTCCTGGATGCTCCTGCTGCTGCCAGTTGGTGCTTGGCTGCCTTCTGCCTATCCTGCCATGGACTGTTTCTCCTTTGCCACGCCACCCTCCCTTGGAGCCAGCTGACTATACCCTGAAACCTCTATAAATTGTGAACCACAGCGAACTCCTCCTCTAACTTTGGGTGTCAGATACTTGGTTTCAGTAATGAGAAAAGTAAGACAACCCTGCTTTTTCTTCCTAATGATACTCTCTGCATTGTACCCTGCAACACCTGTAAGGAACTGTGGGGGAGAGCTTCGGTTCTGGGATCCCCCTAGTGGAGTGCACCTGAGTCTTTCTGCCACCTTGGGAGTTCCTACAGGGAAGCCACTTTAGTGGGCACATAGACCTGGGGACAGGGTGTCAGAGGTAATGAAGTTTGGGTCCAATATAATGTAGGGGAAATTCAGTGACCTTGAATCAACTGATGAACTGGGCTGGTAGTAATACCAGAAGATAGAAAGCACCATACAGCCAGTATTTACTGTAATCTATGTCAGATGTGGGTTCCATGCAATTTTTTTTTTGAGACCAGGTTTTCCTATGTAGCCCAGGCTGTCCTCAAACTCATGGCAATCCTCCTGCCTCAACCTATGGAGTACTGAGATTACAGGCACCACTATGCCCAGCTCTAGTCTTTGTGTATTAAGCAAATACTTTATTTATTTATTTATTTGTCTTTTTGAGACAGGGACTCGCTATGCAGTTCAGGCTGGCCTTGTGTAGCGTAGGCTGGTCCTGAACTCACAACGATCCTCCTGCCTCAGCCTCCTGAGTGCTGGGATTACAGGCGTGCACCACTACGCCCGCTTTAAGCAAATACTTTAAAATGTTCTCTAGGTCAGTCTGCTAAGCCTTCTGGCATAAGAGTGAATCTGATGTGGACTCTGCCCTCGAAGATTTGGTGATTCCACTTGTTGGGTAAGATGAGATGTTCCCTTAAGTAAATCTGAGTTAAGATGTGATAAGATGCTTTGAGAGCTTTTTGGATGAGCAAGCAGAGGTGAGGGCACACCTGGGGGGGGGGTGGCATGGGGGAGGAGCAGCCATACCTGAAGCCTCAGAATGAGGATGGCATACCTGTTTGTTCAGGTAAAGGACAACCACACAACAGGGCCTGACAGATCAGAGGTCAGTGTTAGACTCCAAAACTAACAACTCCCAACCCTTGACAGGCACCTTGCTGTTTTTGTGGTGCTGGGGATCAAACTTGGCTTCATGCCTGCTAGGCAAGGACCATACATACCTCAGAGTTCAGTACAAAAAGACTGGCTTACACAAACCTGGTGGAAAAGAGACTGGATTTTACTTAGTCCTGGGAAGCCTTTGATGTCATTTGTTTTTTGTGCTGGGATTGTACCCAGGGCCTTTGCTCTGAGCTACATCCCCAGCTCTTATTTTTAAATTTTGAGACAGACTCTCCTTTAGTTGCTAAATTGCCCAGGCTGGGTCTGATTTTGATTCACCTGCCTTAGCCTCCTAGTGCTCTGATTACAGATGGGCCCCACAAAGCTTAACGTTGCTTTATGTTTCTAAAAGGTGACTGGTAAAGTCGGGGTGTGGTGGCTCCCGTCTGCAATCCCAGCAGCCAGGAGGCTGAGGCGAAAGATTTCAGTTGGAGGTCACCTGTGCTACCTAGAGGGACCCTGGCTGAAAAACAAAAAACCAGACCCCCAAAACCAAGAGCAAAAGTGCTGATGGAAAAATGATGGATGCGGAAGTGGGAGAGCGCAGCAGCCGGAGCCTTGGCTGCAGAAGTCGTTTGGTCCTCTGCAAACACTGGACAAGTAGTAGCACAGCTAAGAGCGAGTGACGGGGAAGGGTGACCAGCTTTCCAGTCTCAGCGGGTCGGCGGGATGAACAAAGGTTTTACCAGCACGGGAAGGTGGAGTCGAAGTTCCTTCTCCGCCTCTGCAAGCTGTCGTGTGCAGGCGATTCCGGGAGCCCGCTGGGCTCGGGCGGTGACAATTCAGTGACCGGATGGGAAGGAAGGAAGCAAGTCCCCTCTCGGCTCTCTCACCTAGTGGTTCTGATGGGGTGTGAGGTCTCTCCGCCATCTCCCACCAGCTCCCCCTCCCAAGTTCTTTGATAAGGACAGTTACAGTTTTTTCAATCGTCGGTAAAGCGCTGAGCAAATAGCCGCAAGTCAGTCCCGCATTTATCTTTCCGTAAGGCCCTTCGCAGCGCCTAACCGCCATCCGGGGGTCGCAGCAGCCGCCAGGGGCCAGCCGGGGTCCCGCAACGCGGGCTCACCCCAGCGTGTCCGCCCTGCCCTTGCGGGCGGAGAGAGCTTCCGGCCCTCGCCTGTGAGCTCCGCCTACCTCCAGGCGCACCGCCTGGTTAGTCGTGCCCGCCCACACAGAGGCGGAGCCTCCGCAGGTCGGCTCTCCGGGACCTCTATCCCGGGCGATCACTCGCGGCTCCGCTTGGCGGGCGGGGCTGCCACACGGCTCGCCGAGCGCATGCGCGAACTGCCCAGTTCTCCGCTCCGACCCGTCCGAGCCCACGTCCTTCCGAGGGCGCGCGCGCCGGTGCGGGTGCGTGCGTGAGCCTGCGTGAGCGTGCGCGTCTCCGCCGCTGCCGGTGCTGCTCCCGCGTCCTGTGTTGCTGCCGCCGACTGCCGGGATACCTAGCTTGAGGAGTGCGTCTGCTGGCTGCCAGCAGCGCCGCGGAGCGGGAGCGGAGCCGCGGAGCAGGCGGCGGGCGGCGGGCGGACAGGTGAGCTCGCGGCGGCCGGGAAGGCGGGCCTCAGATCAGGCTGAGGGCCGCAGGTCCGGTCTCTCGCAGCCGGAAATGGCGGCGACCCTATGCTGCCGGTGGGCGGGCGGCCTGGCGGTGCGGGGCAAGGTGCGGGCCTGCGGTCGGTCTGGGCCCCCGCCGCGCGAGGCTGGGCTCGGCCTGGTGCCGGGCGGGGCGGGGTCCGGCGCCGGAACCCTGGTCCGAGGAGCCGGCTGATTGCGACGCCGGCTCATGCTCACAGCTCTGGTAGTTGAAGATCGCCTGACGCCCTGAGATTGTCTTCTAGGGGCTGTAAATCTGGAAAGCGTTGGGCTTGTCATAAATCTGTTGTGCCTGCTTTACGGCATTTTGTACCGAACTCTCGCGTAGAGCATCGGGGATTCGCCCGTCCTGGCCCCGGGGTGTCACGTTCAGTGGCGGGGCTGAGGACTTGCCGTCTGCCGGTGAGGCGGGTTCGCAGAGCGCGTCCAGTTGTGTTTGGGGGCTGAAGGAAGCGGCAGTTCCTGCTTTGGTTTCAGATTTAGACCTGAAGGGAGAGATCCGGGTTACTCTTCGAACGTGCCGAACGGCTGGTCTTGGCCTAGCAGTGCTGGGTCTGAGTTGTTAGCGCCTTTGTCTTTAGTAATTTGTCTGTCAGTAAGACCTATTTGAATGGTAGAAACAGTTGTTTTACTCTCTTGTCATGATTGCTTGAAGGCAAAACTTTATTCAGTTCTAAGATAATTTGCACTTATTTGCTTTGCTCTCTTTAAAAAATGTCCTGCTGAGTGTGAGGATTGAGTGATCTGTCAACCGGAAGTGAAATTAGATTTTGGAAGTTTGCAGCTTGAGTGTGTTCACATCTTCTTTTCCCTGTCAGTGCTGTAGTGCTCAATGGCTGTGGTTGTCAGACTGTGTGTCTGCTACTGTGGAGCTAGTGTGGCCTCCGGACGCAGACCCTTGCTGAGGGGGAGGGCCTGTCAGTCCGTGCACGGTCTGAGCCCCCTGACTAACTTTGTCCTCACTCCTGTAGTCTTCGTGTTGATCTCTCTGTGCAAAGGGAAACGCTGTGTCCTTGGGTCTGCCTGGGATGCTCGTTTCCTTTGTGGCTCTCTGAGACATTCCATGATAACACTATTTTTAATTTCTTCACCTTCTATTTCTTGACTTTCTTCCCTGCTTAATATCTACCCATAGGTGTTGAACCTGCTAATTTTCTATGTAATATATATCATGTTTAATGTTTTTCTCTGAGGTAATAATCTCCACGGGGAGATTATTCTTTCAAGGAAGAGTTGCTGGTACACAGCATGTGCTCAGTAAGTGTTTGCCAAATGAATGGGAATGAAGAACTTAGCAGTAGCTGTGTCTTGTGATGGCCATGCCACCCAGAAGCCATTGTGGGTGAGTGCTGAGCACAGGTTCCTGGGAAGCGTATAACAAGTACCATGTACCTTCAGGACAGAGCTGCCACCTGACACCCATTGACTGAGGAAAGGGCAGCCAGTTAAGAGAATGACCAGAAGGGTGCACAGAACCTGCCTATGAGTCTTTATGTAGCTTTGGATCTGTAATTATTTCAGAGTTAAAAGTTTTTAAAAAGTTGCTGGCATAGTGGCACACACCTGTAATCCCAGCACCCAGGAGGCTGAGGCAGGAGGATCACCATGAGTTTGAGGCCAGCCTCTGGCCTGAACTACAGAGTAAGACCCTGTCTCAGAAAGCTAACCAAAAAAGTTTTGGGAGTCCTTTGCAGGACCTTTACCTATAAACTCAGAGTGGGTTCCCCTGTGTTCTCAAGACCGAGTCTGTTAGTGTGGTTCAGGGATTGAAAGGGTGCTGGGTGGGTCTTGTTAAGTCCAGGCTGGCCTTGAGCTCACTGTTTAGCATGGGCTAGCCTCAGACTCAGGTGATTCTCCTGCCTTAGCCTCCCAAGTGCTGGGATTACAGGCATGAACCACCACACCTGACTGGGCTTGGTTGATCATGAGTTCCCTTTGTTTGCGAGTGACACCTCTGGCCCAGTTAGGACTCACTGCGGCAGTCTGTCTTGCTCAAGGTCTCTCTGTAAATAATTATCACACTTAGACTCCTGGGAGTTAGGTTATTCTAACTGTTCATTGATCACCTATATTGTGCAGAACCACATGAAAGCTTCCATTATTGAATTGTTAGAGGTGAAGTGTATAGTGCCTAGACAGTAGTAGATACCGAGCAGATGTTTATTGAATGAATGGCTAAAATGCAGCGATACTGAGAGTCATAATAAGATAGAGTTTCATCTAAGAAAGAGGTATTTGAGATTAGGGGTGTAATGCAGTGGTGCAGCACTTGCCTAGCATGTGCTAGGCCTTGGGTTCCCCAGCTCTGGAAAGAAAGTAGTACTTCTAAAATGAGGTTTAATGCTTGCTTCGGCAGCACATATACTAAAATGAGGTTTATTATTCTTTGCTGAAGAGTTTTGTGCCACGAATATAGTTTTTTTGTCAGACACACCTCCTGTTTCTTCACAGGGCCCCACATGGTCAGGGCTTCTTTTATCTCCAAGCCTTTGCATTCTGTAAAATGTAGGTAATGGTTTCCACCCCACCTGCCTATTATTGGAGGAGCAAGAAATGATAAATCGAAAGATATCTCACCTACTGCTTCCTAAATAGAAGTGACACAAATGCTGAAAAATGGTGATAGCTTTATTTTGTGAAAATACTATCCCTAAAATACACCTAATCTTACAGCCTGGACTGCTGTGCCAGGGCTACCTCAGATAATGACAACCCCTGATGAAGATTAGCAGCCAGTCTGTTACCAGTCACTGGCAATTCAATCTGGAAGATTTAAGGATTAGATTACCCAACAACCTTTAGTGTAGATTTTGTCTTCCCTGACACCTTGCATTAACTTTGAGAACGCTGTACTAGTGAAAAAGTGTGTTCTGCTTTATGTATTTATTTTTTAAGTACTGGGGATTAAACCCAGGGCCTTCACACTGAGCCACATCCCCAGTAACTTTGTTTTTTTATTTTGAGACAGTCTAACTGAATTGCTGAGTTGCGCAGGCTGGATTCAGACTTGTGATTCTCCTAGCTCAGCCTGGGATTATGGGTATGTACCATCATGCCCTGCTATAGATACAGGTTACCTTTTGTTTTGTTCCATGTTGTTTTTTGAGATAGGGTCTTACACTGTGTAGTCCAGGCTGTAAGTCACAGCAGTCCTCCTGCCATAGCCTCCCCAAGTGCTGGTATTACAGGCGTGTGCCACCACAACCAGCCCATTTCCTTAAATTTTAAGAGCTTTTGCAACTATATTGATACTTCACATTGCAGTTGCAGAAGTGAAATATAGCATCTCATTCTCCAAAGTAGGAAGTGCTTAATGAGACCAGGTTTCAGAAAACTCACTGAAAATTCTGTCTTGGTCAGTTAACTTTTCAGGACTGATCTGTATACACTAAGGTTTCAGTCATTTCAAAGTCCTCAGCATTTTATAAGAGTGAGTTGTAGCTGGGCGTGGTGGTGCACACCTGTAATCCCAGCACTTGGGAGGCTGAGGCAGGAGGATCATTGCAAGTTAGAGAGCATCCTGGGCTACAAAGTGAGCTCAAGGCCAGCCTGAACTGCATAGCGAGACCCTGTCTCAAAAAGACAAAAACAAATAAACAAACAAACAAAAATACAAGAGTGAGTTGTAAAAAACATTGCTCTGTGGAAGAGAACATTGTCGTTTACTCCTGAGACATTAAACCAAATAACCTTTTTAGATTTGGTAATACAGTGTGTGTGTCCCGAAGGAATAGTCCCTGAATCTGAATTCAGTCATCATGGATTGTTCTGTTTTGTCTTTTTGAGACAGGGTCTCACTATGCAGTTCAGGCTGGCCTTGAGCTCACTTTGTTGGCCTCGAACTTGCACCAGTCCTCCTGCCTCAGCCTCCTGAGTGCTGTGATTTACATGCGTGTGCCACCAAGCCCAGCTGTTTGTAGTTTGTCATATACGGAACATGCATCACCAGCAGCAGTGGTGGTCTGTGAGATGGCACAGTCCTCTAGTGTCTCTATGGACGTGTTCTGAGGAATGCTTTTAGGGTGGTTATAAGTGACAGCCCTGGTGACTCAAAAGATGGGAGTGTTGATATCAATGCCTGTGGCCCTCTTATCAGCAGTACCCTGCCTGGTGACTCTTGGGAAGTAGTGCACAGCCTCTTGGGGAGTACTCCTGTCCTATGTGGTTGCTCCTTTTCCAGGTGGAGGCGTGAACAGTTAAAGGAACAGAACTAAAGTAACCATCACATTCTGACTCTTGAGTTCTGTTAATGGCCAGGGGCTGAACTCCTTGGGGGTTAGGAGACCAAGACTGTAGACTCCTGTTCTAAATGGAAGTGAGCCCACCATGGCGACCTGGCTGCGGGGAGAGCATGTGTCACTGTCTGCCTGTTATCTTCTCTCTCTCTCCCTGCCCCCTGTACTGGGAATCGAACTCACGACCTTGTGCTAGCCAGGCAGGCGCTGTGCGGCTGAGCTAAATCCCCACCCCTATCTTCTTTTTTTAAGGTGTCAGAAGGGATCAGGATCATAGCAAATGTTTTTTAGCTAAGCAGTGCTAGGATTTTTCTTTATTTAATAAGGGTGGGGTGTCTTTTATCATGAAGGAGTTTCTCTACAACAAATAAAATTCTGGGTCAGAGGGTGCAGACTTCATATGTGTGTGTGTGTGTATACACACACACACGAATATATATACATATATATACACATACGTATGTATATAATTCATATATATATATATATATATATATATATATATATAGTGGTATTGGGGATTGAACCCAGGGCCTTCACACTGAACAGCTACATCTGTAGCCTGCTTATTTATTTTTTGTTTTTGTGGTACTGAGAATTGAATCTAAGGCCTTTGCATTGAGCTCTGTTCCCAGTGATTTTTAAAAATTTTTTATTTTGAGAAAGAGTCTTGCTAAATTTTCCAGCCTAGGCTTGAACTTGGGTTCCTCTTGCCTCAGCCTCCAAAAGTCCTGGAATTACAGGTGTGTGCTACCACATCTGACTTATTTTACTTATTTTTGTCTATTTATCTATCTGTTTATTTGTGTGGTACTGGAGATTGCACCTGGAACATTAGTAGCAAACTTAATTTTTCTTTTCTTTTCTTTTTTTGGTACCAGGAATCGAATTCACAGCCTTTTGCTTACCAGGCAGGCACTTATGCCACTGAGCTATATCACTTATGGCACACATGCCTCAGCAGGCTTTTGTATCATTGAAAGCTCTAAAGGGTTCACCATCACTGACCTAGGACTTTCTTACTGAGCTGTATCTACAGCCCTTTCTTCATATATTTTGAAACAGGGTCTTACAAAATTGCTGAGTCGTCCATGCTGCTTTTGAACTTGGGATCCTCCTGCCTTAGCTTTCCAGAGTGCTAGGATTGCAGGTGTGTACCACTGTGCCCAGCTTGTTTTATTTTTTATTTTGGAACGGGGGATGTTCAGTCTTGTGGTCCTCCTGCCTCAACGCTCCAAAGTGCTGGGATTACAGGAGTGTGCCAAGAGGCCTGTCTAGGAACTCAGTGTGTTTTAGTCTTATTTAAGTGCTGCTAGTGTTGATGTTAAAATCTGAGGATTTTTATTTTTTCCAGTTGCAATAAATGTTGCAATTTTTTTTTTTTTCTTTTGAGACAGGGTTTCACTATGCAGTTTCGACTGGCTTTGAATTTACTTTGTAGCCCAGGCTGGTCTCAAACTTGCAGCCATCCTCCTGCCTTTCCCACCTAGAAATTTGTTAAAGCCCAAATCCAGAGAAATTTTGCAGGGTGGGTGTATGCCAATAAAGGCTGATCTCACCACAAATTGTATAATCCCAGCACAAATTCGAGTCCAGCCTGTCACAAAATAAAATTTAAAAAGGGGTGGGGATATTTAGTTGTGGAGCATTTGTTTAGTATGTATGAATCCCTGGGTTCAAACCCTAGTGCTTCAAGTAAAGTACAATATTTCTACTTATAAATGGAGTCCTTTTCTCCTCCTTTCCTCTCCCCTCCACTCCCTTCTCCTCTCCTCTCTTTTCCTCTGATGGGATCTCATTATGTTGCTCAGAATGGCCTCAAACTCTAGATTGTCTCACCTCAGTTTCCTGAGTAGCTGGGCTTATAGGGATATACTACCATGCCCAGCTGTAAATGGACTTCTTAAAATAAATGGACTTTTAAGATAAATGAAACCAAGAAAAAGATAAATGAAACCATTCAGTATCTTTTTTTTTGTTTTTGTTTTTGTTTTGAGACAAGATCTCATTATGCATTTTAGGATGGCCTTGAATTCACTATGTAGTCCAGGCTGTACTCAACCTGTGGCGATCTTCCTGCCTCAGCCTCCCAAGTGCCGGGATTACAGAACATTTGTTTTTTAGATTAACTGAAAAAAAGATGTATTCTTGATAAGGGCCTTTCCTGGACTGTATTCATCTTTTTTTGGTTTTAAACTGGATATGGAACCCAAGGCCTTTCCCCTGAGCTGTATCCCTAGCCCTTTTTTATTTTTGAGACAGGGTCTCACTGAATTACCTAGGCTGGGCTTGAACTTCTGATCCTCCTACCTCAGCCTCCTAGACTGCTGGGATTATGGTGCACACCACCACACTCAGCCTTTATTTTACACACTTAATCAAAAGGCTCATTACGAGGAAATTTCAAGAAAATATTTTAACACAACCTAATGGCCCGATTTAGTCTGGAGCTGAAACTAGAAGGTCTACAGTTGAAGGATGACAGTTACATATGAAGTATTTCTTAATTTACCCCCTCTTTGAGACAGTATATTTTGTTAGACATTCACTGAGAGGCTTCCTGAAATGGTGTAAACTCTGAAGTGGCACCAACTGTGGTTTTTGTTAAACAGGCTCTTTGGCAAGGTTACTTAATGGGCATTAGCCATAATCCTTAGGACAGCCTTGTAAAGTAGCTGTTATCCAATTTGATACCTAAGAAAACAGTTATACATATTCTCCACTGTAAAGGTACAGTGTTGGAGAATAGGCACAAATAATGCCTTCATGAGTAGACAACCAGAATTTACAGTTATCCTTACAGTGTTTCTGTTGATGTAGTTTTCTCTTGCTTCATCTTGCTTCCTTGAGTAATACTATCTGATTGTTACCACTGGACAGTTTCACAGCACCTTTTTCTCTGGTATGTTGTGCTGATGTGGCCCTTACCTGCTGCCATCCTTTCTGTTTCATTAAAATTTACCTTTAATTTTTTAGTCTCTGATTTTTTTGAGACAGAGTCTTGCTGTGTAGCCCAGGTTGGCCTTGAATTCTTGATCTTCCTGTCTCAGTCTCCTGAGTGCTGGGATTATCTGTGGGTACTGCTATACCCAGACACCCCCCAACCCCCACAGATCTTAAATTTGTGTACTTAAGTGACCCTCCTGCCTCAGCCTCCTGAATAGCTGGAACTATAGGCATGTGCCATCCTTTCTGGCTATGTATGAAAGTTTTCAAAGACACTATAACTCACACAATCGGAGGTGGTGTGAAATAGTCCAGCAGCTGCTCTTAGCTCTGTCTTACCCTCACAAGCTTGGACATTGCTCCTGGAGTGGGCTTGTAGTCTTTGCTTTGGACTCATCCCCAAATGACCATCCAACTGATTGACAGCTATCTCCTCCTAAAGCTTTAAACATAGATCTTCCGATGGTTTTTGTCTCACTTCTTTTTTTTTTTTGGTCTTTTTGTGACAGGGTCTTGCTGTGCAGTTCAGGCTGGCCTTGAGCTCACTCTGTAGCCCAGGTTGGTCTCCAACTTGCAACAACCCTCCTGCCTCAGCCTCCTGAGTGCTGGGATTACGGGCATGGGCACCCACTCCCGTCTTTTTTTTTTTATTATTTAAACAGTTTCTCATTGTGTAGTCCAGGCTGGCCTTGAACCTTCTGTGTAACCCAGGCTGACTTTGAACTGATCATTCTGCGTCTGCCTCAGCTGTTAGGATTACAACTGTGTGCTACCATGCCTGGAAGAGCTTTCCCTATATTTTCATTTTTTGTTTTTGGTACCAGCGATTGAACCCAGACCTTGGACGCTGAACTACAGCTCAGCTCCTTTTTATGGTGAGGCAGGTTATCTAAGTCACTAAGTTGTCCATGCTGGGCTTGTACACAATCCTCTTACCTCAGACTTCCAGAGTGCTGGAATTATAGTTGTATGACAGCAGACATGCTTCCCTGTATTTTTATTTTTGTTGTTGTTGTTGTTAGTTTTCTGGTACCGGGAATCGAACTCACAACCTTGCGCTTGCCAGGCAGGCACTCTGCCGCTGAGCTAAATCCCCAGCCCCCTTCCCTGTATTTTTAAAAGGACAGATAACAGTAAAGCGGGTTAATAAGCTAGATTTTTTTTAATTAAGGGACATACTCTTAGGGGCTGGGGATTTAGCTCAGCAGCAAAGCGCCTGCCTGGCAAGCGCAAGGTCGAGAGTTCGGTTCCCGGTACCAGAGAAAAACAAAACAAAAACAAAAACAAAAAAAATAGTTTGGGGGCTGGGGATTTAGCTCAGCGGCAAAAGCGCCTGCCTGGCAAGTGCAAGGTCGTGAGTTCAGTTCCCGGTACCGGAAAAAACCAAAAAAAAAAAAAAATAAGGGACATACTCTTTACATGTAAAGGGCTATGCAACAATATTTGTCTTTAAGAGTTAATTAGCATATAACCAACATAACTTACTGAGCTTTATAAACTTCATATGTGTATTTTTAATTTTTATTTTAAAATATGGGGGCTGAGGATGTAGCTTAGTAATAGAGTGCTTGGCTAGCCTGCACAAGACCCCGAGTTCAGTCCCCACAATCAGTCAGTATTCTCACACACACATACACAGCGTAGTTCCAGTTACTTGGAGATTAAGGAAAGAGGGTCATAAGTTCAAAGGCAGCCTGGGCAACTTACTGAGACCTCATCTCAAAATAAAAAAGGGCTGGGATGTATCTCTGGTAGAGTATCTCTGGATTTGATACCTTAGTACAAACCTTCACTCCATAAAACATACCTTGTCTATACTTATCTGCCTATATCTATATTTATGATCAAGGGTTAATGTAGTACCTTATTCAGAAAAGGGGTGTACAAGAAAATAAATCAGACCTTCCACTTGCCTTGGTTTCTTATGATAGCCCTTGGTAAAGCCATGTATAGATTATGGTCCCTTGGGTCTTTCTGGAAGGAAAGGGAAAGCTTTCATGGTGGCAGGAAAATCATGATCCATGATTCTGGGGAAAATGTCTACTTCTGGGGTGCTGGGAGAGATGGCTGTAGTCATGTTTGTCATCTGATAGTGTGTTTGCAAGCAAAAACAAAATTTTGCCAGATACTTCTGTTTGTGAACCAAATTGTAAACCTGTATTTCAAAAAGGGTAAGTTTCTTTTCCAGGGGGAGTGGATATGTATTTTGTTATGTTTTTTTTCTTGGTACTGGGAATTGAACTCAGGACTTTGTGCTTGCCAGGCAGGCACTTGTGCCGCTGAGCCATATCCCCAGCCCCGGGGGAGTGGATGTGGTTGCCATCAATCTGCAGTGTTTTTTTTTTTTTTTTTTTTTTTGGTTTTTCTCCTGTACCAGGAATCGAACTCACGACCTTGTGCTTGCCAGGCAGGCTCTGTATTTCTTAGCTAAATCCCCAGCCCCCAATCTGCAATGTATTTGACAAAGCAATCCAATTGATGTTGGTTAGCTTTGCCTAGTGCCATTATTTTTATATTTTAATTATTTTTTAATTATTTTTTATCTTTTTGAGACAGGGTCTCACTATGCAGTTCAGGCTGGCCTTGAGATCACTTTGTAGCCCAGGCTGGTCTCGAATTTGCAGTGATCCTCCTGCCTCAGCCTTCCAAGTGCTGGGATTACAGGCATGCACCATCATGCCGGACTTATAGAGGTTTTTATAATGGCAGCTTTAAGGACTCAGGCATCCTTAACTGAAGGATGTTAAGTTCAAGGCCAACCTGAATTACATAGCAAGACCCTGTCTCAAAAATAAAATAAGTCATTTAACCAAAGTGACAAAGACTCTATAAGACAAATGGAAAAAGGTAAGTAGTTGTGGAAAAATCTTAACTCTTTTAATAGAGAGAAATTTTTAAGTGAATAAAAACGAAGCTGAAAAAAAATATCAAAAAAACAAAAAAAAACATGAAGCTGGGCATGGTGGCCTCTCCCCCCCACCATAATTCCAGCACTTGCGAGGCTGAGGCAGGAGGATTGCAGATTCCAGGCCTGGGCTACATGGAGAGTTCAAGGCCAGTCTGGACTATATACTGAGACCTTGTCTCAGAACAACAAGGACATCTAATAAATACAACATGAAGCAAAAGACTGTATCTTGGTAAAATGCAAAGCCTGTTTCTTGGCCCAGTTAACTAAAAGGTGAAGACCTGTTGTCATAATTTGCTGTGAATAGTAGGCCAGTACTCTGAGGAAATTGTGTATGGGAGAGAGGATGAAATTCTAGTTTTACATCAGTGTACTTTTGATATTTTTTTTTCCTTTGTCTTTTTGAGACAGGGTCTCATTATGCAGTTCAGGCTGGCCTTGCGCTCACTTTGTAGCCCAGGCTTGTCTCAAACTCCCAATGATCCTCCTGCCTCAGCCTCCCAAGTGCTGGGATTACAGGCGTGCGCCACCACACCCAGCTTGTACTTTTGATATTAATGCCCAGTATTTGGTAAAACTTGTAAAGAATTCTCCTCTTAATTATATCACACAAAATTCCTTTCACAAGATTTGTCTTCCACAGACTTCTCACAACCTTCTCGTCTATTCACTTTTTTGTTCTGCACATTTCCTCTTCTCATTTTGGAGCAACTATTCGTTCTCCTTTAAGAAAAACATTGCTCTTTTCGTCTAAATAAAATATTCTCTTTTTGTTGTTGTTGGGTTTTTTCCCGGTACTGGGAATCGAACTCACAGCCTTGTGCTTGCCAGGCAGATGCTGTGCCACTGAGCTAAATCCCCAGCCCCCTAAATAAAATAGTCTCATAACTTACAGCATTTCCTTGTCAAATGCACTTGTACTTTCCTTGTACAATTGCAATAGAGTTGTCTCTCACACACACACACACTCCCCCGGCCCCCAGGACTGGGCCTGAGAAGTAAATTACTGTTTTTACAGATTTCCTAGTCTCAAATTTCCATTCCTTTTTTTGGTGCTGGGAATTAAACTGATTGTTCTAGTTTTATTTTGAGACAGGGTCTTTCTAAATTGCCCACACTGGGCTCAAATTTATGACCCTCCTGCTTCAGCCCTCCAAAGTAGTTGGGATTATGAGCATGAACCACCATGCCTGGCCAAATTCACTTTTTTTGTTTGTTTTGAGACAGGGTCTTACTAAGTTGTTGAGGTTGGCCTTGAATTCATGAGTCCTCCTGCCTTAGCCACCTGAGTGCTGAGACTACAGGAGTGTGCCACGCCCGGCACTTAAAATTATTTTTTAATTGTTCGGACTGGTTTTTTTGTTTGTTTGTTTGTTTTTGTTTTGTTTTTTCTTCTTTTTCTTTTTGAGACAGTTTCAGTACACAGTCCAGGTTGGCCTTTGAACTCAGTAGGTAACCCAGTGATCCTCCTGCCTCAGCCTCCCTGGTTCTGAGATTACAGACATATGCCATCATGCCAGTCTTACGTATTTTTGCAGTACTGGATATTGAATCCCAGAACACTCTACTAGGAACTTATACTCCCACCCCTTTTTATTTTGAGACAAGGTCTTACTGAGTTGGCAGGATGGCCTGATGTTGGGATCTTTTTGCCTCGGCTTCCGAAGTAGCTGGGATGGTAAATGTGTACCCACCATGCTGGGCTAAGATTTTTGTTGTTGTTGTTTATTTTGAGACAGGGTCTTGCTATGTAGTTCAAGCTGGTCTTGAACTTACTGTGTAACCCGGGCTGGCCTCAGACTTGTGGTGATCTTCTTGCCTCAGCCTCCCGAGTACTGGGATTACAGGAGTGTGCCACCACACCCTGCATCTAATGTGCTTCTTGTGAACAGTTTTATGTAAGTTAAAATTTTTTCATTGTTGTCTCTGTTAATTCTAAATTGTTTTTAGTAAGGTTAACTAACCTATTTTTCAAAGAAAAACATAAGTTTTAGGCCCTCAGGTTTTGTACATAAATTTAGTCAGTGTTCCAGAAAATGGAGTGTCCCTGGTCCCTTGTATTTGGATGAGCCTGATTGTGTGTGTGTGTGTGTGTGTGTGTGCACGTGCGCACACACGCAAGCGCTTTAATGAACTTGGGTTTTAAAGGCACACACCTGAGGCCTCCAGCTGGATGCCTTCCAGTCCTGGACCCAGTTCTATAAAAACTGCCCAAGGCTGGGCATGGTGGCACACGGTTGTAATCCCAGCACTGAGAGGCTGAGGCAGGAAGATTGCTACATAGTGACTTCAAGACCAGCTGAATAGCATAAGGAGACCATGTCTCAAAAAAAACCCTGAATAAATCAGCAAGGCTGGAGGTGTACCTCAGTGGTAGTATACTTGTCTCAAAAAACAGTAACAAGAACTGCCCAAATACATTGAGTTTGGAACTCCAGTGGAACAGGGGAACACAGTGGTCTGGTAGACACTTTCACTTGGTTACTCCTTGCTTTTGGGATCATCAGTTCCACTCTGATAGCAAATTGTCAAAAAAAAAATTCTATTTTTTATTTTATTTTATTTTATTTATTTTAGTCTTTTTGAGACAAGGTCTAGCTATGCAGTTCAGGCTGGCCTTGAGCTCACTTTGTAGCCCAGGCTGGTCTTGAACTGGCAAGAATCCTCCTGCCTCAGCCTCCTGAGTTCTGGGATTATAGGCATGCGCCACCATGCCCAGCTTAAAAGAAAAATTTTAGACGAATCAGATTGAGTAGAGGTTTTTTGGGGTGTAACTGGGGATTGAATTTCTCCAGCTGTTGTTTGTTTGTTGAGACAGGGTCTCTATAGAGTTCAGGTTGGCCTTGAACTTGAGGTGATCCTCTTGCCTCAGCATCCTAAGTGCAGGGATTACACATGTGTGCCACCACGCCCAACTCCCCCCCACACCCTTTCTTTTTCTTTCTTTCTTTCTTTCTTTCTTTCTTTCTTTCTTTCTTTCTTTCTTTCTTTCTTTCTTTCTTTCTCTCTCTCTCTCTCTCTTTCTTTCTTTCTTTCTCTCTTTCCTTCTCCTCCTCCTCTTCCTCTTCCTCCCCGTCCCCCTCCTCCTTCTTTCTCTCTCTCTCTCTTTTCTTTCTTAATAGGATCTTCCTGAATTGCCCAGGTTGGGCTCAAATTTATATTCCTTTCTGCCTCACCCCCTCAGAGTGCTGGGATTACAGGTGTGCCATCATACCCAGCATAGTTGGGTAAAGTTTATGTCTGCAAAAAATGATTCAGGAGTCAAACAGCACCAGTAAAAAGTTGCATCCAGCAATTGTGGGCAGGCAGTATTTATAGATTGAAAGAGAAAGTGATACACAGAAATAGCCTGATGAGGTTACAGCTCAGTTTCAGACCTGTCTGTTTGGATTACTGTGTGTTTTTAACGTTTAATGCCTCTGAAATTGAGCATGTCCTACCTTTGGTTTATCATGGCTTAGCTGGTACACCTTACATTTAAGTGTATGCTGTGTTTGATTAGTCGCTTGATTCTGTACATAGGAACAGGTAGGCAGTCTTTCTGAACTCATGTTTATCTGCTTCCTCAAATTCAGTCGACGTGTGGGATGCACTGGCCAGCTATGTCTTCAGTGTGAGTTTTTCACAGAGCAGTTTGAAGTCAGAGTTTAGGAATGCTGGTTCCAGTTCTACAGTTATATCTCAGAATGTGTTCCATTACAAGTTATATCATGTATAGGTACAAATTCTCTTTGATGAATGTGATCATTATGTATATCCAAAATGTACCAGTAAAATCTGATTAGGAAAAAAAAAGAATGTGTCCCATTGCTGTACTGTCTGCAGCTTTTATGAACTCTGTCATATCCAATCCAGTGTGTCTTTTTTTCCTTTTGGTGGTCCATGGGAATCAAATGCAGGGCCTCAAGTATCCCGGGCAAGTGCTATATTACTGAGCTACATCCTCAGCCTGTACTGTGTGTCTGAAGGGTCTGCTCCAGAACCTGCCCTGTTGGAGCATTCAGTTTATCCTGTGGAGAACCAGGCCACACACAGGGCAGGCAAATCATTCGTGTGGTGGATTGACAGCTGGTGGTCAACTTGTAATACCCGGTGGAACTAAAACAGCATGGTGCTGGGTGTGGAAGGCCCACCTGAGGGTTGTTGCCAACAAAATAAAAAGGACTGGAGAAGAAGAGATGCTGTTAGGGAGCTGTTGGTTCTCCTGGAGTTGGTTCTCCTGGAGGAGCTTGTTGTGCTGACTTTCCTGGTATAAACCCAGCTATTCTCATCATCGAAGGAACTTGGGGACCTTGTTGCTGAGAATGGCCACAGTCCATTTTGGGGGAGCTCTGATCCTTACTTTTTTTTTTCTGGTACCAGGAATCGAACTCACGACGTTGCACTTGCCAGGCTGAGCTAAATCCCCAGCCCCTCTGATCCTTACTTTGAGCATCACTTTCTGGCTTCAGAGGGGAAGATAGTGCACTGTTCAGTGTCCTGAAGAAAGCTTATCATGCTGGCTTTCCTGACATGAACTCAGCTGTTCTCATTGTCAGAGGAGCTTGGGACCTCGTTGTTGCTGAGGATGGCTGTGGTACTTTTGTGGGGAGCTCTGGTCCTTACTTTGAGCATCGCTTCCTGGCTCCAGTGCAGATCCCTCAGCCTGCTAGCACAGATCCTTCATCCTCCTGGCACAGACTTTCTAGCTTCCACCACTGACCTTTGGGCTTTCCTAGTGCAAATCCATGAAACAGACCTGCATGACGCATTGTCATGGGCTTTAGATCTTCAGCTGGACTCCTGCAAGACATTACCGTGGAATCTAGGCCTTCAGCTGGATTCTTTGAGTGTTGAGTGTGTGGACAGATTTCCTGCACTCTTTGTATATGACTCTTCGGGCGACCATTACAAAATAATGCTATAAATTATGTGTCCTGTATTATTTTCTTTGGAAACCCTGACTACAACAGTTCAGTTGATTTGTATCTCAAAATGAAGAGCACAGAGGCAGCATTTGCACTCTTCTGAGCCAGTGCACCCTCTCAAAATATTAAAATAGGTATATTAGCTACTGCCCTATTAGGACTGCAGTTGTAATTATTTTTATAGCTGTGTTACTTGAAGTTGAAGATTTGAATAGTTTATTTCCTAAAGATAATAAGAAAATTCTTTAGTAGGCCTCCTTGAGAGTAGATTTCCACTTAAATTACTAATTGTTTTATGCCCTTTCTGCCATGGTACACAGTATCTCTGACCTCTGATCTGGCTAATGATCCTTAGGCAGACTGCAGATGTGGAGCAGGGTTCGGAAGTTTTTGCGACTGTGACATCTTGTAGATATTGTGAGGTTAAGAATGCCAGCAACCCAAATGCCCTCATGCTTACTCATTTACGAAAAATGCTTTGCACTGTTTAGTTTTGGATTTACCTTTGGGGCTTTGTTAAGGTTTCTGCCCTAGAATTACTTCTTGCACATCATGCATAGATGAGCTGTGTTGTTTCCAGTGCTGAGGATGAACCTAGGAAATGTCCGTGCGAGGCAAGTGCTCCACCACTGAGCTGCATCCCCAGCTCTTAAGTGGGGATTGCAGTGCCAGTGCTGTGATGCTGATGTGTCACTCATGTCTGCCAGTCATACCACTTTCCTGGGGATTTCTGACATGTTCTAAATTTCTTCATGTGGAATGGTAAGATAAGGTCATTGGTCTCACTAAGGTAATTTCTCTGCTCTTTGCAAATGCAAAGGTGATGTGCAAACAGAATGGGAGGGTGAGGCCAGAGGTGTTGTAATGCAGTATCCCCAAAGGTGTGTTGGAAATTTGTTAGTACAGGAGCATTCTGATGGCTCCTTAAACTGGTTCATAGATAATCTCTCTGAGCGTTCTGAGAAGTTTTTGAGAATATACCTTTTTTTTTTTAAACACTCCTTGTATTTAATCTAAAGATCTATAGTCATTTTTGCTCAACTTCTGGTCTCTTTTTCTCTTGGTCTTTTTTTTTTTTTTTTGGAGACTGTCTCCCTGTGTAGTTCAGGATGGCCTTGAACTCATGGCAGTCCTTCTGCCTCAGTCTCCTGCATGCAGGGATTACAGGTGTGGGGCACGACACCTGGGCCCAGCTGAAATATTATACAGGCATTTTTCGCTTAACAGTCAGGTTATGGTCCTGCAACTAGGTCTTTATCGGAATTGATTGCTAAGTGAAGAATTGTATATAGTATGTACATTACAATATTCAGAACAAAGAAGTGGTCAAAGGAAATACTAACCTGGTAACTTTACTTTTATTTGCATAATTTACAGTACTGTAATATATAACAATCTAAAACTACGGTACTGTACTGTATAGTGCAATCAGCAAAAATTATACTACTGTATAAAATAAACAAGGCATACTTAATAAGAAAATTGATCTATAAAGAAGCTGTACAGAACTGTACAAAAAACAGATGGTCATAACTCTAAAGAGCATGCCTCAATCTTTTTTTTTCTTTTTTTTTTTGGTCTATTTGAGACAGGGTCTCGCTACGCAGTTTAGGCTGGCGTTGAGCTCGCTTTGTAGTCTAGGCTGGCCTTGAACTCACAACAATTCTTCTGCCTCAGCCTCCTGAGTACTGGGATTACAGGCATGTGCACCACGCCTGGCAGCATACCTGAATCTATTCAACAACCTGGGTCCTGGCAGTGTCACAGAACTGTAACTCCAGCTGCTCTGGAGCCTGAGGCAGGAAGATCACAAGTTTGAGACCAACCTAGACAGCATGGAGAGACCCCTATCTCCAAAAGAAAAAAAAATAGCAAAAATTTACTGACTGCTCTGCTAGGAATTGGGACAGTAGCTCAGTTTAGATTAGAAGGGCTTCAGGGTGCTGAGTTTTGTTTTTATTACTGTGTAGCTAATCATACCCTTGGAATGGTTTTATAGTTTGGAAATGGATGTTCCAGGCAAGAGTTTGGCTTTAGGTGGAGGCAGATCTTCTTCAGGGGACTGTCTTCTGGGAGTGGTGGCCAGTCTTTTCTCTTGGGTAGTTCTGTGAATCGTTAGGGCCAAAGGTTAGTTTTCTTTGATGTGGTAATAGATGAACACTCTCTTTATAATTAGGCATAGCGCTTATTGTGAGGTGGAAATGCTAGTCAGTCAAGTGATTACTGCGTCCGCTTTACTCTTGGTTATGTAACTTGCTTTTTTCTGAAGGCTCAGGGTTAGATTTATTTCCTGTCCAGTTGGTGATGGGAGGGTCAGACAGAAAAGAATTGATCCATTTTGCTTTTACGATGGATTGAATCCAGGGCCTTGCACCTGCTGGCCACATACTTTAGTCCAGTCCTTTTCTGTCTTAACAGCTGATTATTCCTGTTGGTTTTTACTAGAATTAGGAGGAAAGTAAAATCATTTTGGGATTTTTTTGTTTGCAGTGACTTTAGAAATATTTTTTTTCTTCTCTGCAGTACTGGGGATTGAAACTTTGGCCTTTGCACTTGAGCTTCATACTGGAGCTCCATTTCCAGCCTTTATTTATTATTTTGAGACAGAGTTTCACCAAGTTTCCCAGGCTGAGCTCAAACTTGGGATCCTTCTTGTCTCAGCCTCTCAGAGTACTGGGATTATAAACATGTCTAGCTTGGAATTCTTTACATTTGAAAATTTTTTCCTATTTGGGGTTGAACTCTCAGTTCCTTCCCTATGTACTAGACAAATGCTCTGCCCCTAAGCTCCATCCTGCCCACCCCATGTCTTTTTGTGTGTATAATACTGGGGGTTGAGCTCAAGACCTTCCTGCTAAGCTATATCTCCAGTGCTTTTTTTATTTTTATTTTTTATTTTGAGACAGGGTCTCACTAAGTGGCCCATACTGTGCTCTAGCTTGTGGTCCCTTTTGCCTCAGCCTTACAGAATACTAGGATTAATAGACAGGCATCACCACCCCTAGTCTTTCTTTTGTTATTTATTTTAGGCAGGGTCTCACCAAGTTGCCTCTGCTGGTCTTGAACTTGCAGTCTTCTTCCCTCAGCCTCCTGAGAGCTGGGATTATGGCTGTGTGTTCCACAGTGCCCAGCATACCCACAATTTTAGCTTCTTCCTACCTGCTGGCCCCAGTGCACTGTGGTTGGCAGCTGATATTTACATGGTTCGTCACGTATTTTAAATAAAGAGTCCTCAAGTTTAGGAGTAACACTAGTTGTATTTCACTTTTAGTATTTTATTTTTGGCAGTTTTTTTACTGCAGAGTGGGCCCAGGGCATGTAAAGTAGAACAGTAATAACCCGCCTTGTCCCCTTGCTCTGTACTTTCTTCCCCAGAGGTGCGTTAGTAGTCTTGCATGTCTCAGCAAACTGTTGTCCTCCTTTAACCTGTGTGACTGCCAGACTTGATAGTTCGTTGCTTGTTTCTTTTGTATCTTTCTTTGTATGGCTTTTCATTGTTACTGTGTTGCTTTATTTTTTGGAAGGACTGGGAGTTGAACCCAGGGTTTTCCACAGAGCTATATCCCAGCCCTTTTGTATTTTTTATTTTGATACAGGCTGTCACTAAGTTGCCCAGCCTGGGCTTGAACTTGCACGCCTCCTGCCTCAGCCTCCCAGACTAATAGGACTATAGATGTGTGCCACCTTGCCCAGCTCTCTGTTTTATCTTCATTAGGCTTCACCTTGTCATGCTCTGTCAACAGTGCTTTGGAGTTCCCTTCCCTTTATTTCCTCCTTGACTTCTGTTGTCTGTCCATGAGCATTTCCCTCTGCCCCAGGGCCCTAATAGCTTATTTCTAAAATAGCCTTTTCCTTAGCTTTTGTGTTTTCAGACGCTGCACAGTAAGATTTGTCATTCCTGTGGCCTGGAACTTCTCTGTGGGCATTTGCTATCTTTTTGCCCCTGGCCAGTGGTTTTCAGGGCTGCCTGTGCAGCCCCAGTCCTGGGAGGGTCCACAGTGGGCAGGCAAAGCCCAAGTAGTTAGGCAGTTGTGAGGGCGCCTCTGCTGGCTGGCACCACCCAGATACAACTCATGGGTTTTCCATGTACAGTGAAAGCTTGGCTTGTCAGCATAATTCGTTCTGGAAACAGGTTTGTAATCCAAAGCACTTGTATATCAAAATAAATTTCCCCCTAAGAAATAAGGAAAACTTGTGTCATTCCTTCTACAACCTCGAAGTACTCATATAAAAATGATTGCAAAAATAAAATAAAGTAAAAATAAATAAAATAAAATAAAAATGATTGCAATACTGTAATATAATACCAAGTAATCAGGAAAATACAAAATATGAAGAGAAATTAACAAACTAACCTGCACTTACCTTTCAAAACCTTTGTCATCGGTGCGAGGGAGAGGAGAGGAAGGTTATTATGTAGGAGACTTTCACCATCACTAATGAATCACTGCTATCGGCTCAATGGAATCTTCTTTTCACGTAACTTCAACAAGGAACCTATCTGATGACACTTGCTTTTGCCTTGTTTTAAGGATTTCTGTGGAAATGTGACATTGCAATGTTGTTAAACAGATTCATTACTTGTACTGCTACAGCCTTACTTGGGTGCTGCTTTTCTACAAAATTTTGCAGATTTCCGCATTTTACGCATTTCCTTGATTCCCTAATTTCACTTGAAGTGAGGGATCCCTTTGTCTTTTTGTCCTCTTGCTCTGCCAATAAGATCTCCATAATCTTTTGCTGTTGAGAGACATCACCCCTAATCCTGCAGCAAGAGACATTTGGCTTCACATACTACTCATATTACAAAGCGTTCATTTATCAAGTTAAAATTTATTGGAAATATTTTCTCGTCTTGCAGAATACTCACAGAACATGTTATTCACAATCCAAGGTGATACAGGAAAATAAAAACTCCCAACCTGAATGATGTATAGGACGAGTTCATATTCTCTAAAATCGAAGAATGAATTTTAAGAATGATGGAGGTTAAGAGCAGAACATATTGAGGGAAAGAAAGCTTCTGTCCAAGAGAGGGACAGAAGAGGGCCCTGAGTGGGTTACCCCAAGACTCTGTTATAGAGCAAAACCACGAGGTGAGGTGGGTCCAAGGTAGCGGAAAAATGGACAAAACTATGGTCAGCCAATAAGAATTGTTCAGGTAAAATTGATTAAACCGGGATCAAATGGGGAAGCGAGTCACATATTCTGGGCCCTCCCAGAATACAGAACAGGGGCTTTTCCTGTAAGGGGTTGGGTCAAGGACTCTTCAAGGTGATCACTATCCATTTAGAATATCAATCCCTTATGTCCATCCCTAGGGAGGTATGTGGGTGTATTTGTTTAGTCCTGAGGTATGGCCCACAGCAAGTACGTATCTTTCATGTTGGCTCCTTCGAGGGCCTGGCCCTGTCTGACTCCTATAATACTTCTGTCTAACTCAGCTGCCTATAACAAAGGTTTTACTGTAATTGTTTTTAGAACTCTCCTTTATAATAGAATACCTGTAAACTGGGTAATCCCAGTATGCAGGAGGCTGAGGCAAGAGCAAGGTCACTGTGAGTTTGAGGCCAGCCTGGGCTACATAGTGAGTTTAGAGCCAGCTAAAACTACATAGTGAGACCCTGTCTCAACCAAAAGGAAAAAAAAAATGCTTGTATTAAAATGTGACTGTAACACTATCTAATGATGTATAGAAATATAAAAAAAATTGATTTTTGTAAAAACCTTGGAAATAGCCTTAGATGATTTCAGAGGTTTTTGCTTAAAGGGTGCCAAAGATGGAACAAAATAGTTTGTGGAAAGCTGGAGGCACCCTGCAAGTCCCAGGGAAAAGGGCACCATCTGTGGGTGCTTCTGTGACTTAGGGTATCATTCAGACAGATGAAAACTTGCCTGTGTTTCCTGCAGTACAACAGTATAAGAGAGAATATACCTTTGACCTTGAGATTGGGAAGGATTTCTTGAATAGATATAAATTCAAAAAGATGATATATTCATTGTATTAAATATTAGAAACTTGTGAGAGAGCTTTTTTGGGGGGGTTCTTTTTGAGGCAGGGTCTCGTTATGCAGTTCAGGCTGACCTTGAGCTCACTTTATAGCTCAGGCTGGTCTCAAGCATACGACAATCCTCCTGCCTCAGCCTCCTGAGTGCTGGATTACAGGCGTGCACCACCACGCCCAGGGAGAGAGCTATTGTATAACAGTGAGTATACAGTTTGCACTACTGTACTGAATACTTAAGGTGGTAAGTTTGATGTTGTCTTTTAAACAGTATAAAATTTTTTTTAAATTTAAAATTAAAGGCTGCAGTTTTATAGCTTGGCACTTGCCCTAGATTTTATCCACAGCACCACAGAGAGAAAAATAAAAAGTTCATGTTCATTAGAAGACACCACAGTGGGGCTGGGGATTTAGCTCAGCCACATAGCGCCTGCCTGGCAAGCACGACGTCTTAAGTTCGATTCCCGGTGAGTTCCATTTCCATTCCCGGTTCCGGAACACCCCCCACCCCCCCCACCCCCCCCCCGCCCAAAAAAAAACAACAAAAAAACAGGACATCACAGTAAGTTTAAAATTTTGGACTAGGAGAAGATACTTGTAAAATTTATGACCAATGAAGAGTTGGTATCCTGGGCAGCTAGGACAAATGGTACAGATGCTATGGACAGATAAAACCTAAACTGTGCCACTGAGTGTGGTGGTGCACGCCTATAATCCCAGCACTCGGGAGGCTGAGGCAGGAGGATTGTTGCGAGTTTGAGACCAGCCTGGGCTACAAAGTGAGCTCAAGGCCAGCCTGACCTACATAGCAAGACCCTGTCTCAAAAAGACCAAACAAACAAACAAACAAACAAAAAACCTACACTGTGCCCAAGAAGCCCCTCAGTGATCCAGGTGGGGTAGGGCTGAGAAGCCTGGCAGGGCCAGTTCTTGTAGGCCGTGGCTACCAACAGTGACATCACCTAGACAGATCTGGACATAAGCTTTCACAGTGAGCCCCTTATTCTCTGGGACCTGGAGGTCCTGCTTTAAACTACATAACCCAAACAGTTCTCTTGATACTGTTTGTGGTGAAGGATCAGACTTAAGTGGATTTTGTGTGTTTGGGGTTTTTTTAGATTTTAGTGTTTTTTGTTGTTTTGTTTTGTTTTGTTTTGTTTGAGACGGGGTCTCACTCTGTAGCCCAGGATGACCTCAAATTTGTGATCTTCCTACCTCACCCTCCCAGCTAACTGGGATTACAGGAATAGGCTATAACACCTGGCCCGTTTTATTCTTTAAATGAACATAAGTAAAATTGACCCCCACTCCTTTTTCTCCCCCCCCCACTCCTTTTTTTGAGACAGGTTCTCTATGTAGTTCAGGCTGGGCTTGAGTTTTCTCTGTAGCCCTGGTTGGTTTCGAACTTGTAGCAGTCCTTCTTCCTCTGCCTCCTGAGTGCTGGGATTACAGGTATATGCCACCATGCCCCATCCCCCCTTTAAATGTGTAGTTCTCTGAGTTAAAATGAATAGAGATTCATGTAAGCATCACCATAAGGTACAGGCAAATTCTATCAACTACCCTCACCCTGGTAACCTCTGATCAGTTCTTTGTTCCTATAGGTTTGCCTTTTTGAGAATGTTGTATAAATGAAACCACAGAGTGTTTTCTCCTTTGGGTATAAACTGGTTTCACTCAGCATGGTCCCTTTGAGACTAATCCAGATTGTGTGAGCAAATACTTATTTCCTGTTCTTTGTTTGTTTGCTTCCTTCCTTGCTTATTTTTGTTTTTTTGAGACAGGGTCTCACTGTGTAGCCCAGGCAGTCCTCTTGAGTGTTGGGATTACAGGTGCCTAGCAATCCTGTTTTTTTTTTTTTTAATTATTTTCTATTTTTTAATTTTAGTTTATTAGTACATGAGTATCATGCATATTTATATTCCTAGTGGGAAATTGGTACATGGATATAACACATCTTAATTCCCTTTTTAGAAATCTCCTTTACCGTTCCCTCCTACCTCCCTCCCCTATTCCTTGGTTCCCTTCCTCTTGTTTATTGTTAATAGCCCATTGTATGGGGACTCCATAGTTTATTTTCTATTTTCTAGTTTAGTGTGATGAACCTGTGGCGTGCTCTACATATAGTGAGTTCAGGGACATTCTGGGCTACATAGTGAGAGCTTATCTGAAGAAACCACAAAACAAAATAAAGTTTCTAGACTTCCAGAGCAGCAGAATTACTTTGCATTCTCACCAGCACTTGCCATTGTCAGTTTTTTTAAAATTGTCTTTCCCCTTTGTTCATCTTAGTATTTATTTGTAATTTTAGAAAATTCTAACACAACAGGTTTAAATGATCATTATTTACTTTATACTTTATAAACATTTAATAAACTTTTAGTTTATTATTTGAAGCCCAGAATTTAAGAAGGGAAAGGAAGATGAGAAGAGAACAGAAGAGAAGGAAGAAAAGGGGAGTAGAAAGAGAAAAAGGAGAAGGGAAAGCAGGAAAGGACAAAGAACAGGCAAGTTTATTTATTTATTTATTTTTTGGTACCAGGAATCGAACTCACAACCATGCGCTTGTCAGACAGGCACTGTGCTGCTGAGCTATATCCACGGCCCTTATAATTAGTACTTTCATATCTTTTTTTTTATACTGGGAATCGAACTCATGCTTGTCAGCGCCCAGGGTGAATCCTACTTGGTCATGGTGTATAGTCTTGGTGATTTGCTGCATTTTGTTTACCAGTATATCTTACTGAGGATTTTTGTGCCTGTGTTTATTAGAGAGATTGACGTGTATTTCTCTTTTTTGTTTGGATCCTTCTCTGGTTTTGGTATCAGGGTAATGCTTGCTTCCAGGAGTGAATTCGGGAATATTGCTTCCCTTTCGATTTCATTAAAGAGTTTGAGAAGTAGTAGCATTAAAGCTTCTGTAAACTTCTTATAAAATTCAGCTGTGAGTCTGTCAAGACCTGGGCTTTTCTTTGTTCATAGTTTTATTATTATTATTATTACTACTGCTGTTACTACTACTACTTCAGTTTCATTGACTGATATTAGATTATTGAGAATTTTTATATCTTCTTGATTCAGCTTTGGTAGTTCATGTGTACCTGGGAATCTGCCCATTTCTTCTGAGTTTTCCATCTTATTGGAGTACAGATATTAATGATCTGAATTTCTGCAGGACCCTTTTCACCCTTTTCATATCTAACTGCAATGGATTTGGGTCTTTTCTTTTTTTAATAAGGTTGGCAAAAGGTTTGTCTTATTTTGTTTAATTTGTTAAAGAACCGACTCTGGTTCATTCTTTGTATTGTTTTCTTAGTTTCAGTTGCATTAATTTCTGCTCTGATCTTTATAATTTCCTTCCTCTCATGCGCCTTGGTTTAACTTGCTCTTCTTTTTTAGAACCTTGAGATTCAAAATGAGGTTATTTATTTGAGTGTGCTCCATTTTTCTGATGTAGGAATTCACTGCTGTAAGTTTCCTTCATAGGATTGCTTTCATTGCATCCCATAAGTTCTGGTATGTCATATTGGCATTAACATTTAATTGTAGAAACTATCTAATTTCTTTAATTTCATCTGTAACCCATTGGTTGTTTAGGAGGGTGTTATTTAATTTCCACATGTTTATGTAGTTTTATGGTTTCTTTTGCCATTGATTTCCAATTTCATTGCACTATGATTCGATAATATGTGTAGGATAATTTTAATTCCTTGGCATTTACTTAAGCATATTCTGTGAGCTAGAATGTGATTTTTTTGGAGAAGGTCCTATGTGCTGCTGAGAAGAATGGTATTCTGTTGTTGTTGGATGGAACACTGCAGATGCTCAGTAAATCCATTTGTTCAAAAGTTTGGTTCAGTTTGGCATAGTGGCACCTGCCTATAATCCTAGTACTTGGAGGCTGAGGCAAGAGGATCACCATGAGTTTGAGGCCAGTCTGGGCTACACAGTAAATTCAAGACCAGCCTGAACTACATAGGGAGACCCTGTCTCAAAAAAAAAAGTTTATCTCGGCTCTGATATATCTTTTTTGTTTATTTTTGAGACAGGGTGTAGTTCAGGCTGGCCTTGAACTTTTGGCCATCCTCCTACCTCAGTCTCCTAAATGCTGGAATTATAGGCATGGGCCACCATTACTGGCAAATGTGTTTCTTGTTTGTTGTTGGATCTTGTTTCTATTTTTTTGTTTGTTTCTATTTTTAAAATTTTTTTTATTTTTTGTCTTTTTGAGACAGGGTCTTGCTGTGCAGTTCAAGCTGGCCTTGAGCTCAGTTTGTAGCCCAGGCTGGTCTTGGAACTCACAAGGATCCTCCTGCCTCAGCCTCCCAAGTACTGGGATTACAGGAGTGTTGCCACCATGCCCAGTTTGGATCTTGTTTCTTGATCCATTCTGCCAGTCTGTTTCCTTTGATTGGTGAATTGAAACCATTCATATTGATGGTTATGATATGTATTGACTTATCCTTGTCATACTAATTTCCTATTATTGGTTCCCTTTCTCTCCCTTCTGTTTAATTGCTTTTTGCCTGGTAGATTCATTCTATTAGAATTCTTGGAATTATTGTTGTCTTCTAGAATATCCTTTAGAACTTTTTGGAGTGCTGGTTTGGTGGTCATGAATTTCTTCAGGTGTTCTTTGTCATGGAAGTATCTTACTTCTCCATTAATTTTGAAAGATAGTTTTGTGGAGTACAAATCTGGGCTGGAGGTTGTTTTCTTTTATGGCTTAAAATACTTCACTCCAAGCTCATCTTGACCTGAGGGTTTGTATTAAGAGGTCTGTGATTTTCATGGGTTTTCCTTTAAAGATGATTTTTTTCTTTTTCTTTTTCTTTTTTTTAAAGATGATTTTTTTTCTCTTCTCTAATGGCTTTTATTATTCTGTTCTTTGTTGAATTTCTGGAATCTTTAGTATTACATAACTTGGTGTAATTTTTTCTGATCATGGATACTTGGAATTCTATATGCCTCACTTACTGTATCTCAAATTCTTTTTCCATGCTTGTAAAATTTTCTGCTATTCTATGAACAGGTTGTTTATGCTCTTTGTGCTGTCTTCTGAGTCTTCATTGATTCCAGTTAATCTTACATAAGTCTTCTTTGCATCATCTAGCAGCTGTCGGAATGATTTTTCATGATCCCTTGCTGTGTTTAAGAGGTCTTTCATTTGATGATCAGCAACCACAGCTCTGTCTTCTAGATCTGATTTTTTTTTTTTTTTTTTAAAGACAGATACTCATAATGTAGTTCAGGTTGGCCTTGAACTCACTGTGTAGCCCTGGCTCAACCTCATCGCAATCCTTCTGCTTTAACCTCCAAGTGCTGGGATTACAGGCATGCATCACCTTGCATGTAATCCTTAGATCTGATATTCTCTTCACTTGGTTGACTCTGCTGTGTATACTTTCAGTAGAATTTTTAATCTCCTGGATTTCTTTGTGGGTGGAATCTTTTTGAGACAGGGTCTCACTATGCAGTTCAGGCTGGCCTTGAGCTCACTTTGTAGTCCAGGCTGGTCTAGAACTCACAAATATCCTCTTGCCTCAGCCTCCCAAGTTATAGGATTACAGGTGTGTGCCACCATACTCGATTGTGGATTTCTATTTGAGCTTTTTTTTATGGAATTTAGTTCTTTTTTATGTTGAGGATTCATGGTTTCTATGTCTTTCAGAAGCTCCTTTTTTAAAAAAAAAATCTATATCTACTCTAGATTCACTAATCATTTCCTTCATTATGGTCATCATTTCTGTAATCACTTGTTTTATTTTTGTCAAGAGGTTTATTGATCTGTTTTGTTCTACTGCTACCATTTCATAAAATGCACCTGGATGGCTTTTGATTTCTTTCATCTCAATGCTCCCTTTATTTGTTTTGGGTGAATTGGGGCTTATGCATTGCTTTTTACTTCCGTGTTTTCTCGTTTTCTGTGTGTGTGTGTGTTTGTGTTTTCTGTGTTGAGGCTTGTAAATTGCTTATGATATGTAGGAGACCAGCCTATACCTGGTGGTCCTGGCTCCTTTTCCTGGAACCAGCCCAGCTTTCCCCACCCAAGGCACCACTTGTAGGGACCTAGCCTACTAGTTTGTCACCCTGACCTGGGGAAGAATGAGGATAAAAGATACATCGACACAAAGTCAGTTTAGCATATGGGCAGCCAGGCAGCTCTTGCCTCTAGTAGGCAGAAGAGCCCTGAGCCTCTGGCTTGTCCTGCTTTTATTCACCCAGACACAGGTATAAACAATTAAAGTAGCACAAGATTCATCTGCCTTTTAATATTCATTAATACATGCTTAGGTAGACAACTTAATCTCAGCTGTGTTAACTTTTCCTTGGAACCTGCAACATGCCATCATCCCTGCATGTTGCTTTTCTCCTTTGTTCCCCTCAGTTCTCCCCTGGTCTCCCACAGTGGTAGGTAGCTTTTTTCTCTTACTAGTGCAGAGACCTCTTTAGGAAATGACTGTGTACTTTTCAGAGATGTCTTCTAGGTGTCACTGGTGTCACTTTTGGCTTTTGAGTCTGTCCCAGGATCCTGCCTCTTCAGTTTATTACGGATGAAAGGTTGCTACCTGTTTGGCCTAGCACCCAGTTCTGTGGTACTGGACTATAGTAATATTTATGATTCCGAGATAATCTATGTATTGGCATACAAGGAAGATCAGTGGATCACAACAACTATTCACCTTGGCTAAAGTAGTACAAATTCGTTGTAGTTACATAACAAAATCTAAGACAAATCAGAAAATTACATACAGTAAATAACCACTCAATAGAGCAATTTTACACTAGGAGAGAAAATTTTATTTTTTTTTTGCCTTTTTTGAGACAGGGTCTTGCTATGCAGTTCAGGCTGGCCTTAAACTCACTTTGTAGCCTAGGCTGGTCTTGAACCTATAACAATCCTCTTGCTTCAGCCTCCTGAGTGCTGGGATTACAGGCGGGGCACCACCACGCCTGGTTATGGGGAGAAAATTTTAAAAGGGCTCCAATTTTCCCTTCAGATCCTTCCTGGGTCTTAGTGATCAACTTCCCTCCTTTTCTTCCCAAAATTGTTATTTTCCAGTGTCTGGATCCCGAATCTTGGAGGTGTTAGTTTGTTGCTATTTACTATTCCACCATCTTCCCGGAAGTCTCCATTATTTCACTGTACTTTTTAAGGGAAAAGAATCCCTAAAGGATCCCTACTTATTTGATGGAGTCATCCTCTTCACCAAATCATGAAACCTTAATAAGCATCACAACTAGCCAGCTTTTTGTTTGTTTTTGAGGCAGGTTCCTCTTTATAGTGTAGGCTGGCCTTGAACTCATTATTAGCTCAGGCTGGCCTTGAATTTACAACAATCCTGTGTTGTCAGCCCAGGAATGTTCAGAGCAACACTGCTTGTGGTAGCAAGCACTGGGAATGCCCCAAATGTCTTTCAATAGATAATCACTGAGTTGTGGATTCATTAAAGGAAATTTGACCCGAACTGCAAATGAATAAATGAATTATAGCTACATCTCACAAGGAAGAATCTTAGAGATACGTTGAGTTTTGAAAGAAGGCCTATAGCCAGGTATGGTGGCACACTTCTGTAATCTTGTAATCCTACTACTAAAGAGGCTGAGGCAGGAGGATCACTTTGAGTTCAAGGCCAGTCGGAGCTACATAAGGAAGTTCTAGGCCAGCCAGCACTACATAGTGAGACTCTTACCTTAAAAAAAAAAAAAAAAAGGCCTATGAGTTGCATACACTGTTAGGCAATACTTTTATGTTCAAAAAACTAAACTTATATATAGGGATAAACATATGATGTAATTTTTTTTAAAGCAAGAGAGTACTGAACATTAAATTCAAGTAAGTATGTATGGAGTAAAGGTGGGGATCTACAAGGTTATTGACACTTTTCTAGTTTTTTTTTTTCACATGCTAGGCAAACACTACCACTGAAATATATCTACCTACTTCTCTAGTTTTTAAATTGGCAGTGGAATCATAGTTTTATTTTTCACTATGCATCATAACTTTTATATATTTTTCTGTGTATCAAATATTACAGAATAAAATGCTAAAAACACACTTTCTTTTAAGATGTGTGGAGGTTGACTTATGACTTTTCACCAACAGCAGGTTGAATTCACCAGTATGCTGAGAGTGCACCTGGAAGTACAGGAGTAGGAGCCACAGCTTCCTTTTCCCGAGATCTTTTTGGTTGGGCTGGGAATCACACTGAGGACCTCATGCTACTAGGAAAGTACTGAACCACAGGGCTTCATCCCCAGCCCTCTCTGAAGATCTGAGTGTCTCCTCAAGAGCACAGGTGTGGCGCTAGATGGCAAGCCTGTGTTCACGCCTGTGTGAGCAGGGACTTGTGTATGTTAATTTTGTTACTACTAAATTCCTGGTGTTGAGAACAGCATGGCTTGTGGTACATGCTTTTTTTTTTGGTTTTTCTCCGGTACCGGGAACCGAACTCACGACCTTGCGCTTGCCAGGCAGGCGCTTTGCCGTTGAGCTAAATCCCCAGCCCCCATGCTTCATATATATTTGTTGAACAAATGACTGATGAATCTGACAAATGCAGACACAACTCAAGACTGGGACAGCTCCACAAGGATGACAGACTCTGCCATGTGGCCAGGAACCATTTCCAAGGCAGGGTTGTCTGTCTGCGTGGGGTCTTAGGGTATAAGCAGGGAGGAGAGGGCATGGTGAAAAGGGGATGGCAGGATGTGTAGCAAGTCTGTTCTTTCTCTGCCAGTAAGGACATTCTGCCAGTCAGACCAGGAAGTACTGTGAGTGCAGTGGTGGGAAGGATCTGCTGATGGGTTGGGCCTGCATGCAGAAGGTAGTGCAGGCCAGAGAGCCGGGGACCTCATACCACTAGCAGGATGAAGACCCAGGTGCATGGCAAGGGGAGACTCGAGAGGACAGCATGCTATATGTCCTCCAGAAAAGCCCTCTTGGATCTCCCAGGTACCAGCCAGGTCTAGAGCTCCTACTTTGCTGCAGGTGTGTGCGTTCTTATCTGTCCTGCCGCGTGTAAGAACCCACACGCTTTGTGCAGCAGCACCTGCTAAGACATTCCAGATTTGCAAAGTGTGACCTTTTCTTTTTTAAAAATGATGTTACTGAAGAAGCTTCATAGTAAATGTTGAGATCTCCTTCCTGGAATGAAGATGAAATGAACTTGTGGTGGTTTATAAAATAGCAAGTGTAGTTCAGGTAGATCTTGACATAAGCCTCAGGAATCTGAAATTTAATTAAGATGAGTTGAGGAAAAATGATAAACCAGCATTGTGGCACATTCCTACAAGCCCAGCTACTGAGCAGGCTGACATGAGAATCTCACGCTTATGCCCCTGAGCTATATCCTCAGCCTGCCATTGTATTTTCAACCAGATTTCCTGACTCTGTTCTGTCCTGACTCCTGCTATACATGTCTCATCTTCCTGGTGTTGTCTCACTGGCTCCCTTGAGCTTTAACAGTTTTTTTTCTTTCTTTTCTTCAGATTGGATAATTTGTCTTGATGTTATCTTTGGACTCACTAAGTTTTTTCTATTACCTCCATTCTACTGTGAAGCCCATTTAGATGAATTTTATTTTATATATTGAATTTTTACTTGTAGAATTTTTTTCTCCACAGTACTGGGAATTGCACCCAGTGAGCTACATCATAGTGAGCTATATCTCCAGGTGTTTTCTCTTTTTTGAGACAGGTTCTTGCTAAATCACTTGAATTGAGACTGGGCTGAATCTTAGAATCTTCCTGCCTCAGCCTATAAGCGTGCATCATCACACCTAGCTCTGTGTGGTTATTTTTTATACCTTGTCCTTTTCTGCTTAGATTTTTTTAATGTTTTCATTTACCGTATTATCTTTGGCATCTCAGGTACACTTACAATCATAGCTTTTGTTTGTTTGTGATCCTGAGACTTGAACCTAGGACTCTGCACCTCCTAGGCAAATATGCTCTACCACTGAGGTACATCCCCAGCCCCAGGTCTGATTTTAGACAATATCCTCACCCCCTGCTAGAAGACATGGGAACTGCATATTCTCCCCTCTCTCCTGTCATGAGATTGTTATATCTCCATTCTAAAATGGTTTCCTGTGGGCTGGGGATTTAGCTCAGCAACACAGTGCCTGCCTGGCAAGCACGGGGTCATGAGTTCGATTCCTGGTACCAGAAAAAAAAAATTGGTTTTCTAAGCAGGCATGGTGGCACACACCTGTAATCCCAGCACTCGGGAGGCTGAGGCAGGAGTATCGTTGCGAGTTCAAGACCAGCTTGGGCCACAAAGTGAGCTCAAGGCCAGCCTGAACTGCATAGCGAGACCCTGTCTCAAAAAGACTAAATAAATAAATAAATAAAATGGTTTTCTACCATTCTTCAGTCTTAGTACTTGCATTTCTGTGGGTTTGGTGCCTGTTTACACACCTGTTACCCCTGGTATCCATTTTTGACTACCATTATGATCCAGGCCTCGCTGACTAGATTTTTTTCTGGGCGCTCTTTGCCCCTCAAGTTCATTGTAACACTGTTGACTCAGAAATTCTCAGATGAGAGAGAGAGAGAGAAAGAGAGAGAGAGAGAGAGAGAGAGAGGGAGAGAGGGAGAGACAGAGAGAGACAGAGAGAGAGAGGGAGAGAGATACGCAGACACTGGCCAAATTAGGTGATGCTCACCTCTAATCCCAGCACTCAGGAGGCTGAGGCGGGCAGATTGCCAGGAGTTTCCGGCCAGCCTGGATTACATAGCAAGTTCAGGACCAGCCTGAACTACACAATGACATAGGGCGACCCTGTTTCAACCCCTCACCAAAAAAAAAAAAAGAAAAGAAATTGTCAAACACTGTATTCATAGATTTATGCTACTTGAGTTAAGAAAGAGAAAGCTGCCTCAGAATGCATAAATTAGTGATTTTAAACTCTGGGTTTGAAGAGAGTTTTTTGTTAAACAAATATTAAATTTTACATAGGGTTATTAGCAATTTATGGAAACTAAGAAAGTTGTTTCTTATGGTTTGAAAGTCTGTACCTCAGTTGAGAAGCAAGAATGAACCAAAATGATCAGCTCATCTAGTAACTAAGCCAGATATATATATTGATTTTTCTTAATATAGCTGTCTGAAACTAAGAAATTTTGACCCGCGGTATTGTCTGTGTTGCCTGGCATACTCACCAACTTCTGACCAGCACTTGTGAATCTTATTTTAAAATGCGAAAGTTCCATGGGAAGTTCTCTTTAGTACAATTTAGTAGTTGATTGCCTGTAGATATTTTAGATATTATCATTTAGGGCTGGGGGTATAGCTCAGCAACACAGTGCCTGCTTGGGAAGCACAGGGTCCTGAGTTCAATTCCCAGTACTCCTCACCAAAAAAGATACTATCATTTACTTGTAGAGCTTAGATATAAAAGTATTGATACTTTTCTGTGAATGGGATTTAGAAGCCAGCTACTTACAGTAGATACTGAGAATATAATTTTATCAATTTTCTACAATTCCTGAAGACTAAAACAATTAAAAGTAAGTTAGGGAATGCAGAAGTCCTTCTGTTATAGATTACATGAATAAAATACTCAATAATGAAGAATTAACTGAGTGTAAGTTGGACATTGATGGTGCGTGCCTGTAATTTCAGCACTCAGGAGGCTGAGGCAGGAGGATTGCCACAAGTTTGAGGCCACCTGGACTACATTAGTGAGTTCAAGGCCAGCCTGAATGATATGGCACCATCCTGTCTCAAGAAACCAAACAGAGCTGGGGTATAGCTCAGCGGCACAAGTGCCTGCCTTGCAAGAACAAGGTCCTGAGTTTGATTCCCGGTACCAAAAAACAAACAAGCAAGCAAGCAAGCAGAAAAAAAAAAAAAAACCCAAGCAGAATTAGCTGGTTGTGGTGGTGCACACCTGTCATCCCATAACTTGGGAGGCTGAGACAGAAAGATTGCCAGGAGTTTGAGGCCAGTTTGGGCTGCATAGTAAGTTCAAGGGCAGCCTGAACGATAAGGCACCCTGTCTCATAAAACCAAAAATAAATAAATAAGAAGGGATTGACCAGCATGTTCTGCTTCAGCAATGTCACTAGTACCTGCTTCTGGTGGAGTCTTGTGGCTCCTTTTTTTGTTTTTTGGTACCGAGAATTGAACTCAGGACCTTTCGCTTGCCAGACAGGCACTTATGCCACTGAGCTATATCCCTGGCTGTTGTGGATCCTTTGAGGAGGAGCGCTTGTTCCCGTGCCTACGTGAGGGGACTCAGTCCCGCAGAGGCCTCCCCTGGCCAGACAGCTAGGAGCTTTCACATGGGCTAAGAACCCTCACCTCCTGGATCTGAAGCCTATAACCACTTGGACAGCTGTAAAACTTGTTTCGTTTTCTGCCCAGCACACACCTCACCCATCTTTAAGTCCTGGTGGGTAGCATGGTTGATTGTTAGTCTCCCTGGCTTGCTAAGGCCAGCAGGTCAGATGCCTTAGGGTGTGGGTTCAGACTCTGGCTTGGACAAGTGACTTCAGTTCTTCGTGCTTCAGACTTGTGTTGCACAGTTGCTCATTGTGCTTGCCCTGAAAGAACTGCTTTTTTAAAAAAAAAAAATTCTTTCTTTTAAATTTTATGGCCTTGAGAACTGAACGGAGGACCTTGTGTTTGTGTTTCTTCTCCATTGGCCACAGTCAGCTGAGAGGAAGGGAGTCTGGTCACCTGTAGATGGCCAGGGTGCAGGAGCCGGCGCCTCCTCTCAGCTCTGCCATCCTGTGTGTTGTCATTAGGCTGTGGAGAAAGAAGTATGGCCCCAGCAGCCATGTGTGGCATGACTTCTTTTGACTTTCAGTATTTCTTCAGCAACTTTGGAAGCCACCACTCTTGCTCTTTTTCTTTTTTTTTTTTTTTTTGTTGTTGTGTCTTTTTTTAAAATCTTGTTTGTTTGTTTTTTGAAACTGTCTTGCTAGGTAGAACAGGCCGACTTGGAGCTCAAACTCACAGCGATCCTCCTGCCTCAGCCTCCCAAGTTGCTGGGATTATAGGCAGGTTCCACTATGCCTGCTGTGCTTGCCCTCTTTTTTTTTTATACCAGGAATCGAACTCAGGACTTCGAGCTTGCCAGGTAGGCGCTGTGTCACTGAGCTGTATCCCCGTCTTTTTTTTTTTTTTTAAAGACAGCCTTACTGTACATATAGTCCAGGGTAGCCTTGAACTCAGGGTGTAGCCCAGGCTGACCTTGAGTTCAGGGTCCTTCCTCTTTAACCTCCCTAGTGCCGAGATTATAGGCATGTACTAGTATGTCTGGTTCTTTTTTATTTGGTGTTTTGAGACAAGGTCTTGCTATGTAGTTCAGGATGACCTTGAACTCACTAAGTAGCTCAGGCTGGCCTTGAACTCAAAGTAGTCCTGCTTCAGCCTCTGAGTGCTGGGATTACAGGTGTGCCCTACCAGCTTGGCTTGCATCTGTGTTGATGAAGGATATTTTTGGTAATGTCTTGCCAACTTTTGGTATTGAGGTTATGCTGGATTCCAAAAGCAAGTTGGAAAAAGTTCCCTCTTGTGTTTTTGAAAATGTTTTTGTAAGATTAGTGTCATTCTTGAATATTTGGTAGGAAAATCATTTAGGCCTGAAGTTTTCTTGTTGGGAAATATTAAAAATTATAGGGCTAATCTGGGTATGGCACACATTTATAATCCCAGCTTTTAGGAGACTGAGGCAAGACAGTCAAGAATTCAGGGCCAGACTGGCCTACATTTCAAGACCCTGTCTCCAAAAAATGAAAAAACCAAAGAAGAGTGCAGTGTCACACACTTTACAGTAGTCTCAGCACTCAGGAGGCTGAGGCAGGAGGATTGCTGTGAGTTTGAGGCCAACCTGGGCTACATAGTGAGTTCAGGGCTGGCCTAAATTATATAGTGAGATCTTGACTCAAAAAACTACAAAAGAAAACGAAGAACCAAGCAAACAAAAATTGTAGGGCTGGGGTACAGCTCAGTGGCAGAGCTTTTACCTAGCACATACAGAGCCCTAGGTGCCATCCCCAGCACTGGAAAATAAAACAAGAGAACATTTTTGAACTAAATTCCTGTGTAGACCAAGTCAAAAATAAAAATGGGGACTGGGCATAGTGGCACGTAAGCTTGTAATCCCTACTAATCCCTGTACTCTGGGAAGTTGAGGCAGGAGGATGCAAGGTCAACCCCAGCCTGGGCAATTTAGTGACTTAGCAAGCTTATTTAAAGATGTAGCTTATTGTGAAGGCCCTAGGGTCAAACCCTAGTAGTGCAAAAAATAAAAGATAAATTAAAATTAAAATTAAAATTAAAATGAGGTCTTGCTGAAGTTGCTTGTCATCAAGCTTAGGCAGATAAAGGTGTTGATATGATCTGAGAAATCAGGTTTAGAGAGGTGAAACAGTTAATGGTTTATCTCTTTGGGGAAGGGGATGCTGAAGGTTGAAGCCTGAGCCTTTTGCATGGGCTAAGTGGAGGCCTTGCCTCTGAGCCAGGCTGCAGTGGCTGGTCTTGATTGTGTGGTAGTGAGTTCTCCACACAGAGAGAGAAACCTGGAGTAGGTGAAAACTAGGAGTTTTCTGTGGTTCTGTCTCTTTGTCCCTGCCTTACAAGGACGTTAAGTTTGAATTGACTGATCTTTTTCTTTTTGTTTCTGCTTCTGCTACCAGAGTTCTGGGACTTGAGGGGTCTCCAGGCTCAGTCGCCCCTTCATAATGCCAGTCAAGGAAAACAACTTTGGGGAAGGGTAGGACAGGAACTTTGCTTGTCGTGACCATGCTGTGAAGCTCAGATACAGAGATCACGTCTGTCTTCTTGGGGCTGTTAGAAACTTTGAGGTTTTACAGAAAAGGGGAACAAAAGCAAGGGCTGAAGGTTTTTATAGCTAGCAGCATAGGTGATCCCTAGGCAAGTCCTGGTCTGGTTGGTCAGTCTCTCAGGACAGGTTTTCTGAAGTCCTGGGAGGTCCTTTGACATTGGAGGGGTCCTTGGTTCCAACCTGGAGTGGTTTGCCAGGCCCCAGATAGTTACAGGCTTAGGACAGAGGCTGGAGACGTAGGCACACTTCAGGGCAGGGATGGCAGACTTTTAGAGACCAAATGCTCAAACTACAACCAAAACCCACCTACTTGTGGCAGTGTACCAACACTGCAGTGAGACCTGAATACAAGTTTTTGTTTAGAAAAACAACTCATACATTAATATCTTTTGGTTTAAAAGCACATCGCCACCATTGCTCCAGTGGGTCTGGAACTGGACGTTGTAAAAGCTGGAGATTAGGTGTCCAGCAAAGCCTGAAGAGGACATTGGTTACTCTTACCTTGGTGCCTTCAGTTCTGAAGGGGGATGAGACAGGCTAGGTAAACTAGGGCTAATCAACCTTGAACGCCCTTCTTACAAATATGATTAATTATTTGAACATGTGTGACTAACACACCTGCCAGGGAGCTGATCCAGAGTTTTGAGGTAAGATATTATAAAACAAGGCAGAAAGCCGGGCTTGGTGGTGCATACTTACAATCTCAGTACTTGGAAGACTGAGGCAGGAGGATTGCTGTGAGTTCGAGGTCAGCCTACATAGCAAGACTCTGTTTCAAAAAAAACAACACAACAAAACAAAGGCAAAGATGCCAAGCTTTATCCTGCTGTTACCCATTGAGTATCTGTATTCCCAGCCTCTAGGTCCCTGCTAAACTTTTCCCAAGCTTTCCTCTGTCTACAAAACCTATGTTCTTTGCTCTCACCCCCAAACTTCTGTTCTGTTTTATGGAATTGAGATCCCAGTTCTAGAGTTGAAAATATAACTAATGAAAAGCTTCATATCAGCCTCTGTGTGTGTGTGTGTGTGTGGTACCACTGAACTACATTTCCAGCCCTTTTTTTTCTGTTTCTGTTTTTGTTTTTGTTTTTAAATTTTGAGATAGTCTCATCAAGTTAATATATTATCCAAAGTGGCCTCAAACTTTCATTTCTCTTGCTTTAGCCTCCCAGAATGTTGAGATTACAGTTGTTTGCTACCATACCTATACGGAATTTTGTGAGTTTTTAAAATTACAGATTTAATTTTGTTAACACACAGGGCTATTTGGATTTTCTGCTTCATCTTGTGTCTATTTCAGTAAATTGTATTTTCAAGGTGCCAGTGTGTCTCATTTGTCTTTTGAAATTTCTTGGCAGGTAGTTGTCTGGAATATTCACTTACTACCTTTTTTATGCCTGTGTGATTGTTGCAATGAACCCTTTGCTCATGTTGCTGAACTGTTGCTCTGTTCTCTTGTTCTTCTTGGTCAATCTGTCTAAAGATAAAGAATAAACTCAGTTTCTCCTATACTTTCAACAGTCAGTAGCGACTTCTATGACCAAATGTGTGTGTTTCCCCACACACTAGCTAAGTAATCAGTGAGCTGGTGGATACCAGCTGGGCATGCCCCAGTCCAGTTAGATTCTGGCTGTCTACCTGGAGATAGCATCCCACAGAGGAGGGCACCGTCCTGGACACTGCCTGCCACAAGCCCCAGGTTTTCCTATACTTCTGACCAGCTGTCTGTAAGTTAGGACTTTTACAACCCCCAGTTTAGGTTCCATTAATTTGCTACAGAGCTGACAGAACTCAGGGAAATACATTTATCAGCTTATTGCAGAGGGTGTTTTAAAGGATACAACCAGATGAAAGAGATACATAGGATGCAGTCTCAGAGAATGTTTTGGTACACTCTTGAGTCTTTGGACACAGTGGACCATCTGTTCAGATCCTGTGGGCAGAGGGCAGAAGGAGCCAAGGCTCATTCTAGGCAGCAACTGGAATCCTACCTAAGTCCTGTCCTGAAGGCTGCTCTGCTCTATCTCAAAAAGTTCTCTCCACATTTTTCCTGTTATTTTTCCTATTATTTTCATGTTTTATTATTTCCTTCTATTTCTTCTGGATTTTGCCCTGTTTTCTAGCTGTATGTAGGGTCTTGATGAATATGTCATATTAGTCAGTGTTCTCCTGAAAAACACAGTTGGTATACTGGTACCCATATCTATATCTAAAAGGAAATTTATGACTGGAGGATTAGAGTGCCTGCCTAATATGAACAAAGCCCTGGGTTTGATAAAATTAGGAATTGGCTCACATAATTAAGTCCCAAAATCTAGTTAGCAAGCTGGAGTATGAGGAAAGCCCATGGTATAGTTCCAGTTAGAGTCCAAGGCCTGAGAACCAGAGAAACCAGTGATGAAAATCCTAATCCAACTGGGTTTGAGCTTGCAGTCCTCCTGCTTCAGCCTCTTAGAATGCTGGGATTACAGTGTGCACTACCATGTTTGACTGTGATTTCTTCTTTGAACTCCATGTTTTTTGGAAGTGTGTTTTTGGTTTTTTTTATTTTGTTTTGTTTTGTTTTGTTTTGTTTGCAATACTGGGGATTGAACCCCAGGCTTTCACACTGAATTTCTTTCCACCCCTCCCCTCCCCTCTCTGTTTATTTGTAGAATCTCACTCAGTTGCCCAGGAGGGACTCAAACTTTCAGTCCTCCTGCCTCTTCCCAGAGTGCTAGGATTACCTGTACTAGTGTGTGCCACCATGCCTAGCAGTATCAAATTCTTGAGGTTTTCATATATATCTTACCTTTGAGTTTCTAATTTAATTCTTTTTAGAGTAGGTAACTTTTAAAAAAAAAAAGACAGGGTCTTGCTGTGTAGTTCAGGGTGGCCTTGAACTCACTATGTAGCCCAAGCTGCAACTTGTGATTATCCTTCTGCATCAGCCTCCCGAGTGCTAGGATTACAGGCATGTGCCACCATGCTGGCTTAGATAATATGTATGGTTTCAGTCCATTTAAGTTTATTGCTGGGCATGGTGGCACACATCTGTAATCCCAGCATTCGGGAGGCTAAGACAGGAAGATTGCTGAAAGTGTGAGGCCAGCCTGGGCTATATAGTGAATTCAGGGGCAGCCTGAACTATACAGCAATATCCTGTCTCAAAAAATTTTTTTTCATGGAAACCTGTTTTAGGGCCCAGTGTTATGTCTTAGCCAATTTACAATGTGCACTGAAAAAGAATTATCTTTTTTACGTAAGTTGGATGCTGTATAAATGTAAGTTCAAGATAGAATGTAGGGCTGGGGATTTAGCTCAGTGGCACAGTGCCTGCCTGGCAAGCTCAAGGTTGTGAGTTCGATTCCTGGTACCGGAAAAAAAAAAAAAAAAAAAAGAAAGGAAAGGAAAAAATAGAATGTAACCCAAGTACTAAGTTTGAATTTCATTGTTGGTGTTTACATTTACTTACTTTGTTTTTTCCCTGTGTTCTGTAAAATTTGATTTTTTAGAGTTTCTTTAGTGTTTCCCTTTAAACTTTCTGGCCATCCTTCATAGATTTTGTTTGTTTTTGTAATGTTACAGATGGCCCAGGGTCTTGTGGATGCTAGGTTGCTGGGCCAGTGCACTATGTCCATGGAGCCCCAGCCCTTCCTCACTCTTTGCATGGAGAGGTTGCTCTGGGAGTGAATGTACTCACACAGGGGTTAGGCAGCAGTATTGTGCCCCTGTGCATACAGTTGTAGACTGCCTTGGTTACTTTTCTCTTGTTGCTGAGACAAAATACCTCATGCCCAGTGTTAAGGAAGGAAATGTTTATTTAGCTCACAGTTTGTGGAGGTTTCAGTCCATACTTGGCTGGCTCCAAGCCAGAGTGGCACATGACACAGGGGCAACTGTTCATGGCAGTGGAAAACAGCAAAAGCAACAAGAGCAAAAAGGAAGGAGCAGCAGCTGGAAGAGCAAGCCTTTTTCCTTCCCTTATATTGTATGCACACTACCCACCCCAGGGTGGGTGTAGCACTCAACATCCATAATTCCAGCGTTGGATCATGGATCAATCATAAACTCTAGAAGCCCACCCCATAACTGCATGAGGCTTTGAGGAGACATCCAGACACAAATCATAACATAGACACATGCCCCATGTAAACTGCTTCCCCACTCCTTTATGGGTTGGAGTCTGTCTGCACACATTATAAACCATTGTTTTGATATTTGTTGTTTTTACTTTAAACAGTTGTATGGAATATGCTCTGTCATCTCTGCGCTTGGAATTTTTATCTATACTTAGTGCTTTCCTTTATTATTCTCTTGTAGATTAATCTACTATGGCAGACCAGAGGCAACGTTCACTCTCTACCTCCGGAGAATCATTGTACCATGTACTTGGGTTGGACAAGAATGCAACCTCAGATGACATTAAGAAATCCTATCGGTAAGTGACCGAGTGAGGCCCTCTGCCCTCACAGGACACAAACCTTCAAGTGGTTTAATGTCCATTTTTACCAAGAAGTAGTGAATAGGGAGGTTCTTGTGCAGATTCAGTATAGAACTGCTAACAGTTCTTTTGCATCTCTGTATGTGTGATGTGCTCCTCATAGCTTATAACTGTCGTGGTAATAACGTTCTCTTAGCAACAGAAACTGAACACTTGAGATGTTATAGCTATCTACAGTTCCACAGGGAATTGGAGCTGAGCCTGTGGAGAGATTGCTGGTACAGCCAGGGCTTTACAGGGTTAAGAGGCACACATTTGCAGTGATGACAGTCTCCACTCTATCATGACCTTTGGACTGAGTTTCCTCTAGAAGCCAGGCAAGCATGGTGGCACTCTGGAGTAAGAAGATTGAAAGTTCAACCCCAGGCTGAGCAACTTAGTGACTTAATGAGATCCTGCCTCAAAAAATTTTTAAAGGGGGCTGGGGATTTAGCTCAGCGGCAAAGCGCCTGCCTGGCAAGCGCAAGGTCATGAGTTTGATTCCTGGTACTGGAAGAAAAGACCAAAAAAAAAAAAATTTAAAAAAGGGCACGATGGAACACATGTGTAATCCCAGCACTCCAACCAAGAGGCCAAAATAGAAGAAAGGCAAGTTCAAGGTTTGAGCCCAGTCTGGGCAATTTAACAAGTTAATGAAACCCTGTCTCAAACAAAAAAACAAACAGGTTGGGAGTATAGCTCAGTGTAAACCTCAGTGAAGTGCGCGCGCGCACACAAACACACACATACACAGCAACATCTCTAATCCAGATGTTTCCCCTGGTTTTTCTTTTTCTTGAGATAGGATTTCATTATGTAATTCAGGCCAGCCTTGAATTCACAGTGGTCCTTCTGCCTCAGCTTCCCCAATGCTAGGATTACAGGCATGTACTAACACCCATCTGTAATCCCAGCACTTGGGAGGCTGAGTCAAGGAGGATCACTGCAAGTTTGAGGCCATCCTGAATTATGTAATGAGATCCTATTTTGTTTTTGTTTTTTTTTTTTTTTTTTTTTTGTTTTTTTTTTTTTTTTTTTTGGTTTTTCTCCGGTACCGGGAACCGAACTCACGACCTTGTGCTTGCCAGGCAGGCGCTTTGTCGCTGAGCTAAATCCCCAGCCCCGAGATCCTATTTTTAAAAATGAAACAAACAAGCATTGTGCAATTTGTGAAGCACATTCTGAGGTGCCATTATTGCACCCTCCCTGCCTATGACTTTAATGGCAAGTGTGTGGTAAGGTGGTTAGGGCACTAGGGCTCAGTGTTAAGGTTTTGTTTTGTGCTGCTGGAAGTTAGCAGAAGTGAGTGGTGTAGGCTCTGCCTGGCACTCACTACTCAGGCCTCCTCTTGAGGTGGGGGCGGGGTGTGGATTCATCCTGAAACAACTACAGGTTTCTTTTGACCCTTACATTGGACCTCTAGAATATTGGAAATTGAGATGGTAATGGGTAGATATTCCTTCCTTTGGACCCTCCAGTGGGTGAACATGAAATGCTAGAACAACTTAAGAGCTAGGAAATGGTTTTGGTTTGCAGGAAGCTTGCCCTGAAATATCATCCAGACAAGAACCCTGATAACCCAGAGGCTGCAGACAAGTTTAAGGAGATCAACAACGCCCATGCCATCCTGACAGATGCCACAAAAAGAAACATCTATGACAAGTATGGCTCTCTGGGGCTCTACGTGGCCGAGCAGTTTGGGGAAGAGAACGTCAACACGTACTTTGTACTCTCCAGCTGGTGGGCCAAGGTGAGGAGGGGATTGGGCAGCAGGCTCCCAAGTCCTGAGGGCACTAAGATAGGTGTCTAATGCCTAGTAGGATTGCAGACACTGAAGGATTCTGGCAAGCCGGGCATGGTGTCACACATATATAATCCCAGCATTTGAGAGACTGAAGGCAGAAGATTGCTGTGAGTTCAAGGCCAACCTGAACTACATAGTGAGACAAAAAAACAAAAAAGGATCGGTGCATTTGATTTAGACACTCCAAACTCCTAACAAATGATTTCAGGCATGTAGCGGTCCTCATTTTCCTCCTGTGCAGTGCGCAGAGGTTGTAGCTGGTATGGCAGCCAGCATACACAGCACACATCCATCAAGGTCCACTCTGAGCCACCTGTACCAGCAGGGTTTCTCTCATATGTGGCTCTGAGTTCTTAAGAGGATCGAAGTAGGAAACAGCCCTTTTCAGGATGGCATGCTTAGACTTTTTGTTGCCAGGAAAGGGGAAGATGTCTTGAAATCTAACATCAAAAACTCTTGATGTCTGTCATTTTGTTTTGCTTTGGGTACTGGGAATCAAACTCAGGACAGGCAGGCACTGTGCCACTGAGCTATATCCCTGGGCCTAATTTGTTTTATTTTTTTATTAACGTTCTTGTTTTCCCTACTTGTCTACTATATATAAGCCCAAAGAGTATGAATTATCCCACAACTCTTGGTTGTAGCAAGCCCATACCTGCCTTTACTAGTCAGCCCAAGGTCCCATTTATAAATTACTGCTCTCTCTCCTGCCCTCCCTTTCCAAGCTTTTTCTTTGTACATCCTCATCTGAAAAGCATACCGTTAGCATGGAGCGTGCCCTCTGCAGCTCTTGTCATATTGGGGAGGTCCCTTGCATGGTGGCCTGTGGGACCCTGGGAGGCCATGCAGTGCCAGCATTCTCTCCCTAGGCCCTTTTTGTGTTCTGCGGCCTCCTCACCTGCTGCTACTGCTGCTGTTGCCTGTGCTGCTGCTTCAACTGCTGCTGCGGGAAGTGCAAGCCAAAGGCCCCTGAGGGTGAAGAGACCGAGTTCTACGTGTCCCCTGAGGACCTGGAGGCACAGCTGCAGTCTGACGAGAGGGGTGAGTTCCTGCCCCAGGACCTGTGTGTGTGCTTGGGGCAGAGCTGGCATGGGCCCTGAACAGTGTCAACTGTCTTGTCAAACAGGAGGGCACTGACACTGTGCCGCGAGTGTTTGTGGTGGCATCTGGGACTGTTGAGGTGTGAACGTGGACACTTGAGGTAAAGCAGGTGCAGGGATCTGTCCCTGCCCATGAACTGTGGTAGCCGTAGATCCGATGGGACAAGAGGTGGGGAGGGCAGCAGGCAGGTGGGGAGGGCTGGGGCTGGTAATGACCTGAGGTTACTGAGGAAAGTGTGTTGGGTGGAGGTCAGCAAGTAGCCTCTCCCCTCTGAGCGTCTATCCAGGTGGCCAGTGTTGTGATTCAAGGACCTGTGATGGGCACATAGCGTGGCTGCTGCCCTTGTACGATGAGGCTGTTTGCTTACTTTGCAGAGGCCACAGACACACCGATCGTCATACAGCCAGCATCTGCCACAGAGACCACCCAGCTCACGGCTGACTCCCACCCCAGCTACCACACTGACGGGTTCAACTAAGTTCAGGAAAAGCTGTGATTAGAGGATGAATCGGCACCCAGCCACTGCAACCTTAGAATCATGAACTGTAGTCACCGAGATGGGGAGGCAGCAGCCGACCTGCCTGGCTGTGTCGGGCCCCTCCCACCTCCTCTACGCCCACCCATCCGTCAATCCTCGATACATGAAGTGCGTAGCATGCAGTATTTAAAGCAGTGTAGCTACGGTCTTCTTTGTTTTTCCTTTTTTAATAGCATGTATGGGTTATGTTCAGTGTCTGTGTTGTGGACATGCCACGGCCTAGCTACATTAACTGGATTGTGGAGCTGTCTTGGGGCTTTCAGTCAGATTGGTCCCGGAAGGGCTGACTGCAGCTGCCAGTTTCCATCTGGCCAGTTGGGCTACGAAAGAACAGGCCTCCCTTTGCTTCCTGGTACCCACAAGGGCTGGAGGCAGGTGCTGCCTGGTAGAGCTGCATCTCCATCTTGACTTTGGTGTCCCAAGGTGGGGTCTGGTCCACACTCTGCTCCCTGGCCTTGAGGCTGCAGGCAGGGCACTGATCTCACTGGCGGGGAAAGGAGGTGGGCCTCATCCTCCCAGGTACCACCAGCATCATAGTCATTTAGTGGTGTTTGTGTTGGACACAGTTTGCACCTTGTTTACTTGGCCTCTTGGAAGGATTTCTTCAGTGGATAGATTTGCTGTGGAAAGTACAGGCACATCCTTTCTGAGGGTCAACTCAAGCTCAGCACAGCATCTTTAGCCTGTATCTCTGTCACGTGGACTGAGGTTCCTGTCCTTAGAGGTGTGTCCCTTGCCAGTGTGTGAGAGGTCATGTGTCTCTGTTTCTCTACCTTTCCCAAGTGAACAGCTGGATTGATGGGGCCATGGTCTCTCTTCTCTTTTCTGTAGGTCAGACTCCACATTCCTTCGAACTTACCTGTTTTTTAAATCTTTTTTTTAACTTCTGAAAACTGCAAGAGATAGCATCTGCTTAGTTATAGTCTGAGGGTCTGAGGTGGCCAGTGGCACATGGCTGCTTATACCTAGGAAGTGTAGCATAAGTGTGCAGCCCCTAGCACCCTGCTCCCTATGCTTGCCAGAGCTTGGTCCACCCCCTTGCCTTCGTCTTTGCCTGTCATCCATGGTTCAGCAGAGCAGGAATATTGGGTTCCAGGAGGAAAGCGTCTGGAGCCAAGGTGCCACAGGAGAGTTGGGTCCCAGGGAGGCTGCTATGATGCCTCAGCTCATCAGCCAACCTGGAAGGTTAGTGCTGGACCACAAACCCTTGGAGAAGCCACTAGCAGTCAGTCTGTCCCCTCCGTGCCCCAGACCTTGTGGGTGTACCCTCGATAGGAGAGCTGAGGAGATGTAGACCGTGTGCCCGTACTGACCGAGGTTTGGAGCTGCCTCACCCACGGCAGCTACCTGCCTGTGCTAGACCAGATTCCCGCAGGGTGGATCCCTGCAGATCCTTCCAAAGCCAGGTGTTCTCTCAATTTCCAACAGAGATTGAGGAGGAGAAGGCTTATGCGGAGACTCCATGGCCCAGGCAACTTGTGTGCTCCTGAAGGGTACTTTCCCCTGTGCCTGCTGATTTTTGGCCCCAGCTCACCAGCATATCCAGAGAGGAGGGTCAGGGTGGAAGGAAGTTGCAAGAAGGGGCAGCAAGAGGACAAACCTGACATGCTTCAGAATACCTCAGTGGTTGAAGGTCCCCAGCTCATCCTGGTTAGAGTGCAGTGACACTGCAACCCCTAGCTGCTGTCCCACATGGGCCAGGAGCTGGTTGGCTGCCAGCACCAGGTTCTTGGGTGGGTTTGTCTGTTTTGCTCATTAAAATGATCATGAAGACATTAGGGGAACATTCATCTAAGATTTGTTAGAAATGATGTTAACATCAGATCTCTTGTGGAAGGACAAGAAATGCACTGTTGGGCTTGTCCAGAAACAGGAAGTGAGACAACTGGGTATCTTGTGTGCCAGCCCTAGTATGACATCAACGGGGGACTCTGCAGAAAGTCCACCTGGTCAGCCTTTGTGACTTGCTGGAGAGCATTAGAAAGTGAGTTGTTCTTCCCCCGAATGGCCAAGAACCAGGCTTAGAGTGTGGACAAAGTGGAAAGTGTGGTGGCCTGAAAGGGGTCTGCAGGGACAGCCATCCTGGTCTGCAGCTCTGTGGCTCTTCCCTCCTGTCCCAGTGACCTTGGCCAGATAGCTCTTCAGCTGGAGAGCCCTGGGTGGTGGCTCAGGAGGGAGAGCAGCACTTGAACCCATGACCAGTGACCTTTCTTTGTAAAGCTAAATAAATCATGTAGAATGTGTGGAAATAAATATATGACAGGTGTCAAGGTGATGACAGTGACTACCCAAGGCCCAGCTGGGGATGACTAAACGACAAGGTTGGGAGCCCTTCCTACCACCCAATCTTTTTTTTTTTTTTTTTTTGGTTTTTCTCCGGTACCGGGAACCGAACTCACGACCTTGCGCTTGCCAGGCAGGCGCTTTGCCGCTGAGCTAAATCCCCAGCCCCTACCACCCAATCTTAATGCAAACCCCTCTTCAGTGTTTTACTATGTTGGTCTTAGGCCTGCGTGGTTTTGGCCCTTTTAATAACTAGAGTCTTGGGGAATCAGCTTGTACCATTTCCTGTCTAAGTGCTAACAAATCAGAATGACCCCCAGTTCTCCTCAGACTCCTGCACCAGTGGCCATATCAGGAGTCCACTCCCAGGCTATAGATGGTGCCAGGGCATATTGCCTGGAGAGTGCTGTGGCCATTGTGCCTGGAAGCCTGTCAGAGCCACAGGTGTCCCTCAGGGTCCAAGCAGCACTGGTCACTTCTAAGCTGTAGGAAAAATATGGGAGTCGACCTGTGAGGCCATTTCATGGGAGCTGCTGCTGCTGCTGCTGCTGCTGTGTAGATTTCTGTTTCCACTCAGTGATGTCTTTTCTTGTCTCCCTTTTGGCTTTACTCTATTTTTAAAACTGCTTTAGATATTACTGCTCACTGTTCATGAGCCTTCCTAGTTCTCTGAGGTTCAGTTAATATAGCCAACACCCAGTGGGACCTGTTAGGAAAAGAAACCAGAGCACTCGCTGTAGTTCCGGAAACTTTATCTCGGTGTTGTCGTTGTTGGACTTGACCACAAGCACCAGTCCAAGAAAGGCCCTGAGTCATGAAACATCAGGACGCTTCAGATGTCTGACGCCGGCTTCCACTGGCAGCAGTACCCATTGTCCTGCTGAGCCCATGGCAGTCTATTCCAGGTGAGCCTCGTGCTGGAGAAGCATCCACCAGTGTACCTGGTATCTTGGGAGATGGTGACCTTGGCCTGCAGACTGTCACTGAAGGGTCCAAGTGCTGTGAGCTGAACTGGGGTGGATCCTGTCCCTCCACGGGGCCCTCAGCACACCCTGCCATGGGGAGTGGTTTGAGGGGTATATCAAGTGACTGATCTCATTCCTTTCCAGTATTCTGAGCTGTGAACCCATGCGGCCCAGTACTGACTTGTTTCTGTTGTATTTTGGTTATAAATCATCCTCCTGTGGAATTGGCAAAAGCTACATCTTTACTGTACTCACAAGCACGGTTTGCGTTGTCACATGCTGTGAGTGTGGGCTGTGGTGTGTCTGTGTGTACATATGTGTATATGTATATATTGTGCAGCAGGCCTGTCATGCTGCTGTCCAGTGGCTAAGCGACAAGTACAATAAAGTTCGCTCTCAAGCGGCTCTGGTTTCTTGGCAAGTTGAGCAGGGATAGGGTCTCCATGTGGTCCTCCCAGTCGATGCACAGCAGCAAACTGAGCTGCTCTGCAGAAAGCCCTTGTGCCTGAAAGCACTGCTAAGGCCCCGCCAGCGTTGGACCTTAGGGTTGGGCGTGAGGTGGCTTGTCATAAACATGTCCATTCTTGAGGGCTCTATCCTGCTCATCTGACCCACAGGTATGGGAAATCTAGGAAGGAGGTAACTTGAGGAAACCCTCCCCTTCCTCAAACACTGAAACTACTTTTCTGAGCACTAAATACAATCAGTGGCAAGGTTGCCTGTGAAGGGCAGCGTGGACAGGGACTCCCTGCTGGCCATTTATGGGAAGGGTCAGAAACAACTTACACCACTCTCCAGGAAGGGCCTGGACCAAGAGCCCTGCAGGCAGGACTGGGGAGATTTGATTTCCTGGAACGTGGGGCAGTGTTTCAATCTGAATGTGGAGGAGGAGTTTACACTGAAGCATATATATGCTATTTTTTAAAAATGAAATGTAAATGCATGGAAAGCAATTGTCCGTGCACTGATTTTACCCCACTCCTGGAAACCAATTACACTGGGGTGCGAGTTGCTATCAGAGCCCTGGCTGACTGACTTGCCTACACTCCAGGGGCCAGGCTGGAGGGCTCAGATGGTTTCGCATGGTGATCTCCATCTTGTATGTCTGAATGTTGACCTAAAATAAAGATAACTGTTGTAAAATAAATCTTTTCACAGCAGAATAGGTGTGTCTTACTTAATGATACCTTCAGAATCCTATTAACTTGCATGAATCTTACACTGAGGTGTTGGCTGACCTCTAATCCTTCCAGCTCCCCTGGTAGCTGGGACCTCACATCTCTTCTGTCTGGTACGCCTCCTCTTGTTTCCTTTTTTACCATTCACCACCCCCCCATTTTATAAATACAAAAACTTGCGTAAAGAAAGAGGCCTGTTAGCTAATGGGGCCATAAGCCTACAGGTCCTGGAGGACTCAGTGGCTGAATTCTTACCTCATAGCCCCAGAGCCAGTGATAACTGTACCCATACCCTGGGGAAGCCCTATAGTCTCTGCAGACCAAGCCCACAGTCCTTGGTCCTGCTATCCCTCATCCGCTTGACTGACCAGCACCAGCTCCCTTGCCTCAGCTCGAACTGTCCTGCCGTCCTCCACAGTATTTACCCCACCTTGCTTATGCTGTTGGGCATGGCCATCTTGGCTGGCCCTGTTCCCAGATGAGCAGGTACAGCTATCTAGAGTGGCTGGTGTGGATGCCATCATAAACCAGTCCCTGACTTGACATGGCTGCCCAGTTCCGACTCTGAGCCCTGCACCCCACAAAAGGCTCTGTCTTAAACTGGCAGCATAAAGTAAGGTGGGGAAGGACAGAGGACATCTAGGCAGCTCCGCTCTGATGCATGGGAAACCACTACTGTCACCTGGAGCAGTGGTCACTGCAGCTGAGCTTGTGTTCTGGGCTTACCTGCTGACAGCTCCATTTGGCCAGATTTCCCAGAGTTGTCCTACTCCTCCCTAGAGTACCTGGACACGTGGCTTCAGCAACCTCTGCCCCAGTTGCCGCAAGTGCCTCTGAGCTGATGATCCTGCCTTGTGCTGCCTGCTGGCACCGCCCCCTAGCCCTGCTGACCTCAACAGTCCCTGTAGGGGAGATGAGATAGGCTGTTAACTTGATGTCAGGAAAAGAAGAAGGAAGCCCTGGTCTGGACATAGTGCAGCGTAAGCTCTCATGGCCCTTATGCCTCTGTTCTCCACCTCCAAGATAGCCCTCCTGTCCTGCGCTCCTGGAGGTGGTTCCTGAGTGCATGTGTGCCCCTGAGGTGCTTTCTGCACACATTGGGGCTGCCAATACTAAGAAAGCCACCGTCACCGAGGAAGCCTGCAAGTCTGGCTACTTAATTGCAGAAGCCCTTGTGGTTGACAGCCCTGTTGTCCACCTGAGCTTCCTGTGGGTGGAAGTGCCAGCTCTTCCTGTGCCTTTGGTTTTAGGGTATGACAAGGCAAAAAACTCTCAAAGCTGAAAAGCAATTTAGTTAAGTTAATTTTTAACATATTTGGGGAAGAAAAGCATAAAAATACCTTGAGACCCTCCATTCACTAAGATGAAGTAATCTGATTCACATTTTTGATTTAAAAAACATTAGGGGCCTGGGGATATAGCTCAGTGGGATAAGCGCTTGCCTGGCAAGTGCAAGGTCATGAGTTCAATCCCTGGTACTGCAAAAAAAAAGTTGGATTGACCGGTTTGTACCTTGCCCCCTAACCTGATTTCTTGTCTGGGGTGGCCCTTCTATTTCTGTTCTTTTCTGGCTACCAGTCTAAAGTTTGCCAGGCACATGTGGTGCTGCAAGCCTGTAACCCCAGCACTCAGGAGGCTGAGGCAGGAAGATTGCTGAGAGTTTGAGGCCAGCCTGAACTACATAGCAGGACCCTGTCTCACAAAAGCAAAATAAAAAATAAAGCTTGTCCACTAGTGTCAGTTCCTATATTACCATTTACGCGATTTTACACAAATTGTGTACACTGTACTGTTACAGTGTGACTTTTTCATGCAGTATATCTTTTTGTCCATTTATTTTGGTGCTGGAGACTGAACCCAGGACCGGGTACCTTTTTGTGTGTATATAGAAATGATGGTGGTGGTTTGGTGGTGGTCATACTGGTGATTGAACCCAGGGCTTTCACATTGAGCCACCTTCCCGTCCTCTTTATTTTTTACTTCTTTATTTTGAGATGAGGTCTCAATAAATTGCTAAATTTCCCAGGCTGGGGTCGAATTTGTGACCCTCCTCCTTTAGCCTCCAAGAGTGCTGGGTCTCTGCCAGCAGTGGTTCTTGCTAGGTAAGTTCGCTACCACAGAGGTAAGTCCAGGCCCCTGATGTTTGTCTTCTTAAAATGTGTCTGTAGGCCAGTGTGGTGGTGCATACTTGTAATCCCAGTACTCTGGGAGGTTGGAGCAGGAGGATACAAGTGCAGCCCGGGCAATTTAGCGGGTCTCTGAAGGGTTGGGAAGCGGGCAAGGATGTAGCTCAGTGCAAAGAAGGCTCTGGCTTAAGGCTCCAGCACCGCAGTAGGTAGCTAGGCAGACGGATGGATGGACCATGTGGCTATACCCTGTCTCCTTCGTCCACTTCAGCTCGCAGTCTGCTTAGGAACTGGCCACACAGGCTTTTCCTTTTTCATTTTCATTGCGGAAACAGCTGCCTTCAGGGTGGAGTCGCCGACGTCTGGAGGCCTGTCCTCCCTCGACTGGGCCCCGCGGCGCCGCGTGGCGGCGCCGCGTGGCTTCGCCGCCCTCGCGCTGTCCGGTCCTCAGCGTCCTTAGCGGCAGACCTTTTCCCTGTGTTCTCCTGAGAGTTTTCTTACGTAGGTGGAATCGATGTTTATTATTTTCAGCATTATCTATGTGGTATCCTTTCAAAGCTGCGTCACCGAGTCTGAACGATGGACATTCAGAGCCATGGACAGCGGGACCCCTGCATGTCAGGAGGCCCCGCCTCTCCTCCAGCTGCCTGGTGGTGGCGGGGCCGGCGGGAGGGCGGGGCCGGCGGGAGGGCGGGGCCGGCGGGAGGGCG